>NW_012267263.1:7294999-7385650 GCF_000151885.1 Dipodomys ordii
CCTTCCTTCCTTCCTTCCTTCCTTCCTTCCTTCCTTCCTTCCTTCTCAGTGCTGGGATTTGCACTCAGGACCTGGGTGCTGTCTCTTAGTTTTTTTCACTCAAGGGTAGTATTCTGCCACTTGAGCTACAGCTCCACTTCTGATTTTTTGCTGGTTAATTGAAGATAAGAGTCTCATAGACTTTTGTGCCCTGGGTTTTGAACTAGGATCCTCATATCTCACCCTCTTGAGTAGCTAGGATTATAGGCATGAGCCACCAATGTCTGCTCTCTTATTTTCTTATGTCCTGCCATGCTTTTCATCTTATTCTCTTGCTTTCTTACATGGAGGGAGGTGAAACATGGTTATTTCTTTGGGAAAAAAGAGTTTGAACTTTAAATACTTGGAATGTGCTATCATAGAAATTTTTTCTGGTAATAAGGTCAAGTCAGATTTCAGGAGAAATGTTATACTGCTTGTGATTTGAAAACATTCTTAAAGAAAGTAGGGCAGGAGAATAATGTTTTACTGCAAACCTCTGCAAACAAATCTCCCTCACTCATTTCTGGGACTGTCAAAGATTCACTATTTCCCACGCTACAGCAATTTGGGTTCCAGCCTCTTTTCTGAGGTTTCTGATGACTGCAAAATGTTACTACTATGTGCTTGTGGTGTGAAGCCACATCCTGGAGAAGTCAAGTCAAACATCTGTTATACTGAAGTCCAGGGAAAGAAACCAAGACAGCTTCCCTGGTGGGGGTAGGTTGGAACATGGCCAGAAAGCGGCTTCCAAATTTCATTCTTCTGCAAAAGGGCCCTTGTCGAAACATCTCTTTCCTCTCTCTTGACCAGCTGTGCAATGGGGTCCAACTTCCTGACAAGCTGTGCAATCTGTACCACTTCCAACTCATCTCCATTACCTGTCTGAAGAAGAGGTGGCAGTAGAATCTCTGATGCTCTTCAGCAAAATGACTCTTTCTTGGCCAGTCATTCAGTCTGCTTTATTTAATCTTTACTGAAAACATACTGGCACTATATGTTCAATCACAAAATAAAGTGATGAGATTAAAGAATATTTACTGCAAGAGGCACAGCCTGGCAGGATTGCAATTCAAAGTCAGCTCTGGTAAAGTATTAGTGAGCATCTATCTTAACAAGTTAGCTGGGTGTGGTGGTGTATGCTTGCCATTCCAACTACAGTAGAAGTGCATATAGGAGGATGGTAGTCCAGGCTGGCCTGGAGATTCTAATCCCCCCTACAAAAAAACAACAAAAGCCAAAAAGATGGGGTATATATCTCTGAATGATGAGTATGCTGAAAGTGTAAGCAAATAAAGGAATATAAAATAAAAGGAAGGTATTGAAGGGATGAATGATACAGATCAAGATTCATTGCTTTATTAAATGGCAAAAAATTCAGTACATAACCTAAAAGTTAAGAAAAGTGAGGGAAAGGGTAAGGTAGGAGGGGTGAGTGAGAATGTTTAAAGGGGTGACATTGATCAAGAGGCACTGTCTTCATAAACTACTGTTTGAACAGCTACTTAGAGAAAATAAAAATATAGTGGAAAAAATAAAGGGGTGAGTCAAATGCAGGTGGTTCATGTCTGTAATCCTAGTTATTCAGGAGGCTGAGATCTGAGGATCAAGATTCAAAGCCACCCTGGGCAGGAAAGCCAGTGAAACTCTTCTCTCCAATTTGCCACTAAAAAGCCAGAAGTGGAGGTGTGACTCCAGTGATAGCCCAAAAGCCTTGAGGGAAAAAGTCAAGTGAGAGATCAAGGTCCTGAGTTCAAGCTCCAGTACTGGTATACACACACACACACACACACACACACACACACACAGCCTGATAAAATAACATAAATACAAGAATAATGGTAAAGGACAAAAACCTGCTAAGGGTAGCACCTGAGGAGAATTAGGAGATCCATTTTAAAAGGAAAGAGTCTTTCTACTTTATACTCTTATAAACCTTTCAAATGTTATACCTTACAGATATGCAAATTAACATCATCACTGATAAGGGCAGCACAGTTGTGGCAGATCTCCGGAGATGAGTGGTTCACAGTAAGTACTGGGAAAGCAAGGAAAAGACATCCATAAAATAATCTTCAATGAAAGAGATTTTTTTTTGAAATAGTGGATATAAAAAAAAGTTGTATTCCTATATGGAAATATTAAATAATCAACAGAGGTACTTTTGGAGCTTGAATTTGTGGCATTTTCCTTTTTAACTTATACAATTATATATATATATATGTATATATATATGTATGTGTGTGTATGTATATACTATAAATGTATATATACACATACATGGAACTATATAATGTATATACACATATCTCCATATACTGCATAATGACATTTTGTTCAATGACAGATCACATATAGACCATATACTATGACAGTGATTCTCTATTAGCCTTTGTGTATCTGTGACCAAATAACTGATAGAAATAACTTGCGGTTTGTTTGGCTTCTCAGTTTCAGACATGTCAATCCATCATGATGGAGAGGATGTGGTAAAGCAGAGATGCTGGCATCATGGTGGCCAGGAAACAGAGAAATGGATTATAAGAAAGTGGGGAGGGCAAGATCTAGCCTCCAAGGACACATAAAAGTAAAAATGGCAGTGACCTACCTTCTCCAATTAGGCCTACTACTTTAATCACCTCCCAATAATGTAATCGGACTATAAACTCATCAAGAAATTGACATTCATTAGATGAGAGCCCTTGTGATCTAGGTATCTCTGAAAACTCAGAACTGTTCTTTATTAATTTTGCAGGGATTTCTCAATTCAATCAGTTGGCAATTAAGATTCACCATCACAAATCCACACTTTTTCAACTTGACACCCAATCACATTTGCTTATACCATACCTTTCCACCTCTGGCTCTCAAAGACTCATGGGCTATCTTTTAAAAAAATTATTATTTTTGTTGTTTTTAAAATTTTTTTAAGCACAAATACCTTTTAATATTCGCAATGATAATCATCATTATCTTAATCTACATTGCTTATGGACGCTATGACCTTTAACAATAAACTATTCTTTCACTAATCAGGTGATATATACATTTCTTTCCTTTTGTTTAGGATCAGCTGTTCCCTCTTTGTCTCTCATTCACTCCTTCCCATCACTATTCATGGGCCATCTTGTAATGCTAAATAAAACTAATCCCCTTTCACGAGTCTCCAAAGTCTTAGCAGTTCCAACTTCGTTCAAAAGTTCAAATTTACATCTCCTTTGAGACTCAAGGCAAACTCGTATGTATGAGCCCCAGATTAGCTAACACCTAGTTTTTCTGAATTCCCTCTGCACAACTTAATTCTCCTTTCCCAACAGTAATTAGACTTGCTTAATTCAATGCCACTCTTTCTCAACACACTGAAAACTCTATGAGGGTAGGGACCACATCTGCATTGTTCTCATTAACTCCACAGTCTTGAAGAGGAGTCTTTCCAATGCATTTGATGAATTGACTTTATTGCAAAAGATAAACTTGAAGCAATTTGACTTTGTCTTCTAACCTCAAACTTTTGTACTCTTGACACATGCATTTCCTTTTATTTCTCAAGGCTCTTCCTGTCATAAAATACACAATAAATACTCTTAGTTGATTATTTAGCCAGAAAATCTTAATGGCCTTGAGCCTAAATCCTGGTCAGTTTTATTCCACACTGAATAAAAATGTTTAATTGCTCTACTGGTTTATACATTGAATGTCCAAGTAAGATTTCTGAAGACTGAAAACATGAGCCAGCAAACACATCCACAGGAAGTTTTTTCTAGGACAATGATGTACTTTCAGATCACCTCCACATCATCTCCAGATTCTAACTCTCTTTGTTATACATAAATGCTTAAATTTCTTAGTTTTAGTACTGTGTAGGTGTCAAGGTGGAATTGCAAGTCCCTGTGGTGAGGGGGTTAGGCTTGGGGTACAGAGTTCAGCCTCACAAAATTGCTTCCAGTCCACCTATCTTTCAAAGCAAGTGTAAACATGTTTTCAGACCTCCATGAAATCTGAGGCTAAGACGAATACAGAAACAATGTGAGCCTTGGGGTAGGGGCTGAACAACTCTTGAGTCAGAGATTTTCAGAGAATCAGCCGAATGGGCTGTGAGCATAGAGCATCTGATGATGCTTGGCAGGCTCCTTCTCCTAAGCTCTTTTTATAAACTCCAGACACACAATGTACTGGGGCTAGGCTTGCCTGTATGTTGCTAAAACATGAATATGTAAGAGAAAGTAGTCTAAGGTGGTGAATGGATTCACAAAACCATCAAGGAGGGTCACCCCTCCTCATTGTCCCATCACTGTCCATTAACCCTCTGTACCTGGTGGTCCAAAATGGTGGTGATAATCCAGCAATCTTATCCATGCTGGTAATGGATAAGTAATGACACATACTAATGGTATATATTTGTAGGGGTTCAATGGTAACATGAATACATTACATAGTGAACAATTCAGGATAAATAACATATCCACTTGGCATGTTTATCATTCATTGTGGTGAAAATACTTAAAATTCTTTCTTCTGGTTCTTTTGGCTTATACAATGAATGGTTGTGAACAGTAGTCATTCCATTGTGCAATTGGAACAGTAGTCCTCATTCCTCCTCTCTATTTGTAGTACCCATTGACCAGCCTATCACCAGCTTTTTCTCTCTACCTCCACCCATTCATCTGTGATAATCAATATGATATCAATAACATGTAGTCAACATTTTCAAGATTCAATATGTAAGTTCAAATTGTATTTGTGTGTGCAACTTATTTTGCTTAGCATGATGTTTTCAGTTCAATCCATGTAGTCGTGAATGATAAAGTTTCATCCTTTTTAACAAATTGCTTAATGGTATTCCATTGTATGTGTGTGTGTGTGTGTGTAGTATTCTTTATTCATCCCCTGTGGGATATTTAGGTTGATTCCAGATTTTAGTTATTGTGAATTATATTGCAATAAACGGGAGTGTGTAGATATCTCTTCCACACACTGATTTCATTTCCTTTGGATGTATGCCCAGGAATGGGGTTGCTAGACTTTAAGTCTTTTTTTTTTTATAAGAATTTCCCAAGAATATCACATGTTTCTTCTTATGCTCATTAACCAAATTTTGTCACATGGCCATTCATATTGTAAGAAAGAAGGAGAAATATGGCTTTTGTTTGGATGGGCCATGAACCCACTTGAGAGTCAGAGTTTCCATTATTGGAGAGTAGAGTAGAGAGGGAAGAAACAAACAGTATCTGCTACAGAAAGTTATTTTTTTAAGAGCAAAAACTTTTGAATCACCAGTCCTAAATCAGTTTTTACTTAGTAGCTAGAAGGTCTAAGCCAAACCTTTTAATCTCTTTTAATACATTGTCTGTAAGGTTGGCATGATACCACATGAGATCAAATGAGAGTCACAGTAATGGTCACTAATACAATTGTCCCTACACAAGAATCTTTGCCTTTGCTTTCCTATTCAAATAAGGAGCATCATTTTTCATTCCTACTTGTTTTACTTCCAAACCAGAGGATGAGTGAGTCTAATTACAACCCGTACAGCTGGGTGCATGATGCACCCAAAGAGGACAAAGTAACTGATGCTTCTGCAGCTTTTAGGCTGCCAAACTCAAGGATGAGGTGAGAGTTGAAGGGAAGCATTTGTACTTTGGAAACATGAGAGGAACAGCTTTGGGGAGATCGCTCCTGCTCAGATCCACAGCTAAGGGAGAAATATCAGGTCCTGGCTCCTCATCTCCATGAGCTGAGATGATCCTTTGGACTCTGGTTCTCTAATCATTTGTCTAGAGAATTCTCAATGTCATCCCTTCTCTGAAGAGCCATCTGGGCTTATATGGAAAGATGGAGAGGTGGAGTGGTAACTCAGTTTTGGTTTCATTCTGGATAAATATTCTCTGGTACTTTCTGGCACTGTGAGGCCATATGGGCTGTGAACAAGAGTCAGCCTCTGTCCTGAAGGTTGTCACCATCTGTGGAGAGCCAGGCAAGGAGCAAGCACAGGAGATGACACATACGCTCCCATTGCTTTACCCCTCCCAGCATAATTCTGATGGCACATTTGACCTGTGATTTCTTAAGGCTGATGGAATGTGGGAAGACAAGAAGGAGCTGGTTCTGAGCATGGCAGTTGAGTGACTTTGTCTCCATTGCTTGTGTTTTTGCTATTCCCTGAGAAGATCTTCTCCCAGGATGTTTACTTGTTCAAGAGGAATGAGGGACACATGGAGTAGACTACCTATAACTTGTAGCCAGGCTTAACTCAGCCTGATCTAAGTTAGCCAACCTCCATAGATTTTTTTTCCCTTCAGGTACTAGGACTTAACTCAGGACTGGGTGCTGTTTGCTGTTTTTTTTTTTCACTGTTTTTCTCAAGGTTGGTGTTCTGCCATTTGAACCACATTTCCACTCTGGCTTTTTGTGTTTAATTGGAGATAAGAGTCTCAATGGATTTCCTGCCTGAGCCGGCTTCAGACAGAGGTCCTCAGATCTTAGCCTTTGGAATAGCTAGGATTTGGAGTAGCCATGGACTTGAGAGTGAGAGGAAATAATTGTCTTATGCCAAATAATTTGGGGACGATTTCTTATGCTGAATTGTTGTGGCAATGGTTAGCTGATAGAATCACCAATGAGAGAAGGATAATGATGGGGCATTGGCTTACGTATCCCCAGAATATCAAAATTCAAGGATTCTGGAGGTTCTTACACAAAATAGCACAGTAAACAGCATGGTGGTACATACCTGTAATCCTAGCTACTCTGGAGGTGGAGAAAGGAAGATCTCAAGTTTGAGCTTAGCCTGAGCAAACAACAGAAACAGCAAAAGGACTAAAGGTGTGGCTGGAGAAGTAGAGCACTTCCTTAGTATGCTTTCAGCTTTGGGTTCAATATCCAATTCCTCAATAAAAAATAAGAAAAGGTGTGGTATTTGTTTATAACCTAAGCACATCCTCCTATAAACTTGAAACTGTTTCTAGATAATTTATACTATCTGAATCATTGGAAATACGGGGCAAATAGTTGTTATATTGCTTTGTTAGGGAATAATGACAAGTAGATAGAATAAGAAAGGCTTGCTTTCCCAGTCAGGTTTTCTGACTTTAGTAGCAAAAATGTTGGAGATTCAGAAGGTAAAACATGTCCTGTGCAGGTGTGGGAGTGGGAGGGAAAAGGAAGAGGATGAAGAAGGGAATCTATGGCCAAAATACTTTATGTATATGTGTGAAAATGGAAAAAAAATAAAGCTTTCTGAGACTCATTTGGGATGGGGGGAAGTGGGAAGGAGAGTGATGGAAGGCATGATCAAGGTCTGATCAAGTTAGATTGTATGCATAAATGGACATTTCAAAATTAAACCCTTGTACAATGAATTGATGCCAAGAAAAAAATAAACAAAACAAAACGAAATCCCCCAAAAGTAGTAGTCTTGGAAAACAGCTCTCTAAGTTGTAACCCCATGCTCTAGCTTAGTCTATTCTGTAGGAAAGAGAAGTGGTGAGAAATTCCCTGTGTCCAGTCCTTGATGGATTGATGTCAGGAACATCTACTAGAACTGTGAACTGCAACCTTCTAGCCCTTGAGGCCCTCAGATCCTGCCCCAGACATCCTGACTGACTGCTGCTTCCCACTGGTGCTTTGCCTCTGTCTCATTCCTCCCTTTCAGAGTCCTGCACTTCTCATGCCGAAGGCTGAATCTGTAAAAGAAACAAAATTGCCTCTTTCTAAAACTTGCTTTTTCTGCTGGACTTTAGAGAAGTATTCACATGATTTTTAGGCAACTGATCTGTAGAAACAATGCACAGTGTCTACAACCAGTTACATGTTAGTCACTCGGAGAAAACCAAATTATACTGATTTGGGGGCTCTTCCTCTAGATTTAATTGGCATGAGCATTGGGTAATTTTTGAAAGCTTCCAGGTGATTCTTAGCACCTGGTGTCCAAATGGGAAGTTACCAAGAACAACCTGGTTGAATGAGAATGGATGCAACTGTCTCCTAACTCAACATGCGTTAGACAACTACATTTATGGATATCACATCCTGGCTACTTTCAAGAGGCAGAAGGACAATCAGCTCTGTGAGCTGTTTCATGTGCTTCCCTAGCATTATGGTAGAAATACGTATTAGGCTGTGCTTCTAAATACAAAGATTTAGTTAATGAGCTGTGTTTTCCTGAAGGTTTTCCATTCTAGGTTTTACTTGAAGTATTTCTTCTTCTTTGACCTCCAGATCACCTATCCCATCCATTTCATTTCTAATGAGTTCTGGGTTGGTAAATAAGCTGACATTGGTCCTCAAGGGCATCAGCTTGCACTTTGCAGAAGTGCCGAGTGCAGATAGAATACTTACCAGGATACAAGTGTTTCCCTTTTGATAAACAATGTGATCCAATATAAGGAAACATTTGGTAGCTTCTTAAAGAATGCCGACACACTCAGGGATGAGTTCTTTAGGTTGCATTTGACTACTTTTGTGCTAACTTGGAGGGATGTTATTGCAGTCATAACCCATTGCTGAACCTCTAATGAAAGAAAAGAGTTCTTAAGAAGGTTGCTGAGGAAGCTGATGGGTGAGCAGCCAACACCCTGGAACATAATGTTCGGTAACCTAGAGAAGATGTGTGCCTCTTATTCGGGATCTTGAGAACTCTCTATAGTACACATAGCTAGAATGGAATGTCCTTTTTGAAGGAATGAATAGATGCCTAGTTAAATCTGTTAATTAGCATAAGTATAGGGAGATGTCCTAGAAAAAAAGAAGAAAATTCTATGGTATTCTTGAACCACTTTTCAGGGACCTTCTGAAAAATCACCCACACTGGTCCAGGATCAGTGGAAGAAAGAGCTTTTGCGACTACACATTTTAGTAACATAGGCTGTCCCAGATATCTGAAGGAAGTTCCAAAAGCTGGAGGCAGATCTTTAGACACCATTGCTAATCTTGGTAGACGAAGCCTTGACAGTCTCTAACAACAGAGATAGAGCAGATCAGGCCAAGAAGAATAGGAAACTATAATGACACAGGTTTTGGATACCGTAATTGGACTACCACACGTTAGGGTAACAAGGCTCCAGAGTATCTATAGCCAGTTTCCAATGGAGGTAGGTCATGTGGGTCAGAACAGGTGTGTTGATTCCTGGAAAGAAGGGCAGAGCCTGGAGCAACAACTATCGCATTCCACATGGAACTCAAGCTTACCCTAGAAGGCATAGTCACTGTGCCAAAAGAAAATCACTATCACATCAGCAGAGCCTTGGTTAACCTTTGGTGTGGCAGGTAGTAAAACAGAATTTTATTGGACACTGAGTTTGTCTTCTCTGTCCTGACTCAACCTGTTGACCTCTTTACTCCTCATATATGAACTTTCTTGTATAGTTAAACAAAGTGCCTCTATTTCTCTACATGAAATACAGGTTTTTTGTACAGCTAGTATCCAACAGGTCTAATAGTGTTCCTTGATAGTCCTGATTTTAAACTCCTACACTTTCCTGATGACCCATTAAAATACAACCCAAGCCTGAAATTGATTGTTAAAGGGATTTCTTGGACATGGATTCATTAGACAATGCAGTCCCTGTGTCCACTAAAGAAACCCAAATGGGGAGTACTGGCCAGGTCCCTTGGCCCATTGTTTTTTAAGCATGTCTCAGGTACATTCTTCTCCATTCAGAGTCACAATACTTGTTCACCTTCTAACGATGTGATCCTGACCCATAGGAACCAATTTTGGATAAAGAGTTGAGAGCACCACCATTAAGGAATGAGACTTGCTTCCAATATGTGGATGATTCATTGATTGCTAGCACCATTCATCAAGCCTCAGAGGACTGTACTTTGGGATTTCCAGACTTGCTAAACTAGTTGTCATGCAAGGTTTCTAGCCTACACCCTCAGGAAAGGAATCTGGCCTATAAGTCACTAGAATAGGGAGCAAGATTTCAATGCCTCCCAGTCAGTGTTCTTGATAAACAGAAAAGAGTTATAGATGATAGAGACCTTCCTCTGAGTTACCGTGTTCAATGAAGATGAATGGCATTGTGACTAAGAGAACCAGTGAAGAACGTATGGACCGCTGGGAGGGAGAGGCGGTGACATTGTACACAGGGAGCTAGGGATAAATGTTATCAACAGAGCCAGTGGTGTGTGAGCACAGATCTTGGGAAGCTGGCGCTGAAGCAGCAGTCTCAGCTGAGGTACCGGGGAGGCTGAGGGACATTTCTGAGTAGATGGAAACTGAGGCTATGGATCTGCAGGTTTGCCTGATGAAAGTCATTTGTTTCAGTTATAGCTAACATAGATAAGCTTTCTTCTTTGCTTCCCTGAGGAGTGTGTGGGGAACTTCCCCAGTGTGCTGACCCTATCTTCTTATGCTTGAGCATAAGGCTCAGTAGAATTGCCTGCCCTTTCATGACTTCTGTCTTTAATTGAACAAAAGGAGCCAAGGCTGAGGAAGCACAGTAACTTCCTATGAGACAAGATCACACATCATTGGAAAGCTAACAGGTAACAAAGAATTAGAACCAGCTACATTGGCAATGATGTACTCATATTTTTGAATATTTTCCATTTGCGTTTGATTGAGTACAGCTGTAGCATTGGATAGAGGGCTGACTGAAGAGAAAGCTCTCTGATAAGTGAGACATGAGGACATTTGGGTTTTTAATGATTCATTCCTTCAAGAAATGGCAATTGGAGATGGAACTGTAATAAAATGAAGTGGGGTTTTCACAGTAAAAGACAGAATCACTTAAAAAAATGTAGTATTGGGATGGAAAGGTGGAAAGGAGAAGATGTCACTAAGAGATTGCCATGTGAGCCAAGATCTGGATGTGGTGGGCTTGGACAGTGGCCTTAACTGAGGGACAGAGGGACCTGAGGTACAGTTCTAGAATATTCCAGTTGGAAACCTAGGATATGGAACTCCTAATCTAGGTAGATCTGCAGATACTTCAGGAGTTTGACTTGGGACATGATCAAGAAATAGAACCATACAGAAAAAAATACAGAAGTCTTGCATTTTCTTACTTAAAAAAAATGGAGGCAGGCCAGGCAGTGGTGGCTCACGCCTATAATCCTAGTTACTCAGGAGGCTGAGATCTGAGGAGCACAGTTCAAAGCCAGCCTGGGCAGAAAAGTCTTTGAGAATCTTATTTCCAATCAACCAACCAAAGGCCAGAAGTCAAGCTGTGACTCAAGTGGTAGAGCTTTCGCCTTGAGCTTAAGAGTGCAGGGACAGTGGTCAGGCCCAGAGTTCAAGTCCCACAACTGACAAAAAAAAATGGAGGTGAGAATGTTTCCATGATTAGGGACAGCTTCAAGATTTGAACTCTGGGATCATCTTCAAGGTCTTCTCTGTTTGGGAGTTCATGACTTCTAGTGACTGTTTTGATTTTTCCTCTAGGCGACAGGGCCCTGGACCCCAGATCTCTACTTCCAGTATTTTCCAGAAGCTGTTGGAAACAATGTTCATCTTGTATATATTGATAGTGTGTGTTTCTGCCTTGACCACTCAGCCAGAGGAACAAGCAGGTAAGAAGCAAACCCCCTTCAGCTGGAAAAGAGCTAGTCTGGAGCTTCTCTGGGGGAAGTTTCCTCATAGTGTTTCATTATTTTATCAAAAACCAAGGTACAAAATATTCATGCTTCAGTGAGTACCAAAAGCTGCTCCTTGATGATTTCATTTGCTCAAGCCCTGGGTGGGTCAGTCCTACCAAGGAACAAATCCACGATATGTCTAATTCACTCTTTAAAAAAATAGTACCTTTGACTCAGGAGGCTGAGATCTGAGGATCACAGTTCAAAGCCAGCCTGGGCAGAACAGTATGTGAGACACTTACCTCCAGTTAACCACAGAAAACAGGAAGTGGCACAGTGGCTCAAAGAAATAGAGTGCTAGCCTTGAGCAAAGAGCTCAGGGACAGTGCCCAAGCCCTGAGTTCAAGCCCCACAAATGACAAAAACAAGTACCTTTGAATTGAACCATATAATTTGTCTGAGGGCTGTTTTGAATGTCAGCCAATGAAAAATAAAACCAAATTAAAAAAGAGTGATTGTCACCATGTGAAACTGATTCTTTTCACTAAAACTTGGTATTGGTAAGTAATTCTTGGCTTGCTATTCCTGAAGTCATGGTAATGGACATGTAGCATTTTCGGCCAAGTTATGTGATCCTCTGCCAGTGCCAGCTTCGGTCTGGGATGGGGGAAGTTTTGTGATTTAAAGGGCTGGGACCTAAAGCCTGCATCTCTCTGTGGTTTCCCCATTCAGTGGCTTCGACACTCTGCCAATTTCATGGTAAACATTATAAAGCAGAATACAGGCTGGAAGGGGAACCTGTGGTTCTGAAGTGTCCCCTGGTACAGTCTCAGTTAGAGGCAAATGCCAGCTCCCACATCCTCCTGACCTGGCGTAAAAACAACTCTGCCCAGCTGGTCCCAAGAAAAGAACCAAGGATGTGGGTTGGGGATGGTGCTCTCTGGCTTCTGCCTGCCTTGAGAGAGGACTCTGACACCTACATCTGCACAGTCAGGTAAGCCCCTCTGGGTCAGGGCTGGGGTAGCTCTGTACCTGGCACAATGGATTTCTGTGTGTGTTTCACTGACAGTCTGGATTTCCAAGTACCCAGGTGAAAAGCCATATTGTGTTCTTGCTGCCCCTGGAATACCTGTCACTGGATGTTTTATAGTTCCCTCTTCACTTTGAATTCATTTGGTCTTTGCCTCCATGTCACCTCTTTGGGGAGGACTTTCCTAGCCATATCAGCAGACACAGCATTCTTACTACTCTGATGTTATTTTTCTTTATCATATTTTCCCATCTGATGCCCTTCCCTCTCTGTATTTCTCTCTCTCCCTGTCCGTGTTTAACATTTGGTAAGCCATTGGGCAGGAACTTAGTTTATTTTCTTCATGATCAATCCACATGGTAGTGAAATAAGAAACAGATGTGGAATCCTGAATAGAATTTTAGAGTTGCGTGGGGGTCTTAGGAATAATTAAATCACACTGCCTATTTTATGGATAAGAGACCCAAAGTTGGTTACAGAATTTCCCCAGGTAGGGAGTACATGGTAGAGCTGACCCTAGAGGCCATGATTCCTGACTAGTTTTCCCCACTTTTTGTCTTGTTGCTTTTGGAAAAAAAATATAGCAAAATACATATGACAAAATTTTACCTTAACTCTGTGTGTGTGTGTGTGTGTGTGTGTGTGTGTATGTGTGTGCGCATGCGCGTGCTCTGGTACTGGGGTTTGAACTTCGGGCCTCATGCTTGCTAAGCATTTTTGCTCAAGGCTGCTGCTCTACCACTTGAGCCACACTTCCATTTTTGTCTTTTTGCTTGTAAATTGGAGTGTCTAGGATTTAGTTGCTTGGGCTGGCTTTGAATTGAGATCCTGAGATTTCAGCCTCCTGAGAAGGTAAGATTACAAGCAGGTGCTATTGATGGCTCCCTTAGCTATTTTTAAGTGTATGGCTCAGGACCATTAAGTTTATTGGCACTGCTGTGTGATCATCTCCAGAAGGCTTTCATCCTTCCATACTGAAGTTCTGGACCCACTGAACAACAGCTCTCCTTTGTGTCTATGAACTTGACTACTATTTCTGACACCATGAACATTAGTATTCTATATATCTTGTATCAATAGACTCACAGGCTTGTTTTTCTGTGACTATTTTATTGACAGCATGACATGATGTCTTAAAGATTCATCCATATCATAGTGTGGGTCAGAATTTCCTTCCTTTACAATGCTGAGAATTAAGACTCAGAATTTCATCCACAAATACAAGGGTTGGTTCTGTCTTTTTTTTTTTTTTGCTGGTCCTGGAGCTTGAACTCATGGCCTGGGCACTGTCCTTGAGCCTCTCTGTGCTCAAAGCTAGCACAGTGCCACTTCTGGCTTTTTCTGTGTATGTGGTACTGAGGTATTGAACCCAGGGCTTCATGCATGCTAGGCAAGCACTCTACCACCAAGCCACATTCCCAGCCCCTGATTCTGTCTTTTAAATCTTGTGAATAGGCCAATATGAAAATGAGTGTGCAAATATGACCTTAAATTCCTGCATCCAGTTTATTCATTTATTTAGTTTTTTTTGACATATTTCTGGAAAAGAAGATGCTAGATCCTTTAGCACTTGTAAGTTTGATTTTCTTTCCTTCCTTCCTTTCTTCCTTCCTTTCTTTTCTTTCTTTCCTTCCTTTCTTTCTTTCTTTCCTTCTTTCTCTTTCTTTCTTTCTTTCTTTCTTTCTTTCTTTCTTTCTTTCTTTCTTTCTTTCTTTCTTTCTCTCTCTCTCTCTCTCTCTCTTTCTTTTTTGAGGAACTGCCATACTGTTTTCCACATTGATGCATCATTTTACATTCCTAATGCCTATTTTCATTTTCTACTTTTTACAGCAGTTTCTAAGGGTATGAAATGGTATCTCATTGTGGTTTTGAATGGAATATTCCTAGTGATTAGTGATGCTGAGAATTTTTTAATATACTATTAGGCCATTTGTCTTTCTTCTTTGGAGACCCATATATTCAAGTCCTTTGCAACCCTCCCCACCACTTCCTTTTTATTCTGTGTCAGCCCTTGGGCTTGAACTTCTGAGCCGGAATCCTGGATGCTGTCCCTGAGTTTTATTTTATTTTTTTATTTCTCAAGGTTACCACTCTACCACTTGAGTCATAACTCCATTTCTGGTATTTTGGTGCTTAATTGAATATAAGAATCTTTCCTGCTCAGGTTGGCTTCAAACCACAATCCACAGATCTCAGACTCCTGAGTAGCTAGGATTACAGGTGTGAGCCACCTGTATCTGGCTCCTTTGTCCATTTAAAAATTGTATTTTTGTTGACTTGTCAGAGTTCTGAATATCAACCCCTTATCGAATATGTGACTTGCAAATATTTTCTTCCATTCTGTGATTCCTCATTCATTCTGTTGATAGTGTCTTTTGATATACAAAAGATTTCAGTTTTGACTAATTTTAATTGATCTGTTTTGTTTATATTGCCTGTGCTTTTGGCATCAAGAATATCTGCCCTAATGACTCATGATTCCCTAGAAATTCCCTTCTAGGGATTTTATAGTTTTAGTCCTTTAATATGGGGCTTTGAAAAGTTTTCAGTTATTTTTTTGGGGGGTACAGTGTAATGAAAGTTTTAACTTCATGTGAAAGTTTCACATAAAACCCCTCCAACCCCCCCTAGAAATAACCACTTGTGGAAATCCTAACATACTGACAGACATTTATTTATGTGTGGGAAGTTTACCTGGCTGATTTTTCAGACTCTCAATTGCTCAATGCTGGGCTTCAAAGTCGAATGAAAATGACCAGAGGTTGCCGTAGTACTCTGGCATGTACAGCCACAGAACACAAGCCTGCCTTGCCCTGTGATTTTTATGCTACTTAGAACCCACACAGACTTTCTGCTATTCAGAACAGTTGAGGCGATGTTCCTGGAACAAATGGCCTCCCAAGCTCAGCCCAAGGGGAATTACCAGATCTGCGTGTGAACAGCTTTGCAGCTCTCAGTATGTCTAATAGGCTTGGTTCCCAGAAGTGCTGCCTTAATGTATGGACTTTCCCAGAGCTCTGCTGGGTCCCAACAAGGCTGAGATCTACCAATAGCCAGGCACACGTAAGCAATTAATTGTTGTATCTAATTTTTTTCACAAACATGTTATAATAATTCCTACCTTGTAGAGAGGTGAGCATAAAGGAACTATATATGTAAAGCATAGCCCAGCATTTGTCTAGCTACCTCGGTGATGACTTTTCAAGTATACACTGTTCATTAGCCTTGGTCTCCTATTTCTTCCACTTGAAGTGAGATCCTACATTTTTTTTGGGGGGGGGTCCGGTCATGGGGCCTGAACTCTGGGCCTGGGCACTGTCCCTCAGCTCTTCAGCTCAAGGCTAATGCTCTACTACTTGAGATCCTACATTTTTTTTAAGCTGAGAGTTAACTTCCTTTATATGAGCATGAAATGTTTGCTCATCTATTTTTATCTTTTTTGAAATCAGATATGGAAATCTAATGTAGCCATGGGTCTTATATATTTAAATGATGGTTTTTACTTTTCAGTAAGCAGTTAACAATTTCTTTCACATATATTTTTCATGTTTCATTGCTTCTTTGGATATATATTGTGGCACATTTTGCTGGGTAATTTTTATCCCACATGTAAAGTTTATCTTTATCATCTTAATGGATAGATTTTGTGTGTTAGGCAATTAGAAACTTATCTGAGATAATTGCTTTTTTTCTGTATGTTTTATTTACTTTATTTTTTGAGGGCTGAGCCCAGTACCTCATGCATGGTACATGTATATCCTTTGCTTTCTTAGCTTAAAAATTAGCTTTTGTTAGTTGCAGTGACTCATGCTTATAATCCTAGCTACTTGGGAAGTGGAGATGAGGAGGATTATAATTTGAGGCTGGTCAGGACTAAAAGTTGATGAGGCTTTCATGTCAACAAATTAAAGCTGGTGTGGAGGTCCACACCTGTATTCCCAGCTATGCAGAAAGCATTTGTAGAACTGCAATTAGGCCTGCCCGAGCAAAAATTCAAGATCCTACTGGGCTTAGCCTGAGCCTAGCCTTAAGTTCAAACCCAAGTAATACCAAAAAATACTATTTATTTTAATTACTGTCTTCCATCTATTTCCTCCATGTTTCCAGCAAGGTTTGGCTTCTGCTGCTTTCTCAGTACTACAGAATTATGCTACAGAATTGCTAGAATTATGGCATTGAAATCATGGGAGGGCCAACACACAAAAAAACTTTTTTAAAAAAACCAACAAAACAAACTCAGAAGTTAATCACTTCCGTGCAGTATTGCAAACAATTGTATTGTTTAGATGAAATTCCCACAGCTTTCTGAAACTGGACTTGGGTTAGTAAATGACTCTCAAGAGAGGTACAGGGAATTGTCCTTTTATGGGAAATGGCTCTTAGGAAATAAGCTCTCCATTTGCATAGGCTTCTGTAGACCATGCAGCTGGAACACATAGTACTGGGTTCAAGAAGCTTGGGAATTGGAATGATTCAAGATCCTTTGAGAGGACTTGGAGATTCCTTAGTGGCTTTTGATGGCATTGGTAGGCTGGTGAAACACTGATCAGCTGTTAAAGCAAAGACAAATTGCTGTTTCTACCCAATTAGGATGCTATGCTCTTTGTACCCCAAGGATTTAAAAAGAACAGGAACCTCATCCTCATGAAGAAAACAGTTACAGAATTTAATAGAGCAGAAGAAAATTATTCTTATTTTCATTTAGCTTTTTATTTTGCCTTTGCTGGCTGTTTATTGTCCTTTCTTTCCCCCTTCCTTTTAAATCAGAAATGCCTCTCATTGTGGTGAAATGTCCACTGAGCTCAGAGTTTTTATGAATATAAAAGCTTCCCTGAAGCTCGTCTCCTACGTTCAAGTTGTGACTTTGTCAACCTCTGGGATGTTAGTGTGTCCTGACCTGAGGGACTTTCTTCCTCACAGAACTGATGCGAAGGTTCGGTGGTACAAGGTACATCTCAAACACACGCCATTTCAGTAGAGCATAGTTTACTAGCCATAGGAAAACTATATTAAGACCTACATTTGAAGGTAATCTATTGTTTTCATTTACATCTATTATATATACTTATATTTAAATATATGTACTCAACAATCAAAAATGTCTGTCTGTGATTGCCAGGTGTCAGTGGTTCACGCCTATAATCCTAGCTTCTCAGGGGCTGAGATCTGAGAAATGCTGTTCAAAGCCAGCCTGGGCAGGAAAGTCTGTGAGGCTCTTATCTTCACCAAAACTATTTCAAAAATCCAGAAGTAGAGCTGTGGCACATGTGGTAAAGCACAAGCTTTGAGCAAAGAGAAGCTTAGGGACAGTATTCAGGCCCCAAGTTAAAGCCCCAGGACCAGCACGTATGCACACACACACACACACACACACACACACACACACACACACACACACGATGGCTAAGATTAATATTTTATTAGCTGTATGTGGATTGGATGAGGTTTCTCAAAAGTGATTTGCTAAGGCAGAATAGAAAATGAATAAAGAATAGCTGAAGAAAATAGCTTTTTAGTCTATTTTATGTCCCTATAAAAATTCCTGTTTCTGTAATGACATTATATATGTACTAAAGAGGATTTTTTTTCTCTTTTGGGCCAGTACTGGGGCCTGAACTCAGGATCTGTGCTCTTACTTATCTGATTTAGATGTTTTATTCAAGGCTAGTACTCTACCACTTGAGCTAAAGCTGTACTTCCAGCTTATTTTGCTGGTTAATTGGAAATCAGTCTCATAGACTTTTTCTGCCTGGGCTGGCTTTGAAATGTGATCCTCAGATCTCAGTCTCCTGCATAGCTAAAATCACAAGCATGAGCCATCAGTGGCTGGCTTAAATTTTTTTTTAAAGAGTATATGGCAATATTTGGGCTAATGAAGTAAATATAGAGCACATATTTCCCTTTGTCTGGTTAAATAAAGACCCAGTGTTTTGATAGTTCTTAATGAGATTGCCAGACATCCTTTAGGTTGCCCACGTGTTGGCAAATTATAGCCTGGAGCCAAATTGAGCTTCTCCATGTCTGCCTAACTTATGAATTAAAGATTTTTTTCACTTTTTAAAATGGAAGAATATTACATTTCATATTTAGAGTTCAATGAACAAAGTGTCCATACATAAAAATTTACTGGCACACAGCTATCTTTGTTTCTGCATTCACGTGGTATAGTTATGATGGAGACCACACAGACTGTGGCCCTTAAAGTATTTGGCCTCTAAGTATTCCTATCTAGCCTATTGCTTATTGGGGCCATTTCCAGAAAGCAGGACTGATACTAAAAAGACAGTTACTCAAATCAACTGCTAGTTAGTGATAGGTAGACCAGTTGGTTGGTGTTGTAACTACAAGATCTATGTATATAGAAATGATACGATAGAATATATGCTTCTGTGATATAATAGGTATTTATGTATACAGGTATAATATATATGATACAGATTTGATATTGTAAATGTCATAATGATTTTCTGAAAGTAGAGTAGTCAGCTCCTCTGAATAAGATGGCTCAGCCGTAGGCAGCATCTTTCAGTTTAGAAAGATCATTCAGAAGATATCCAGAAGGTTTTACCTGCAGAGGAAAAAGCCTAGATTAGCAGAAAACATATTTGGATTAGAAAGCTTGTGACTTCTTTCAGCTTTGGCCAATTTATTTCCCCTCTTGAGCTTGTTACTGCTATAAAAAGGCAATTAGAAAATAGTGCTTAAAATTAGGCCAGCTGTGGCTCACACCTGTATTCCTAGCTACTCTGGAGGCTGAGATCTGATGATTGAAGTTCAAAGCCAGCCTGGGCAGAAAGTTCATAGATTCTTACCTCCAATTAACCACGAAAAAGCTGGAAGTAGAGCTGTGGCTCTACTAGGTAGAATGCTAGTCTTGAGCAAGTAAAGCTCAGTGATATCATCTAGGCCCCGTGTTCAAGACAATGCCAGTACTGATATATATATATATATACACATACATATACATATATATAACAAAACTTTTTTACAATTTTTTCTATTGTAATGACTCCAAATATTGTCATAATTTTTAAAGAAATTACTGCGATCCTATCTTTTTTTGAATATTGTTGTTAACATATAATAGTGAGCTTCCTAGATATTTTGTAAAGCCTGAAGGAAGCAGACCATACATGTATTTGTATTTTTAAGTCTGTTTTTTCAATGATGAGTTAGTTCCTTTTGTATTTTTGCAAAAACAAATACGCTTTACATATAGTGGATTAACAAATCCAGCTGCAATATTTGTTATATGTTAACAAATTCCTTTTCTAAGCTGCAATTTATAGCATTTGGGAGGTTAATGCAGAAGGATCAAATATTTGAGGCCAGATAAATGTGGTGGCTTACACCTGTAATGCAGGTTGCTAGGGAAATGGAGAGTGAGAAGGTAAATCTAGGCAAAAAGTCTGTTAGAACCCTATCTCACCAATAAAAGCTGAGCGTGGTGTCATGTACCTGTCATCTTAGCTGCAGAGGAACCATAAAGAAAAGGATCATGGTCCAGGCTAACTTGGGCAAAAAATGAGACCCTATTTGAAAAATAACCAAGGGAAAAAAAGGCTAAAGTTGTGGCTCAAGTGGTAGGTAGAATGCTTGCTTAGCACATGCAAGGTTCTGAGTTCAAACATCAATACTAAAAAATTTTACACCAGCTTGGTTGGGTTCATAGCAATACTTTTCTTAAGAAATAAAGCAAAAAAACCCCTCTAAATCACCCTTTTCCTTTTTTTTTCTTGTGTCAGTTGTGGGGCCTGAACTCTGGGCCTGGGCACTGTCCCTCAGCTCTTCAGCTCAAGGCTAGCACTCTACCACTTGAGCCACAGCACCACTTCCAGCTTTTTCTGCCTATGTGGTTCTGAGGAATCGAACCCAGGACCTCATTCATGTCAGGCAAACACTCTACCACTGAGCCACCTTCCCAGCTTAAAACACCCTTCCCCTAAAAAGTAAACATCAGGATAATATTTAGGTTATAAACTCAACATTGATTGATAATGATGTGATTCAAAGCTATTGAGATACACATTGCATTAATTACATATTAATAATGTATAAATATTATATTAATATATTCATATCAGCACAGTATTATACTGTGTATAATAAAATACTATAATAACATATAAATAGCAGTATATATTAATAATGTACAAATACATTTTCACTTAAGGATTCTGTCCTTTTGGATGAAAACAACAGTAAATTTGTGGGAGTTGGAAAACGCTTGGTCATATCGAATGCATCTATGGAAGATATGGGCTATTTCACATGTGTCCTGACATTTTCCCTCAGGGGCAGGGAATACAACGTCTCTAGGAATATTGAACTTCTTGTCAAAAGTAAGTACTAAGGTCCCTGTCCTTCTGTCCAATGAAAAATATAAGAACAAATTTAGGCTCACCCTGAAGCCCTGTAATGTCCTTAGTATGCAAAAGAAAACTGATACATGAACTGTTCTAAAGGATGATGAGACATGTAAGTGACAGTTTGAAAGCTATAACTCATAAAAGAGGAAAAAAAGATGATCCCTGGGCAGTTAAAAGGCTGACAGAGGCATAAACTCACCACCAGAGGGGGCCAAACACTGGTTTCTTTAGAAAGCTCCTTTGGAAGTCCAAAGGTCCTCAGCACAGGATTGCCCTGAGCTGGGAACCAGTGGCTCAGGACTGTATGTAATTCAAGACAGTTAAGGAGGCTGAGATCTGAGGATC
Source organism: Dipodomys ordii (assembly GCF_000151885.1). Classification (NCBI taxonomy): domain Eukaryota; kingdom Metazoa; phylum Chordata; class Mammalia; order Rodentia; family Heteromyidae; genus Dipodomys; species Dipodomys ordii. Next base: position 7,316,285 of record NW_012267263.1, read on the forward strand.
ACTGGGCAGAAAAGTCCTTGAGGCTTTCTATTTCCAATTTACCAGCAAAAACCAGGATGTAGAGGTATGGACTGAGTGGTAGAGTGGTAGCATTGAGTGAAAAAGTCACAGAACAGAGCCTTGGTCTTGAGTTCAAGCCTTAGTACCACCTAGAAAAGCAAATAAACAAAAATACAGTTGCCCTGGCCTTATGTACTGTTATTATAGGATACAAGGACTTTATTAGATTCTCACTCCTAAGGTCATATATATCCAGTAGAAATTACCTTAATGTTTTATTTTCTGTAAGATGTGTGTAGATGTTCTTGTTATCAGTTGAATATAACTTATTCCAAATGCTTGAAATAGAAGTCTCAAACTTTAAAAAATATTTCTCTCTCTCTCTGTCTACACACACACACACACACACACACACACACACACACACACACACACACCTAAAATAAGATAGCTAGGGGAAAGGACCCAAATCTAAACATGAAATTAATTTTTCATACACATCTTACGTATATACCCTGAAGGTAAAATTTAATGCAATGTTTTATATTATGTACTGTGTTTTTTTCTTTGTGTGTGTGTTTGTGCATGCACATGTGTGCACACCAGTACTAGAGCTTGAACTCAAGGCTTGGGTTCTGTCTCTTAGGTTGTCACTCAAAGCTGATACTTTACCACTTGAATCATATCTCTACTTTTGGCTTGAACGGTTAATTGGAGATACACTGTAAGAGTCTTGTGTACTTTCCTTCCTTTGAACTGTGACCCTCAGATATCAGTCTCCTGAGTAGCTAGTAGTACAGACATGAACTACTGGTATCCAGCGTGTCTCTCTCTTTTTTCTCTCTCTCCCTTCTTTTTCTTCCTGCCTCTCCTCTCCTCTCTTCTCCACTCCTCTCCTCTCCTCTCCTCTTCCTTTCCTTTCCTGTTATTTTCTTTCTGTGACAGTCCTTGCTGGCTTCAAATGATATAAAATCCAGGTTGGCTTTGAACTTACTATGTACTCAAGTTGGCTTCCAACTCATGATCTGTGTGCCTCAGTTGCCTGAGTTATAAGATTACAGATACGTGGCACTACACAAAGCCCTACACTTTTAAATAATCCTATGTATAAAACTTGCATGCTGTGGAATTTTTTACTTTTTACTTTTACTCATATCAACACTCAAAAAATTAAGAGTGAGGAAGCTCAACTGGTACCAGAATCAGTTATACTTGAAAATAACATTGGGAACTTATTCCATACCTTCTATATAAGTAAAACTTGGGAGAAAACTTGGGACAAGGAGCATAAAAGTTTGTGAGTGAGTCCTACACTGTGCCCTGGGGAATGTACTGAATAGCTAGAGATTAGGTCATGTATCTTGTGCGCGGAATAGCTGACATGATTGGAACTTTTAAATATTTTTTATTTTTATGGTTAAGGTGATGTATAGAGAGGTTGCAGTTCATTTTAAATAGTGTCTAGTGAGTACCACTGCTGAATTAGTTCACTCTTTCTCCCACTATTTCTGTGCTTCCCATTACCCTCCCCAATAAGATAAACTTACATACAAGACAAAATGTACAAATAAGGGAGGGTATGACACTGTTACAAAAAAAATATACTCATTACATGACTTACTGTAATCCTTCTGCCCATCACCTTTGCAATAAAGTTTTTAAAAATCCATTGCTTATAAAAAAAGATAAAAGGTACAGAAATCAAAAACAATGACAACAGGGGAAAAACAGAAAAAACACAAAAAGTAAAATAAAAAACCTCTTGTTTCCATTTCCTGGAGTTCATTTAGATAAGCATTATTTAATTTCTATTGTAAAGGTGATGTACAGAGGGGTTACAGTTATATAAGTAAGGTAATGGGTACATTCTTGTTGAACATTGTTACCCCACTTTCCCTCGCCCCAGACTCCTCTCCTCCCCAAGCTGTAAAGTTCATTTCCAACATAGTATCTTGTAAATATCACTGTTGCATTGGTTCACCTTTTATCCTTTGTCTGATTCTTTTCAAAACAGATTCTATTCTATTCCATAACCCTAAGCATAATGAGCACTATTGGCAATGAGAATGGGAACTCCAATGATGCCAAAGAGTAAAAATATGGAAACTCTTGTACTTCTTTTTAAGTGTTGCATATACTTTGCTTCTATTTGTTTGTACAAAACTCATTTTTCTCCTAAAGCTGACCCTTCCCTAACTCTAACCCTAACCTGAACTTGAATACTGACCCTAAAGTCCCACAGATGCTGTCAGGAAAACAGATATACCTGTTTTCTTTAATCTTAACCTGAAAACAACTGATTTTTGTTCATTTTGTTATTCCCTTTCCCTTTCCCAAATTAGATAAATGTATATACAAGACACAGGGTACTAAAATAAAAATCAGTGACAACAGGGTATAAACCAAAGGGGGGGTATGTGATGAAAGTAAAAAGAAATAACTTCACACAGTACATTAAAACAAAAATAAAGGGGGCTGGGAAGGTGGCTCAGTGGTAGAGCACTTACTCTGCATGCTCAAGGCCCTGGGTTCGATTTCTTAGCACCACATAAGCAAAAAGAAAAAATCCGGAAGTGGTGCTGTGGCTCAAGTGGTAGAGCGCTAGCTTTGAGCTGAAGAGCTGAGGGACAGTGCCCAGGCCCAGAGTTCAGGCCCCATGACCGGACCCAAAAAAAAAAAATAAATAAAACAAAAATAAAAACAAAACACAAAAAACACTTTCCATATCTTGGAGTTCATTTTGATTAGCATCATTTTATATGATCATAGCTGTTTATCCTTTGTGATCCTCTCCTAAGAATATCCTCCTTTGATCTCAATGTGTGAATGTTTAGAGTCCTGTTTCATTTATGATGTCCAAGTGTAATTTTTTGTCTTTTACTATCCACTGTGTTTACTTGTAGATTTGTAGACCCATTCTAATGACTATAAATGAGGGAAATCATGCAGCCTATGTTTCTTTGGGTCGGGTTTACTTCACTTAATTTTTCCAAGTCTTTCCATTGCCTTACATTGGGCAATATCATTCTTTCCGATGGAAGCATAGATTCCATTGTATGTATATACCACATTTTCTTGATCCATTTGTCTACTAAGGGACATCTGGGTTAAATCCATATCTTGACTATGGTAAACAATGCTGCACGGAGAGGGTTTGAAAAGAAATGTACTTATTACCTTATGTAATTGTAACCACTCTGCATATCACCTTTACAAAAACAAAAACAAAAACCAGCTGGGTGCCGGTGGCTCACACCTGTAATCCTAACTACTCAAGTGGTTGAGATCTGAGGATCAAAGTTCAAAGACAGCCTGGGCAGGAAGTTCACAATACTCTTATCTCCAATTAACCACCAGAAAACTGGAAATGGCACTGTGGCTCAAGTGGTAGAGCACTCACCTTGATTTGAAGAGCTCAGGGACAGCACCCAGACCCAGACTGCAAGCCCCACAATAGACAAAAAAACCCAAACAAACACAAAACAAAACAAAACAACAAAAAACACCCGCCAATGCTGCAGTGAACATGGTTGTACTGGTAGCTTTAGTGTGGCCTGGTTTGTGATCCATTGGATAAATATCCAGGAGTAGAATTGCTAGGTCATAGGGAAGCTGTATGTTTAGTAATTATTTTGGGGGCTTAAACTCTGGGCCTGGGTGCTGTCTCTGAGCTCTTCAGCTTAAGGGGAGTACTCTATCATTTGAGCCACAGAGCCATTTCTGGTTTTCTGCAAATAAGAGTCTCACGGACTTTCCTGCTTGTGCTGCCTTTGAACTGTGATCCTCAGATCTCAGCCTCCTGATTAGGTAGGATTACAGATGTGAGCCACCAATGCCTGGCTATGTTTAATCTTTTAAGGAACCTCCATACTGCTTTCCAGAGTGGTTGAACAATTTTGTATCCCCACCAACAGTGTAGTCACATTCAATTGGAACCTTTTAGAGGACTTCAGAGAGCCCTGAAAACAAATTAGTGTTAAATAATTGGTCTATGAGCTGAGCATTGGTGGCTCATGCCTATAATCCTAGCTACTCAGGAGGCCAAGACCAGAGGATCACCATTCAAAGGCAGGGAAAAGTCTGTGAGATTCATCTCCAATTGAACAGCAAAAAAAGAATTGAAGGTCTAGGTCAAGTGGTAGGGAACCAGTCTTGAGCAAAAATATCAAGTGACAGAGAGAGGCCCTGAGTTTAAGCCCCAGTATTGGTATCCCCTGCTGACCCCCATGATTGGGTCTATGAAAGAAAAATTTCTCAGAGATTCCAGAAGTTCATTTTTATTATAAGTTCATAATTCCATGTATTTCTAGATTATATTTCTTTTCCTGACCTGTTCTAATTCATTCATATTACTTCCCTCTTTCCCCCACAGGGTAGTGATTGAGTCTCCCTGTTCTTTCCACAGGGGCTACTGTTCTATTTGTGTAATACCACACAGAAACACTAGGAGGCACCAACCTATATATTATACTGTGATGTTAGCCTACGGCAGCTCAGTGGCTTCTCACAGTGTGGTCCTGAGCCAGCAGCAGCCTCTTCAGCTGGCTGGGTATTCCTTGCAACAGGTGCAAAATCTCAGGTTCCATGCTGACCTAACATGGAAACTGGGCATTGAGGACTGCTATCTGTATGGTTCACCCCCAAGTGTGAAAAATGTTTTAATACTAGATCCTGCAGGCTTTTCCCTCTCCCTGTATAGCCCAGCCACTGTCCCATAGCAGTATAGCTGAGAGGGGCCTATGAAGTGTAGATGCCAGCAGCTCTTCAGGTTAGACCATCACCTTGCCTATTGCTTACCCATGGGAGGATTTTGAAATATTCTGTAAAAGAAATGAGGGTGATGAGGCCATTGAGAGACAGCTCCTAGCACTCACTCATCCTCAGCTATCATTTTGTACCATTTTGGGTACTCAGTTTGTTCAAGCTAGGTGTAATCCTTTAATTCCTTAAACATCAACCTTTGCATCTCCAAAGACTTTATTTTCTTGGTTAACAAGATATCAGTGGCCCACTATGGGTTACTGGATTTGTTACTCAGTGTGGGAGTAGGGTTAGCTTTATAAACAGGTCATTTAGTTCTTCAGCCTCTGTGTGTGTGTGTGTGTGTGTGTGTGTGTGTGCGCGTGTGTGTGCATGTATGTGTGCATGTGTGTGTGCATGCGTGTGCACACACTGGTCCTGGAGCTTGACCTCAGGGCCTGGGTACCATCTCTGTTCAAGGCTAGCACTTGAGCTACAGCTCCACTTCTAGGTGGTTTTTATTTTTTTGAGGAGTTAATTGGAGATAAGAGTCTCATGGACTTATGTGTCTTCTTGCTGAGTAGCTAGGATTACAGGCATGAATCCCCAGAACTTGGCTCCTTATGGCTATTCTTATAGAAGTGAGTCTTTAGTGTTCTGTGGTAGACACTTTGGAGGGGAGTGGAAACCTTTGAGTATAAGCCTAGCCTGTGGATACCATCAATGTGCATTCAGGAAGCCTGGGAGGTGAAGGGCTAATTGTTTATGTCAGAGCAAAGAACAAAGACCATCTGTCATTGGAATGTGTAACTGTAATCTTTTCCAGTAATGTCTTTTCTCTGCTGGGAAAAGCATTGGCCCCAAATGCTCAATTTTGTGAGGAGATCAACTGTGTTTCCTTTGCCAGAAAAAGGTTGATTAGCACAATGACTGGCCACTTGGAGAAAGATAACTTAATTAGACAAACAATGGAAGTTAAGTGTCAGGTCAAAATGAAGGTTTCCCTAATGGAATCTCTTTTCCTTGCAACTTTCTCAGAAAGAAGAGAGGAAACTATTCCTGTAATCATTTCTCCGCTGGAAACCGTAACAGCATCTCTGGGTAAGGCCTGCAAAGACTGTCATGCACATGTGTGTGGTGATTCTTGAATCCCAGAGTCAAGACTCAGGGCTCGTGGCCTACTGACCACAATATCCACACCACTGCCATTCCTTTGGGGTATCATGTGTCTGGGTGAAGACCTTAAAACCCCAGTGGTTGGGCCTGAGGGAACAAATGGGAGTGGGCATTTTTCTTTATCAAATATTGTTAGGAATTGTATTTAAAATTAAGGATACTTGGCTTCAAGGAAACCCTACTTACAAAGTTCTAAATACAATATGGTATTTTTGCATAGCAGTTAACAACAAAGGATTGACAGCATAAATCCCCTACATAGCCATCACCTCTAGTAGATTTAAATTAATCCATATTGCTAAAGCTTGGCTGGTGCTCAGCACCTCTGTAAGACTTCATTTGAAGATGTAGTAAATGAGCTGGGCTCTCATGGCTTAGACTTGTGAACCTAGCTACTCAGGAAGCTGAGATCTAAGAGTTCTAGCTTGAAGCCAGCTCAAGCAGGAAGTCTGTGAGACTCTTATCTCCACTTAACCAACAAAAATCCAGAAGTAAGGCTGCAGAACACCAGCCTTGAGTGAAAAAGTTCAGGGACAGGGTTCAGCACCTAAATTCAAGTCCTAGTACTGGCTGTATGTATGTATGCATGTGAAAGAAAAAAAATAAAATGGAGTGGATGACCAGAGACAGGTTCTTTCTACAGAACAACTGATCAGCTGGTTTAGTGGTATGGACAAAGTAACCATTGAAGGGTTTGTATGTTTCACTCCATTTTGATTTAGGCTGTCCTGACCACACTACTTTTTGGATAGTCCACAGGATTGGCCAATGAGGGCACATCAGTATTGACCATCCACCATATCTAACATTGTCTAAGAATCACAGTTAGGTAAGGGGCTCCTGCACTATGCATTGAAGACCGTAGAGGGCGCCATCCTTAGAAAATGGGTTTGTTTTGGGGAAGGGTTAATTGGGAGTGAGTACCATCTTAGAATGGAGAGTCCCAGGGGGACGCTTAGAGCTGAGATAACCAACGGTTGGAACTTTTAAACGTAAATAGAATCACTTGTAGGAGAATTCAAAATGCCTGGTAGGAGCTGAGTGACCTTATTGAAGCCATTCATGTATTTCTGGATTTTCACCCATAGTGAGGACCAGTGGAAGGTTCTAGAGACATATGGTAAATATTAAAGTTTAGTGTGAACAGAATTGTTTGGAGAAACTATATTTCCTTGTGAGATAAGGACTTAGCAGTGAAGAGTGCTGGGGAAGATGAGGAAGGATTTCTGGTTGGCCAAGGGATGCGAATTGCTTGGATGCCTTTGTTTCCCATTGACTCCTTTTCTGGTTGATGTGTTATGTCTTGCTGCACACAGGGTCAAAACTGACAATTCCATGTAAAGTGTTCCTGGGGCCAGACGAAGATCCCCCCTTTGCCTATGTGCAATGGATGGCTAACAACAGTGAAGTCCCGAACATCTACCCCGGAGGCCGATTAATGCAGGGGGATGTTCGGTATGTGGTCTGACAGATCTCTACACTTCCTTTAGGAGACAGAGTCACATTGGGCTTATACACATAACACTCTGCAGTGAAAGTCACATTCCTGATTTCCTGCAATCCTAGCTATTAGGGAGGTTAAGGTATGAAGATCAAGGTTTAAAGCCAGCTAGAGCAGACAAATCCACGAGACTTTTTATCTTTAATTAACCAGCAAAAAGCCTGAAGTAGAGCTCTGGCTCAATTGATAGTGCATCATCCTTGAAGAGAAAAAGACAAGCAACAACAAGAAGCCTTGAGTACACACACACACACACACACACACACAAATCAAACTTTAGACTTGTATGAGTGGAATTGTAGTTGGTCAGTTGGAGGTTGCCTTTTGTAGCCGTTTAGAACATTTTCTTGTACTTTTATTTTTTCCAGGTTAAAAATATTTGTGAATTAATCCATCTCCATTTCCTGTTTTGCTATCTTACTTTCAAACTTTTTCATATACCTTTATAAAGGCTCTGAGATCTAGCCACAGTATCTGTACTAAGACCTCTTTTGATTTTTAGGGAATTGTGGGCTGCCCCAGTTTCCAAAGAAGATTGATAATAATAGAAAGATGAGTTTGCTTCTTGTACATACCTATCTTTTGAGAATATTTCTTCAGTGTGAAACTAGAATGCTCAGATCTCATACATGGGAGCTATTTGCATATGAGCAAGGGAGTCCATTCAATATTCCAAATCAAAAAGTATTTTTTAAATTATAGTCTGACACATTGGGTTAGCCGGAACTCTGGCTTGTTAGTCTTTTGTCATTTTTTTGAAAGACTTATCAAAAAGTCCTTTTGGGGCCAGCTGGGCTAGGTAGTAAGAGACTGTATCTGTAAAACAAATTGGGGGCATGGCTCAAGTAGTAAAGCATTTGTCTAACAACCATGAGGTACTGAGTTCAACTTTTAATTCTTAAAAAGAAAAAGAAAAAGTTCTTTCTGGATGGCACTGACTGGGTCATAATGATGGTTAGCATAATCCTTTGTTTTTAAGTCTTTGTTGAGAAGAATTGACCACAACTACCATATCAGTTTACTCACACTTCATTTTCTTTCCCTCCCTCCCTCCCTTCCCTTTCCTTCCTTTCTTCCTTGTTTTGCCAGTCCTAGGGCTTGCATTCTAGGCCTATGCTCTCTCCCTGAGCTTCTTTTGCTCAAGGCTAGTGCTCTATCACATGAGCCACAACAGCACCACTTCTGGTATTTTCTGAGTAGATTATTGGAGATAAGAGTCTCTTGGATTTTCCTTCCTGGGCTGGCTTTGAACTACAATCCTCAGATCTCAGCCTCCTGAGTAGCAAGGATTACAGGTGTGAGCCACTGGTGCCTGGCTTATACTCCATTTTCTTAAAGGAACAGATTTCCATACTTTTCTTCCCTAGATAACACAAATATAATCCTAGTGAATTACTCCACTAGTGGCTTGAACTGCACTGGAGCTGGAACTCAGAGCCTCACACTTTTGCTTAGCTTTTTATTCAAGGCTGGCTCACTTGCGCCCTACCTCCATTGCTAGCCTTTTGCTAGTTAATTGAAGATAAAATCTCCATGATGCCTAGTTTCCATGATAGCAAGGCAGTATCTTGGACTTCTGCCAACATTACACATGGCAGCTGTCCACACTGTAGTTGCCAGTCTGCAGCTCTGATCTGGACTCGAGTGTGTGGAGTGAGAGACAGCAGTAAAAATGAAGGGCAGACACCATTGAGGGTGGAGTCCTGGAAACTCCCTTCTCTTCAATATATGAATAAGTCATTGGTAAGAGAACAAGGTTTCCCCATACTAGACTTCTCTATTCCCACTACTGGGTACATTAAGGATATTTAAAATATAAAAATTTGCATCTAAATGAAAATGAAGGTTTAAATTCTTATTGTGACATATGGCCTATTATCACAAGCCATGCCATTAGCAACATTCTGGCCTTTAGAAATAGGCTTGAAAACTTCTCCCAAAGAGGGGTTCGGAATGGGGTGCAGTGGTAGAGTACATGCCTAACATGCATGAAGCCCTGGGTTTGATTTCTCAGTACCACATAAACAGAAAATAAACAGAAGTGGAGCTGTGGCTCAAGTGGTAGAGTGCTAGCCTTGAGCAGAAGAAGCTCAGGGACAGTGACCAGGCCTTGAGTTCAAGGCCCAGGACTGGCAAAAAAAAAAAAAAGTAGAAAAATTCTCCCAAATAGTGGGCTGGCAATGTGGCTCCGTGGTAGAGTGCTTGCCTAGCTTGCATGAAGCCCCGAATTCAATTCCTCAGTACCACATAAACAGAAAAAGCTGGAAGTGGTACTGTGGCTCAAGTGGGAAGCTTAGAGACAGTCCTCAGGTCCTGAGTTCAAGCTTCATGACTGGCAAAAAAAATTCTCACAAATAAGTAAAATAGTATGTGTCAATTTCTCCTAACTTTATGAAACTTGTAGTTAGTTTAAATTTGAGAATGTTTGATTATCTAGCCGGTAAAAGATACACTTACACCACACTTAAATGAATGTTTTCTCACCCAGGGAATATTCAGAAAACAATGAGAGCTACATTGAAGTACCACTGCTTTTTAATCCAGTCACAAGGGAGGATTTGCATACAGATTTTACCTGTAAGGTCAATGGCAAACAAAGTCATCAGGTCCTACGTACCACAGTCAAAGAAGGTATGCATTTTGGGGACACTAATGGGAAAACAAACTTGTGTAATGGTCTACAGATGCAACACAGAGCTCCATGATCTCCATGTAATTCTTTAACAAACCTCCCACTCTTTGATAATTATTTTTGGTTGATTAGAGGTTGGACATTGAGGAATTATACTGTGATTGAAAAAATAGTTAAGTTGTTCTAGGCATGGTGGCTCAACCTTGCAATCATAGCTACTTTGGAAGCAAGGGTCAGAGATGGAGCTTCAAGACTACCCTGGGCCTATAAATTCACAAGACTCCATCACAACCAATGGCTGGGGAGGGTGGCATGTGCCTATTATCCCAGCTACTGGAGAAGGAAGCAGAATGGCTGGGCACAGAGGCCACACCTGTCATCCCCAGTGATATGGTAAGCACAAGTAGGAAGATTACAGTCTAGGCCACTCAATTGTGACAGGGAGACCCTATCTCAAATATGATCACTGCAAAAAGGAGCTAGAGGCATGACTCAAGTGGTAGTGTGCCTGTCTTGCAAGTGCAAGGCCCAGACTTCAGTTCCTACTTCTGCAAAAACTAAAAACCAAACAAAACCAAATCAAGTGTTAAGTTTTAGAAAGCACATAACATGGCTCTTGGATGAACTTGTAAGAACCCTGCATTTTTTTAAAATATATTTTTTTATTGTAAAGATACTATACAGTTACATGAGCAAGGTAATGAGTACACTTCCTATTGAGCATTGTTACCCCCTCTATTGTTTTCCCCCTACCATCCCTTCCCTCCCTACCTTCCCCGAGGTTCTTTTTTTTTTTTTGATTGTGATTAAGTGATTACATAATTTCCTGAATTTCACAGTATTGTGGAATAATGATGCTCATTTAAAGTCACAAGTTCATTCTAACTTTCCTGGAGCAAATCGTCTATCACAGTCTATAACATATAACGGTGTTCACATATACACCATACATGTGATCAGCAGCATGAACCCCGGATTTTTAAGTGCTTCTGCAATGGAGTACCAGGGTCTGCTGTCCTCATGTGACCTCTAGGAGAGGGTGGCCTCCTCTTATCTTAAAGCTGAAAAACTCCGTCCTACAAGAGCAGGGACTGGAAGATACTGAAGTTCAGAGGAACTCTGAGGTCAACGACATCAGAAACAGGAATAAGTGCAAAAATCAGTCCACTATCCATTTAACAACAAAAAGTGAAATGCTATCATTTTTGACTAAATGGATTCCTTGGCATATTTAATCATTGAACAGGAAAGGGAAGTACACTTGATGTTGTATCTGTTGACAGTCCAAAAAAGCAACAGCCCCTGGTCCAAAGTGAGTCTCAGCAGGACTGTTAATATCTTTCAAACAAATATCCAGCACAGCTGTCTCCAACTGAGCTCCTGTACCAGCAACACCACAGACTAGAAAAACACAGCCCCCTGCCCTCATCCAGATAGATTCCATCCAACCCTCCCCAGCTCCTTTCATACTGAAGTTTCACACTCGGGCAATGTGTACAGGGCAATGTTGCAGGACCTTTCACAGAAATGAGGGCTAGGAGGGAGGGAGAGACACAGTGACTATACAGATTTGGAAATGGAGGGTCTCATAAAAAGAAACTTGCCTTCTCTGGGGAGTAGTGAGCCAAAAAATTCTGTGCATAGCCTGATTCTGATGTTGAGAACCTTTGAAACTTTGTCACTGGAGTCCTGTGTGCATGCTCTTTTCTGGGACAGCTCACGACTTATCCCAGAGGCCCAGCAAGGCCTTTTCTCAGGATGGAGAGACATATTCAACTAGCTGCTCAGAAAACTGCAGCTTTAATTATTTACTTTGTTACTTACTTACTTTTGGAGCTGGTACTGGGCCTTGATCTCAGGACCTTGTACTCTGACTTGGCTTTCTCGCTCAAGGTTGGCACTCTGCCATTTGAGCCATACCTTCACTTCTGGCTTTTTACTGGTTAATTGAAGAGGTTCCTGGACTTTTCTGCCCAGGCTGGCATTGAACCATGATCCTTAGATCTCAGTCTCCTGTAGCTAGGATTACAAGCATAAACCACTGATGCCTAGCTCCATGTATTTCTAATCCGAGTAGTGTAAGGTGAAAGAGTCCTGTGGAAAGTCAGATTGAGATCCTGGTGATTCCAGTAAGCCTGCATAGACTATCCCAAATACTGACTTTATAATGTGGAATTCTCTATTCTTGTAATCTCAGCATTTGGAAGCTGAGGCAGGAGGTTTAGGAGGTAGAAGCTAGCCACGGTTAAGTAGAGAGACTCTGTCTCAAAAACAAACAGTGGAATTCAGATCTCATTAACAAGGTATTTATTAACACCATGTTCTCACATTTGCATTTTAATTTTTTAAGTTCACAGATATTTCCTATATTTTCACAACACAAAGATGGCTAGGGGTAGAACCTGCAATAGCTGATCAAAAGAATTATCTTGATGTGTCAAGGTCTTGATCACAAGCCTGCTCTTTTCCTTTGTTCCTTTGTTTAATCCTCATGCCACCCATGGTCCCTGGAAGAGGGCACATTGTTTCCTGGCAGTGTCGCAGATAGAAACAGGTCACATCAGAGACACACCACTGCTCACAGTTGGAACAGTTAGTCCCAGAATACTTGTTTCCTACCTTACAATGTTCTTGGTAACAGATTTTATCCTACCTTGCTTGTTTTTCTAATGTCACCAACGTCATTCTCAAATATCCTTAATTTTGGTGTCAACAACATTTCTCAAACAAGTGCACATTTACCAGGAAAAAAAAAAACTCAGTGTGCTTCTCAGCAAACCTGTGTGGCCCTGGCCTGACCTATTTTGCAGTGAGTGATGATCAGTCCTGACATCTTTCTCTCTCTCTTCTCTCCACAGCTTCCCCCACATTCTCTTGGAAGATTGCGCTGGCCCCACTGTCTCTGGTCATTTTGGTTTTGGGGGGAATGTGGATGCATAGGTGGTGGAAAGGCAGAGCTGAGAAGCATATTCTCTAACCACGCTAAGAACTGGCCGAAGACTTTCCATCCTACTCATGTATGATAAGGGAAATGTAGTGGTGCAAACTCATCTGTGTCATTTCTTATGGAAGTGTTGTGCCTTGAGGACTCCTGTCCTCTTCTCTTTAACAAAGCTCTGTGTTTGGAATAAAAGAATGAAATCTTATATTGTGTTCTGAAAATCAGAGATAGGAACGGAAGGGCACCTGGGAGCATATGAGCGGCTCTGTCACCTCTGACCTACTTAAAAGGATGAGCTGGGGCTGAGGTTATAGCTCAGTGCCAGTCTAGGGCTAGCTAGTGCATGTGTAAGGTTCTGAATTCTATCCTCAGCCCCACCAAACCCCAACAAACAGCAACCAACACCTGACAAGAAAATACAACAAAACAGCAACAAAGCCAGATTGAGTACTAGGAAGTTAAGAACAGGTGTTTCTGAGGGAGAGAAGAGAGGACACATGAATGCAGGGAGGAAAGGTAAGCAAGAGTAGTCATAATATTCAATGTACATATGTAAAAATTGCTGGAGAGGTGGGAAGAATGAATGACATTGACCAAAGATGCATCGTACTCATAAACTGATATGCTGAATTGAAACCCCTTTGTACAACTACTTAAAGATAATAATAATAATAATAAACCAAACCAAAACTAAAAGACCAAAACCAAAACAAAACCCAACAACCAAGTTAAGTGTTTTTAGGTATGAATGAGAGTGGAAACCTAGAAGTGACTTTTCAAATTCATCTACTCTTTAAACTAAGGTGCTTAGGAAGTCCAGTTTGTTTAAGTTCTAAGGGCAATGTCATAGGTCCAGGGCTGGGTTGTAGCTCAGTGGCAAAGCATTTGCCTAGCAAGTGCAAGGTCCTGGGTTCGACCTCCAGTACCAAAAAAGAAAAGAAAAAAAAGGTACAGTTAAAAAAAAAAAACCTGAACAACAACAACAACCAAAAGATGATCCCTCCTTCGAAATATAGGAAGGTATATCTAAATCTATTTTCAAAACTCTGGAACTCTCCATGAATATGAATGAGTGGAGACAGAAGTAAATGGCATACCTGGCAAAAGGAAGTCCAGAAGACTCCTGTGTTTTGGCCTCTCCTTACCCACCCAGAACAATTGTCTCTGGATTGGTTGTTGCTGGATCACAGGATACACGTACTCAACCAGACAGGAACTGCCATTTTGAGTCTTTAACTCCCATTTCCTTAATGGGAAACAGGAAATGTTTCTCTCTTTTCTATTTCTCCCTACTTTGATCCTGTTACACTAAAATAAATCCTTGCCAAACGTGTCAAAAACAAACAAACAGAACAACACTAAAAGCTCTAAGGGTGCTGGAGATACAAACACCGTTAAAATGTAATTTTGACATTTTGAGATACAAACACAGTTAAAATGTGATTTTGCCATTTTGATTCTAGAAAGGGTAGTTTAGAAATGTTAAAGCCGAAGAACAGCAAGAACTGGTGAATTCTTTGAGAAACATGATACAAAAAGTAGCAAGTAAGATAAAGTTAGGATCATCTGAAAAATGGCCCCTGGGGAACAGATTGAGGGATGGAAAAATATAACAACTTCATAACAGTGCTTGGGAAAAATAAAAGAAATGAAAAGGAATTCAGATCATCAAACATAAACTAGAAAAATATAATCAGAAACTCTGATTATATCCAGATGGACAAGTGGGTTTAAGTAAAAGCCATTAAGCAAATTAGGTAGATTTACTCTTCACTTATTTAGGCATCTATTCAAATGTAACCTTCTTATAGAGGTCTGTCTAAAACATTGTCTTTCCATCGCTCTGCCCCTTCCCCTGCTTGGTGACACATGACTCTTCTCATCAGCAGGCTTTCCTATATACATTTGCTTGTGTATTTTCTGTCTGTATTCCTCACAGGAGTGGAAGATCCAGGAGAATGGAGATGGTGATCACACACCAGTGATCACACTGTGTCCATAGGCATTTAATGAATAGTTACAGAATACAAGAAAATAAGAAAACTCTCTCATGTTTACTACCAATCAATGAATTTCAAGGATAAAGACAGATAGACTTAATTATGCTCACACTTGGATCTTACTAGGAGGTACAAACTGACCCAGCATTCCTACTGACTTGGTCCTTATTAACTTTTTACTATCTGGTGCCAAGATTAAGGTACCAGTATAGTTATTGGGCACTTGTGGGAGGGCTCATGCCTGTAATCCTAGCTGCCAAGGTGGCTGAGATCTGAGGATCATGGTTCAAAGCCGGCCCAGGCAGAAGAGTCCACAAGATTCTTATCTCCAATTAACCACCAAAAAGCCAGAAGTGAAGCTATGGCTCAAGTAATAGACTACCAGCCTTGTGGGAAAAAGCTAAGGGATAGTATTAGGCCCTGAGTTAAAGTCCTGGTACAAACAAATGAACAAACCAAAAGATGCCAGTAGATTTGGTGTCTGGTGTGGGCTATTTCCTGGCTTGTAGACAGCTGTCCCAGGGCCCCATCTATAATCCAATTGCATTTTGGAATAAAGTTTCATTATATTAATTTTAGGAAAAATTAAAGAAGAATCTAGTAGCATGAGTACCTCAGTAGATGTAAGAACATGCATAGGGAACACATGGAGAAATGATAGTTTCAGGAATAATCAGAGATGTAATACACTATCAAGTGTCCAAGAATAAGATCAAAGCTGTTAATAAAACATCCACTCTCACAGATCCATTCAGAATTTGGCACTGGTAGTAAAAAGGCAATAAGGACCAAGTCAGTAGGAATGCTGGGTCAATTTGTACCTACTTGCAAGATCCTAGTGTGGGCATTATTTCCCATCCCAGATGACAACTTAAAATTAGCCATCCTAGGAGTATTTCACCATAGTAGGTAGCCAAATGTCACATACCAGTATCCTCTCCCTATCTTACCACTACAAGGGTTAGATAAGGGCCATAGAGATCTTAGGAAATCATTTAATGAAAGGAAATGGTTAGTTATATGATATTTGAAATATATCTGATGGAATTATAATGAAACTACCCTGATTATGAAAATTTATATATCAATTATTAATAAAAGTGATCAGGATGGTGAGACAAATAGTAAAGGAGAAATGTCTTATGTGATATTTATGGTTAGAATGATATTAACTTTGCTTATAGACACAGATAAGAGATATTTTACGTTCAAGTTCAATCACTGTGGTGTGTTATCAATGAGATCTTTAGCCTCATAGTACAGATATTTTCCTCTCTGAAATATGGTGCTAAATAACAGAAATGATGTTAACATCGTAGCTACAGTTTGTATTTCTATTTATTTATTTATTTTGTTGGTCGTGGGGCTTGAACTCTGGGCCAGGACACTGTTCCTGAGCTCTTCAGCTCAAGGCTAAGCCTCTACCATGGGAGCTACAGCACCACTTCCAATTTTCTGGTGGTTAATTGGAGATAAGAGTCTCTTGCACTTTCCTGCCCAGGCTGGCTTTAAACTTCGATCATTAGATCTCAGACTCTTAATTAGCTAGAATTACAGTCGTGAGTCCCACCAGCACCCGGCTAGTTTGTATTTTTATGTTATATCTTATACTTCATTTAACAATAGCAAGCTGTTGAATCATTAGGTGTATCACAGGAATAGACTGAAATGAAGATAGTTGAATTGTTTAAACAAGCATAAATCAACCATAGCCTGGGAGCCAAATCCAATTTGCCTTTTGTCATAATCCCTACACAAGATGAGAGGGAGAATCTGAGAATATTTGGAAATCTCAAAACATCTATGTCATCTAGAAAAAACAACAACAATCCTGCCTTTTGAAGATACTACCTCCCAAGGAGTAACTCAGGGAGACAGTGGATATAAACACAGACTCCAAAAAGTGATTTATTGAAAATGTTGCACAATAATTTGGATGTCACAAGTGTTTCAAATGCTATGGGAATGTAGAGTCTCTTATAAAGAGAGGATGGGATGTATATTTCTTGTAAGATTGGATCTCAGGCAGAAGCAGATCATTATTCCCTAGCATTGAGTGCCATGTAGCAGACACTTACAAAATGTCTGGCGAGCCAGGCACCAGTGGCTCACGCCTGTAATCCTAGCTACTCAGGAGGCTGAGATCTGAAGATCATGGTTCAAAGCCATCCTGGGCAGGAAAGTCTGTGAGACTCTCATCTCCAATAACCCATTAGAAAACTGGAAGTGGCACTGTGGCTCAAGCAGTAGAGCTCTCGCCTTGAGATGAAGAGTGCAAGGACAACACCCAAGCCCAGAGTTCAAGCCCTATGACCAACCCCAAAACAAAACTAAACAAAACAAACAAACATCTGGTGAGTGGATAAACTGTGTCACCTGGATTTTCTCAGCCAAGGGAGTATTTAGGTGCCCTTCAGTGGGACTCTGCTGAGTTTTCCTTCCCCTGTTCCCATCCACACTTGCACTGGTTTTTGACATGACCTCTTGCCAGTGCCTCACTTGGACACACAAATACACGCTCCTGTTTCTGGCTTGTTTTTTGTATTTGTGGTTTTTACTAGTGGCCATCTACTGCTCATGCCACCACTTCAGGGTTATTTGTAAGTGCTCTGAGTCTCCAGGGGACAAAATGTCCAGATAATAACTTGAGCCACAGCCTGTGTCATCTGTGGTGGCCCCAGCCCTCTGTGTAGTCAGGAAAGCTCCCCTCTTTCTGTGGTTCGGATGGCTCTCAGTCAGGTTCCAACGCAGGGGAGGCCCTTTCCCTCCGCTACACAGCTTAACTACCAGCACACTCCCTCCTCCCTGGCAGGCCTTTGAAACCCACTTCCTCTTACATCCTCAGAGAATCAAAGCAAAACGAAGACTCCTGCCAAGAGAAACATCCACAGCCTGCTATCCCGCTGAGTTCTTTACAAACTCCCCAGCCTCTAGATACTGGCCTCTGAAGGAGGCTGAGCTAAGGGAGCAGGGAGCATTTTGGCAGCTGCAAGGACAGGAGAGACAAAGCAAGGACAAGATAGACGAAGAAGAACAACAACAACAAAGCAGAAGGGAGAAAAAGTAACCATGTACAAGGGAAAAGCAACATCTGCTTACAGTGTGCAAGATTTTGGATTTTCTTTTCTTTTATTCCAATTTCATCCTCAACTAAAGATCTAGCAGGGACTCTTTTTTTTTAGGACATTTCTCTTTGAAGAGTCTACTTTTCCTTTCCTTTCACGACTTTCCTCCACGTTCAAATAATCTTAGTCTGTTTACCTTAAAAAAAAAAAAAACAACCAAAAACCAAACCAAACAAAAAACCTCTAAGCCAGGCACACATATTTTAGAGCTCAGGAAACTGAGGCCCACTGAGCTTAAGTACCCGGTCCTGAAATGTGGGAATGGAAGTTTTGGCAAACAAGTGCCTCCCCATGCGGAAATCCAGCATGTGAACACAGCTGGAGAACAGCTGGCTCTGGGGGGTGAGGCTGGGTCAGGGAGTGTGGGTGCTGGTCTGTATGAAGGTCAAGGCAGGAAGGAGCAGAGTAAATATTTGCTCTCCTGGGGGTGGACTAGTTACCAAGAGGAGAAAGAGCTGGGTGCTTCTATCCGGTTTCTTTTCTAAATTTAACAATGAGGTGACTCTGGAGAGACTCAACAAGAATTCCTCCCAGGCAAGGAAGCCTCAGCATGGAAGTCAGTGTCCCTGTTCCCTGCACCATTCCTCGTTTTGTTGGGGAGTTGCTGTGTACTGCAGGAATGGAGCTGAGTTGTCCCATTTGACTTTGATCTTTTGGTTTTCCCCGGGGGAATGCAGGTATGTGTTCCTGGACTTTTCTGAACCTGCTGGGGGATAATATGGAAAGCTTAGAAATGGTTAAGAATAGTGTGTGAATTACATTAATTTTAATTAGGAATCACATGATTACATTAATGTAGTTAAGCATTACGTTGCACTAGTTTCAAAACCATGCTATATCTCCGGTTGACAACTCACCTTGTTGTATTTTCTACCCCTAATGGTAGTTTGAAAGTGTAGAGTTCATTATTACTTGGGTGTCCAGAAGCCAATATCCGAGGAGACCTGTGTCATCCAAAAGACAGCATTGCATTCACAGATTCCAGGACAGCACCTGTGGTATGAGGGAGGGAATGGGGAAGACTTGGGTTGGTCAGGAGCCAGGGCAACCAGGGACAGATGTTGGCAAGAGCTTTTATGATGGCCCTATGGGTTGGCAGGTTGGTCCCTGGGCATAGGAGCTGTTTCTAGTTTGGTAGTGAGGGCTTCATAAAGGTGGTGGAGGTGTGAACCTCCAATTGGTTGGTTTACATCTGAAAAGCTTCTTCTTAGATGAGCTGTTCACCGGGTTTAGGAATTAGATGAGATTGAGAAGGAGCAAATGCTCCAGGGTCAGCCAGGTTCTAGGTGTTCAATTATCAGTACAAATTAAGAAAAGTGAGGAAAGGGATAGGTTGGGGGACATGGGTGGGAATGTTGAAAGAGGTGACGTCGATCAAGATGCGTTGTATTTATAAACTCTTTTGTTCAATGGCAACTCCTTCATGCAACTACTGAAAGATGATCATTGAAAAATTAAAAAAAGAAATCCACACTGAACACAACTATTGTCTGAGATGGTACTTCAGAAGTTATTCAAGGAAATTAGCCCAAAGTAATAAGTCAACAAAATAAATGCATTCTCAATACCAAAGATTCTTGAGAAAGCATACTAAAGCAGCCATCGTAAAACCTTCCAGGCATGAACATTAAAATGTTAGTGTTGCATAAAAATGTCCCCAGGCTTGGTAATATCTATAAAGGATTCAAAGCCAACTTTAAAACATTTGAAGTTGAAATCTAAGATTCCCTCTCCACAATTGGTTCTTTTGGAGTTGCATCAAGAGGCAAAGGCAGTCTTGGCTGTCATCTTTCACAGGGAATGAAGTCTCTCCTGTGGGCCTTAGAACCTGAATTGGCCTCTCCTGGGTCCCCTTTAAAAGAATCCCAGGTATTAAGATAAAATTATAAAAGTTCTGGCCCTCCAAAATACTCCCTAAAGGTTAACATAAGCATGTCCCTGGAGCAGATTTCCCAGGCAGTGTTGCTTCAGTGGTTGCTGGCTCTCTGCATGTGAATCCCTGGCCAGCATCCTCAGGAACTCATTAGATATGACAGGCTTGCTAATTAGAGACTCAGGATGCTACAGGTTACTTAGCTTCAGGAACCTTGCCCAGGTGACTGTTAGTCACAAAAGATAACATGCCATAGCTCTCTGTGGTTAGTCTGTAAGTTCTGTTGGCCAATTGTTACATTTGTTTTTAGACACTGTTACTCATTTTCTTCCCCTTATCCCTTCCTACTCCTCTGCCAAACTGTAAAGTTCATTTCCAACATAGTGTCAAATGAGTATCAATGTTGCATGATTTCATCCTGTGTCCTGATGTTTCCATGATTCCTCCCTCGATGGAATAAACACAAGACAAAGGGTACAGAAAACTAAAACAAAAAATAAAAAGTAATAACTACATACAGAACAGAATAAGAACCTCCTGTTTCCAATTCTTAGAGTCCACGTTGATATGCTTCATTATATATGCTACTATGCACTTATCAATTGGGTTATTGAGATCCCCTGTTAAGAATATTGTAGACATATTCTAGTTATTACAAATTAGGGGAATCATGCAACCTACTTTTCTTTGGGTCTGACTTACTTCACTGAATATAATTTTTTCCAGGTCTTTCCATTTCTTTAGAAATGGGACACTAACATTCTTTCTAATGGAAGCATAGAACTCCATTGTGTATATATACCACATCTTTTTGGCTTTGTGCTTTCTTGAATAATAAATACATTCCCAGCAAGCCAGGCGCTGATGGCTCCCACCTGCTTCTAGCTACTCAGGGGGCTGAGATCTGATGATTGAGGTTGGAAGCCAGCTCAGGTAGGAAAGTCTGTGAGACTCATGTCTTTAATAAACTACTCAGAAAAAACTGGAAGTGGTGCTATGGTTCACATGGTAGAGTGCTAGCCTTGAGCAAAAGATGGTCAGGGACCAGTGCCTAGGACCTGAGTTCCAACCCCAGGACTGACACAAATAGCACAAAAAGAAAGACTTGAGGTTCTGGCCTTTTTTGGATGCTTTTCTTTCCACTTAGCACATTTTGTATCATTCATCATGCTTTTTCCAGATTGAACCAGGCACACTTAGTTTCTTTCTGAAACTCACAATAAGGTCCCAAATAGAATGAGGGTCCAATGTTCACTCATGTCCACAGATAAAAGGAATATGACCTCCTCAAAAAAACTAACATTTCTTAGCTAATTCTAGCATTCATTCTTTCTAAGTTTTCATGAGAAAGTTGTCCATTATTCAGGGAGCTTTTCCCTAGGAATATAGGAGCAGAAAAGGTAATTGAGTTGTAAAAAGTGAAGAAGTTTGCGTACTGCTGGGTCATCCTGTGAGATGCCAGGTTCCAGGAAGTGGGACCAGAGTCTTTCAAAAGTTGTCCAAGATCTTGTTTCTTGTGTGATGTGACCCTATCCTATGAGTGTCATAGGACATTTTTACTATAGCACGGTAGTCTAGCTATTGCTCAAAATGCATTCAGAAGACAGAAGGTCCTTATAGCCTGTTACTGAGTAGGTAACCAACGAAAGCATGCATGCATGAATGACTAGACTATTTCACTAAAAGGGAAGGACAAGAGCTAGAGACTGCCATTGGCTATTTGCTTTCCGGTAACTGACTTTGTTTGTACTTTGTTCTCCTTTTCAAATCCTATTTTCACTCCAGGGTACTGTTCCTTTTCTAAGCCATGGTATAATCTCTCCCAGGCCTGAGATCTTCAAGAGGTCAGCTGGGCCTCTCAAATATCCCATGATGCTTTCTACTTCCTTTGATGTCAGTCACACTCTCTCCTCTTTTCTCTCTGACTAGGCCGTGAGCCTCTTGAGATCAAGTTCAAGGTCTGATTGAGCTTTGTTTCTCCAGAGCCTCTAGTAAGATATCATGGGGCCAAAGCATGTAGGCATGTATAAAGACTCTGAGGGTGCCATATCATAGGAGAATGGTTGGAAAAGAGAGCAAACTCCCTCTGGGCCTTCCCTGCTCATCTGAGAGAAGTTTCCAGGTCCACAGACCGAATGGGAAGGATGCAGCCAATGAGGAGTGAACTAATCAGATCCTTCCTTAGGAATCTGAACATTCTTCAGAGAGCCTCTGCCATCAAGGTAGCTGGCATGGAGAGATTGTCAAATCAGCAACTATCACCTATATGATGGTTTCACTGTTTCATTCATGGATTCATTCTTTAGCCTGGGGCGCAACAGCATCTTCGTTTGACCTTGCCTCCACACTGGCCTCCACCCTGGCCATCCCATGGTTGTGTATTGTTGGGGGGAGGGGTGTACTTTCTCAAGCTCATGCCCAGTGACCTTACTCCTCTGTTTCAGATTTTTGAACAGCTGACCTACAGTCCTCAATTAAGATGTGAGGTCTTTCCGGTAATTTTATTTATCTCATGTGTCTTGTTTATTTCCTTTTGCAGTGTAAGTTCTGAGAGGGTGGGTTATTTATTTATTTTTTTGTGCACAGTCCCGCCCCCTCCTTCGGTCTTGAGGCTTGAACTCTTAAGTCTGGCACTGTCCCTGAGCTCCTATTGCTCAAGGTTAGCACTCCACCACTTGAGCCGCAGTGCCACTTCTGGGTTTTCCTATGATTTATTTGGAGATCAGAGTCTCAGAGACTTTCCTGCCTGGGGCTGGCTTCGAACTTCCATCCTCATAGCTCAGCCTCCTTAGTAGCTAGGATTACTAGCTTGATCTACCTGGTGCCTGATTGAGGGTGGGGTTTCATATCTTTTTAGTTCACAGCTGTTCTTCCTTTGTGTAGGTGCACACACATTTTTAATAAATAGTTAAAGGTCTGAATTACTTGGCTTCATCTTCTGTGGCTCTCCCACTCTGCCAGCCCAAGGGTAAAGCCATGCTGTTTCCCTCACGTCACCATTCTGTTTTGTGTTGAAACATATACTGTTGGCATATACTGTTTCCTGGATCTCAGAAACTCCTTACCATCCTGCGCAGTTGGTTGTCTCCTCTTTCCTGTCCAGGTTCTCTCTTGGAAGCCTTTCTTTTTTTCTTTTCTTTTTTTTTTTTTAAATTGTGAGAATACCGTACAGAGGAGTTATAATTACATGGGCAAGATAATGAGTACATTTCTTATCAAGCATTGTTGCCTCCTCTTTGTTTCCCTTTCCCATCCCTTCCCATACTCTCCCCCTCCCCCCCACCCGATCCTCCCCCCACCCCCTCCCAAAGTTGTAAAGTTCATTTTTGGACATAAGGACTAGTACATCTCATTGTTACACTGGGTCCAGCTGTATCCCTAGTTAAATGATTTGTTTTTTCCCTTCCCCTCCACAAATTATACCAACATCTAATACAGTGAAAGCAGGGGTTATACCATGGGGGAGGGACATACAAAGCAACAAAGAAATCATCTTATAAATGTGTTAGAAACAATTGCATGAAAGAAAAAAATCATTTGAATACTTATCTTGGGGTTCATTGCCCTAACATCAACTTATCTGACCTTTTCTGCTTGACTCAGACATATACTAGTTATTGCAAATAAGGGAAACCATGGGACCTATGTTTCTTTGGGCCTGGCTTTTTTCCAAGTCTTTCCATTTCCTAACAAATGGGGCAATGCCATTCTTTCTGATGGAGCCTGATGGAAGCCTTTCTTAATCACCAAACTGGCACAGAGGTCTCTTGTACTGAATCTCTGAGCACCAGCACCACAGTTGGAAAGTTGCCATTTATTGAACCAATCGGCAGACACAGGACTTCAACCCTTTTTGTGATATTACTGCATACCCTGTTCTCAAAAACATTTTTTCTCTTTGAGATAGGGACTCTCTATGTAAACAATGCTGACCTCAAACACAGTCCTCCTGCCTTTTTATGCACCACAATATTGGACCAAATGCCATATTCTTAAAACTTATATCTGTTCTTCTGAGAGCACCCAAGTTGAGTGGGTCCTCATTCGTTTTTCTTAATTGAATTGTGAGTTTGAAGGTGGGACTTCATAGGCTAGCAGTTAGTCCTTGTTGATTGGTGCCTAACACTATACTGAACACTCACTAAAGCCTTGGAGAAGGAGCAAGCAAAGGGCAGTGTTGGGTTGTAGGCACACAGAGATGAGGAAGGCAAAGTCCCTGTCTTCCATGTCTATGGTCATGCAAGGAAGCTCATCACTTACTCTTGGGCTAAGTCCTAGTTCACTGGTCCATTATGTTCCTGGATCTCTCTAATGAGAAATCCATTGAACAATGGTTTCACAGATACCATAATATCAGAGATGTATCCAATGAAAATGGTAGTCCATGGTACTCATGGGGGATGTCAGTGAGAGGTAGGTGTTCTAAGGGCAAACAAAGAGGTTGTTCCCTGTCACCCAAAGATAATTTGGCTCCATCTGGAAACCACTCTTTTCTCCTTAGATATTGGGAGTCTCTGCCTTTCACATTCAGTGCTTCAGACTCCACTGACGGCATTCTGAGCCTTCAGCTTCTTTACTTAATTAAAGAGAAGCGCAAAATCTCTGTTTTGGCATTCAACTTCATCTTCCTACCAGGGAAGGCGGAGCTGCCTGAGAGTTTGGTGTGAACAGGGAGGGGAGCTTTTCTCTGGCAAAGTTCTACATGTTTTCTGTTCTCTGGACACAAAGTTTCCTGTTTTAAAAAGGCCTGAAAGACTATCACAGTTGGGGACACAGTACTTGCTGAGCTCCCACTAAATCCAAGCTGTGATTAAATCCTTTCAGACTCTAAGGAAAATATTTTTAGAATAAAACCCTTTGGGAGTCATGTTAAATGCCAAGTACACTTTTTTCGGTAAACACTTGAACTTGACCCATCTTTCTGAGTCAGCTCATGCTCAGCTGTGTCCATCCTGAGGAAATTTGGGAGGCGATCTTCAAAGCTGAAAGTCTGGGTCAATTTCAGATACCTCCTATAGATAAAGTATCTTGGTGAGTTGACTCATGGTGTGGCCAGCGCTTTTTGTTTATGTTGCTGTCTCTTCTTGATTAACTCCTTAAATAAAAGTTTCTTGCGCTATTGGTTTGAAATGGAAATCTACCATGGGAGTAAATTTACAGAGGAATTGACATCATGGTCCCTTTACCCCACCATCCTCTAAATGTAAAGCATCTAGATAGAGGTGGAGTGGGGGTGAGCTGGGAGGCCATGGGTTTCTTGATCTCCCCCAGTTGACCGACAACACTGTTTCTTAAATCACAATAGTCTAAGATAGATTCTCATTTCTTGTTGTCTAGAAGCACAGACTTTCAAAACCCATTCACTGAACTTTACCACGAGCGAGGTGCTGTGATTGGTGGGGACTTGGGAAGAAGCATTTCATTGTCCTGTGATATTTCTCTACCCTCCGGGAGCTTCTGGAAGGAGGGTGGTTGAGATGGGTACACAGGTGGCACATGTTTCTTTTGGCCAGATCAGCTGTGGTGTCATTAATGTCCAGGGCCACACAAATAGCAACTAGAAGTCTTTTTTAATTCTAGATTTGGAACAATCGGTGGTGCATTTGATGGCAGGTAACAAAACATGAAAGAGAGCCATTCAAACAAACGCTGGTGCCTATTTTTCTCACAGTCTTAAAAGTGTGAAGCTTTAGCAGCTCAGTGGTATCAGGCTCAATGCCTCTCTCATTCCTGTTTTTATTCTCAGGTCACAAGATGACTGTTGGAGTGCCAGACCTGGCATCTGCACTGCAGGTAGAAAGGAATAGGGAAAATGCACACACCTTTATCTTTTTCTGGTCAGTGGGCTTCTGCTTATGTCTCATTGATCAGAACTGTCACATGGTTTCACGTAGTCCCATGTGAATCTGGAAAAGCCATAATTACGGCCATAGTCTTGTGAGCTCAGCTTTCTACTTTACCATCTTTTCTGAAGGTTTTTGTTTTTATCTACTGAAGTCTGAATTTTTAGAAACCTGGCCAAATAGTTCTGTGGGCTAGATTGGAAGATAGCACTGCCTCATGCAGAATGAGGTTTCTGAGGTGCTCCTCTACTTTCATCCCTCAACAGAGATCCTCAGATTTGGCTCCCGAACATGACTTCTCTTGGTGCAACTTCTTTTCCACTGGGAGCATTATTTTTGGAGGTTAGGGGAGGCCCAGGATTTGCGGGAGGGATGAGTCTGTTGTAAGACTAGATGTCTTTCCTCCCTACTGCAATTTAACAGCCTTGTGGAATACAGAGGAGACCAGGACAGGCTGACATAGACATGGCTCAGTTCTTGTTGAGTACCTCACTTGTGCATTTATGCTGGGACCAAAGGAAGGAAGGAAGGAAGAAGGAAAGAGGAGGGGGGAGGGAAGAAAGGAAACAAGGAGAGGTAGAGGGAAGGAGAAAGGTATGGTAGAGGGATCAACGGAGGGAAAGAAAGGGAAGAAAACAAAGAAAAGATAGAGGAGGAGAGAGGAAGGGAGGGAGGGAGTGGGGGATTCAAGAAAGCCAAGACCTGTGAAGTATGCTACAGAGTGGCAAGTGGTGACTGGGTAACTGAGTCACTGCGTGTGCTGTGGGAGCAGAGAAGAGACTCCCACGATGGCTAAGTGTGTTGACTGCAGGCAGATGAGTAGGAAGGAAGATGAGGACAATGCATGAGTCACAGAAACAAGGATGTCTTTTCTATTTGTTCGTTCAGTCTTTCCATTCGTTCATCCATTTGTTCATTTTACAAATATAGAATTATCTTTCCTTGGCTCCCTGCCCTGTGGGTAAAGACCTACCCTGTGACTATTCTGGGCCTTACCCCATATCTCAGGAAGACAAAGATAACAGAATAACCCCAGTGGAATGTAAAGTTATAGAACATGTAGGGGAGGAGAGGTGGCGCTGAGTGAATGGAATCAGAGTCTTCTACCCTCTCCTGGGGGTCGTAGAAGGCTGTACAGGGGAGTGGGGTGCTGAGACTTCAGCATACAGAGGGAAGGCATAGGTCCTCATGGACAGGAATGGCTGGAACAGTGCAGAGTTGGGAAAGGATGGCCAGATGTGGGGAAAGGTGAATTCTTTGGGTAACCTGAGGAGGGGAGAGAATGATCAGATAGTGCAACAGTTGTGCTTTGGGCTTTATTTGGTGATTAAAAGAAAAGTTCCTAACTTCTGCTAGGCTTAAAACAATCTTATGAAATGAGACTTTCCCTGTTTTGGTTCCCAAGAGAAAGAGAAAGAGACAGTTCCAGGAGCTGGACAGAGGCAGATGGGAGAGAGAGGGTTGGCGAATCAAAACCCCTCGGTGTCAGGAGTGGTCATGGAAGTCACATCCATGGCTGTTGGAGCTCAAGTGCACCAAGATGATCTTCTGGAACGTACAGATGGCCCTCCGTTTCTGTGAGACCCACGGTGTGGGATCAGCCAAGCAAGGAGCAAAAAGCATAGGTTGGCTAAGGATGGTCACATCTGTACTGACCATGTACAACATTTTATGGTTGGCTTTATTTCCTAAGCAAACAATACAATGTAATCACTATTTACATACTACTGGGTAGAGTAAGGATTCTAGCAACGACTTAAAGTAGACAGCAGGATGTGTGTATGCTCTATGCAAATGCTCTGCCATTTTATAGGAGAGACTTGACCATTTGTGGATATTAGTGTCTGTGGGGAAGGGTTTGTTGAGCTGATCTCTTGCAGATACTGAGGAGATGACTGTATACACAATTTATCTGCATTCTTTTTTTTTTTTGCTTGAGGAAATGGGCAAAGATCAAAAGTGAAGACCCCTTGAAACACTTGTGTATTGGTTGCAGGGAGATGAATAGGAAGAAAATGAGGACAATGCAATTGTTAGGGTGCAGAGTTATATTCATTTGAAACCTGAGGGTCAGAAAGTTTCAGTCTTTTGCCCAGAATTTATGGCTGGTAAATGATAAAGCAGAGATCTAAACCAAGGCAAACCTCCCTATTAGATGAAAACATGTAATTATCAAAAACAATGAATTATAGAGGACCTTGATATTGACATCCCTTTTAGTATATTTAGTTATTAATATATTAATATATTTAGTATATATATATATATATATATATCCTAAAACTTGTGAATTCTTCAAGCCTTACCAGTGGTGCTAAATTTCAGATTCTGTTGCCATATCTAAAGAGATGATATCAGTGGCAGTGAAGAGGCAACATCACTTTCTTACTGGTGCTGGACAATGTAACCCAATCACACAATAGGGAAAGGAATATCAATAGAGGCCATGGTAATTTAAAGATGCTTATAAACATATATCTGCTTTGTCCATCCAGAGCAGCAAATCTCCTCACTTAATTCCAGGCTGCACTTAGTGACTTGCTTGACCAATAGAAGGAGACAGGCATGATTTTCTGGAACTTCCAAAATTTGCTCACAGGATTTCTGCAGCTTGGAACTTTTTTTTTTTTTTTGAGGGGCTGCTATTTGTTGGATTCAATATAGGGTTTTAATGCTTGCTAGAGAAGAGCTCTACCACCTATTATAAAGATGCTGTACAGAGGGGTTACAGTTACATGAGTAAGGCAGTGAGTACATTTCTTGACCCATGGCAACAATGACACCCACAAGACAATTTATTGGAAATGAACTTTACAACTTCAGGTTGTGGAGCGGGGTGGGGGGGGAGGGGGGGAGAGGAGGGAGGTGGGAGGGATGTGCGGGAGGGAAGGGACAGTGGGAGAACAACAAGGGAAGGGATAGCAATGCTTGACAAGAAATGCCTTGCTTTTTAAGTTTGTTTTGCCCAAGCCAGTCTTGGACTTTGATCCTCCTCTCTGTTTCCTGAGTAGCTGGGAGTATAGACGTGCACCAATCTGCCTGGCTTCCAATTGGCTTCCAGAATGGAAAGTTGGCTCTGGGAGGCCCAAGCAGATCTAGAAATATCTAAATGCTCAAAAGAACCATGCTGGAACGGTGCTTTTGTTGGGTGTAAGCTGGGCTTAATCTCCCAACTGTTTCCAAGACACCAGATGTACAAAAAAACCAGTCTTGTCTCTCCCAGAGGAGTGCCACCAAGTAACCTCTGTCCTGCCACATGGAACAGATGATGAATCATGCAGGCTGAGCCCTACCCATGTTCCCAACTCACCAAATGGCAAGCTAAATAACACACTTGTATCAAGCCTCCAAGTTTGAGGAGAGTTACTCAACATCTATAACTATAACATAGCTTCTCACTATGCTCTATTTCCTTTTCTTACTATAGTAGTACTCTTCTTGGCAACATAGCTACCATCTTAAAATTTAGGCCCATGTGTTAGTTGAAACAGCTATTTGGACAGTTTTCCCATTGATACATTCAGTAATCGTTGGGAAGTTTGGAAATCTCTTTTTCTCCCTCTTAACAATTCTGGAGGGTTTAAAACAATTGTTTTTCACCCAGCCCAAGGATGGAATGCAGGGCTCCCTTGGACTTGTTCAGCAAGTGCTCTACCAGTGGGCTGCATCTCCAGTCTTGTGTTTGGAGTTTTGGACTGAGAAACTGACAACTTAGTCCTAGTAGGAATAATAATAACAACAACAAAACAAAAAACCCACTTCATAGATGAGGCAGGTCAGACAAATCCATGGCTTCCTTACCTCGCAGGCACCTGACCTTCATTCTGGCTCCTTACTCTTCTCCATGACCTCACATATGCATTATTGGAATAACAATAGCAAAAAACCCCAATCTACTGTTCAAATATACCTTTTCTTCCCCTAATTATTGAAGCATCTCACCTCTTTGGGGGGAAAACTTTGGCTGGCATGGTTTTATATTTTCAGTCACTATAATTGACAATCTTCTGATGAATTTCTTGTCTACTGGGTGGTGGATAATGCCTACAGATTTATTTTTGTAACTTTCCAATAATGTTAGGTTATTAGTGGAGTCTGGTTCTGATTTTAAGACTTAGTCTTACTCACTTTGAAATTTAATCTCATCGTTTATTGCTTACTTTTTACTTACTGTTGTGTGCATGAGCACTGGGGATAGAGTATGTAGTCTCAGACCTTGTGCACATACCTGTGGGCTAGCTGGGGCTATAGAAAGGAAGAGTAACTGTTGCATCTCTATTGGCCACTGTGGCATCTCTATCTTTCCCTGACTGGCATGGGGCCATTTGGTGCTTCTCACCAGGTGCTGGCTATCTGGAGGTGGGCATGGTGGTGTCTTCTTGTCCTGGATAGAGTAATTTTCATTATATTCCACTCCTTATGAGAAGAAAACTTGCTGTCCTTTTGGATTCTCATGACATCCAATCACTGTGCCAGACCCTTCTATAGATCTACTTCATCAAGCTCTTTTGACTCAAAAGGGAATCTAGGCTGAGAAAGTAAAAGGCTACTTAGGATGACCTGTGATCAAGGGTCTTGACTTTACTTTCTTGTGGTTTAGAGTTTATTCTCTACATTATATCAGCATCTCCACAGTCTATCATTGTGTTGCTCAGAATTTCCTTCAGCCTCATTATATCTTCTTTCATATGTGGTAATGCAAAGTTCATTCAGTTTCCAAATACGGCCAAAGCTGGGTTTGGGATTAAAAGCAGAATGACTGTTTTTGACAGCAATTTTTGGGTGGGAAAATGCTGGGGAGCTGGGTTAGAAAGGGATGTTGCCACTGTGGCTCTTGGGTTTTTTCATCAGGGCTATGATAGGTAGATTATGAACTTTTATCTCACAAAAAGTTATAGATGACTTTTGTGGAAGATGTTTTTAAGGGAAAACTATAGTCATAAGATACTCCCTGAGAAGTACAGCTATCATTTCCTCAAATGACTCATTACAATTTTAGATCATCTTAAAATTTATCAGCTTGCCATTTTATTATCTGCAAGACTTAGGAGTCATCCTCAAGGTTAGAGATTAGTTGATTAGTTTTAAGACTCAAATATTCCAGTAAGTCCTTTGTTTTCCATTTAAGATGTTTAAGTTGGTAACATCACTTAGCATAGTGCATTTTATCCTGGAATGCCTGGCTCATCATCGCTAAGATAATGGAGAGGTTGAATGTCAATCTCACATCCCTCCTAGTCTACCATGGGCAAGAGAATCTATGACTTCTGGTTGATATGGCAGACACTGCAGGTCTTCCTCTGTTGGTGTAGACAAGTGATACTTTTGTTATCACCTGAAGTAAAAGCAAGAACTGGGATTCAGACAGATATCTCATGGAGCCAGCCATCTTGATCAGGCTGCATGAAACCTTCTGGAATTTTCCATCAGATAGAAAGTCTTCTTGCTGGACTCTGGTAGCAGTCAGTGCTTTGGGATTCATTCTTAATGACTGGTCATTCATATCCTTCAGTAAACACTTTTAGAATGGAAAAATCTATTATTACCAAAAATTATTACCAAAGCCAAGAAGCTTAAGCAGATTGCTCTTTCTCCCTTCAGTGGAGGAATTGAACATGCTGGAGCATATTGTTATCTGCCAGTGGTGTTAAGAAAACAGAATATGGTCAGTTTTGGAAGGTCTATCCATTTCTTTAGTTGCAATACACTGAGACAAAATTTGCCTTTTCAGGATCCAAAGAGAGAGGGTCAGTATATGTGAAGAGCCTGTCCAGTGTCCCAGAAAGGACCTTACTTAGAGCCAGTGACTTTGTGAGACTGAAGCCATTAAGATATTCCAGAGGCCTTGAACTGAGGTCAGAAACTCAGCTTTGGTAGTATTCAGAGATGTCCAGGCTGCTAAAGATGGACACATCCTAGTCAAACTCAAGAGGCCGCTGGATTCCACAGTGCCAAGTTGTCAAGTAGAATAGGGTTATCTCTTTCCATTGATGTAAGAAGGGGTCAGTTAGGCTTACAATGACCACCCCATGCGGGGCTTCGTGGGATGGATGTCTAAGCAGTAGGATGCAGCCATTAAGAATGTGCTTCCTGGACCCAGTCTGCTCGGACAAAGGTTCTTTCCCCAATTCCATTGGTTGAGATTGAAGAAGAAATTCCCTTAACCTTTCTTCCTCCCTGTTTTCCTCCTCGATAAAACTGATATAATTTGATTGGACAAAGTTCTGAGAGATGATTAAATGACTCATTATAAGCTAAGCATCTAGAACAATTGTGGGCATGGGGAAACAGAATGTTAGCTACCTTAACACCTGGATAATTTGCTGAGAGATTCGCAGATTCTTGGAAAGTCACTTTATCATAAAGCCTGCTCCCTCTGGCAAGCATGTATTGTCTTCACTATATTTTGATGCATCACGAGGCCCTTACCAGCTGCCAAGAAGATACTGGATCCATGCCTTGGATTTCCAGCTTCCAGAGCTACTTGCCAAATATGTCTATCCCTTGTAAATTTCCTGAACAAAGGTATTTGCTTTTAAAATAGTAAAAAATAAGGATCTAAGACACAGATATAGGGGTTTCTATCCGGGATCTCATGCTCAGTGCTCAGAAATAATTGAGTTAAACCAGACCTCACAGCCAGATCCCCCACAGAGACACCAACAACTTGGGCTTTGGGACCACATGACTTGACTTTCCTCCTTTGTTCTGTGAGCATGGTTCCTTTTCATCAGCTCTGGCCAGGGCACACACAGACCTGGGTACAGGACAGAGTGACCTGTCCTGTATCGAATTTACCTATTTTATATGGTCTAAGTAACTTTAAAAGTCTCAATTTTAGTCCATTACTATTATAAGTTTCTTTACATACATATGTATGTATGTTTCTTTCTCCCTCTCTCCTTCTCTCTGTCTGTATCTACATATATAATTTTGTTTTCATTTGTGCTTTGGAAGTTGAATTTTGTATTTTAATTATTTTTTGCGGCTATTGTTGGTCATGGGGCTTGAACTCAAGGCCTGAGCTTTTTTTGCACAAGGCTAGCCCTAAACCATTTTGTGCCACAACACCACTTCCAGTTTTTTAGGTGGTTAATTTGAGATGAGCTTTATGGACTCTCCTGCCCAGGTTGGCTTTGAGTGTGTTCCTCAAATATGAGCCTACTGGTGGGTGCTGGTGGCTCACACCTGTAATCCTAGCTATTCAGGAGGCTGAGATTTGAGGATCGCAGTTTAAAGCCAGTCCAGGCAGGAAAGTCTGTGAGAGTCTTACCTCTAATAAACCACTAGAAAACCAGAAGTGGTGCTGTGGCTCAAGCAGTAGAGTGCTTGCCTTGAGCTGAAGAGCGCAGGGACAGTGCCCAAGCCCAGAGTTCAAGCCTCACGACCAACCCCCCCTCAAAAAAAATCAGCCTACTGAGTAGTTAGGATTACAGGTGTGAGCCATTAGTGCCCTACTGTGTTTTCTAATTTTGAGAAGGGTAAAAGAAGGATATATGAAGGTTAAAAGAAACAAAACTTTCCCCAGTCTCAAAGATTGAGAGCTTCGCTTCATAATCAGAGTGTGTATTCAAGGGGCTTCCTATCTTTCATCTCACTGAACCATTTTAGTACCATTTTGTTTTGGCTTTTAATATCTTTATTGTAAAGGTGATGAACAGGGGCGTTACAGTTACATAATTAGGGTAATCGGTACCTCTCTTCTTAAACACTCTTATCCTAATCTCATTTTCTCCCACTTGCTCCTCCCCATTCCTCTCTCCCTGACAAGTTGCAAAGTTCATTTTCAACCTAGTGTGTAGTATCATTGTTGCATTAGTTCATCCTTTGTCCTACTGTTTCTGTGATTCCTTTTCCCTTCCACAGATCAGATAAACTTATATGCAAGACAAAGGATACAGAAAACTAAAGCAGAAAAAAACCAGAAATAGCTGCATACAGGACATAATAAGAACCTCTAGTTTCTAATTCTTGGAGTTCCTTTTGATATGCTTCATTATCTATGGTCTTACACATTTAGCGATTGGGCTATTGAGATCCCTTGCTAAGAATATCATAGACATATTCTAGTTATTACAAATGGGGGAAACCATGCAACCTACACTTCTTTGGGCCTGGCTTATCTTGCTTAATATAATTTTTTTCAGGTCTTTCTATTTCCTTACAGATGGGGCAATGTCATTCTTTCTGATGGAAGCATAGAATTCCATTGGGAACACCATTTTAAAACAGAATTTTAAACAGAAAAAGGAAAATATTATTATTAGTTCAAAGATAGGAAATGGAACTAGCCAATGTCCAATGTTACAAAAACCTGCAGCTAACAAAACCTTGAACCCAGGTCTTTGCTTCCTAAATTCAGGGGCTTACATCTCTAATTCTGCAACCTCTTTCCATTTTTTTTTTCATTTTAAATTTTACTTTAGTCTGTATTAGAATTCTAACAACTAACCAAAACTTTTTTCACACCCAAGTTGTTTATTTGCCACTTTTGATTAGTTAGAATAGAGTGAAGAATTTGGAATGAAGCTCCTACACAGCTAAAATAGATGTGTTCAGTACTTATTGCTGATTTTCCCCACATTTAATGACTTGAACAGTGGTGACCACTTGTTAGCTGGTGACTTGTGAAGGCTGGCCATTTTGGTAGGTTCTGGCTCAGGTCTTTCATGAGGTTGCACTGAAGCTGTCTGCTGGAGCTGCTGTCATCTGAAGACTCAGATGGAGAGAGGGGTGGGCTTCCATGGTGACACACAGCTAATACATTAGGGCTGGCTGTCAGCACAAGACCTTACTTCCTTACCACATACAGTGTGAGCATCTGCACAAGACAGAAGCTGCCTTACACTGTGAGATCCTAAGTCCATGCAGGGGGGCTGCAGTGGGTTTTGTGACTTAGCCTTGAATATTTCTCATTTCTGTAGTTGAGTTCTGGTTTAATATTTTTATGTCCACATATATTAAGTAAGGACCATATGGGCCGGTGGGAAGGGTCATCCTAGAGACTGATTTGATGACACCCCTGGATGTGAGGCAGTGTCACAGACCTGTTGTCCTATCCAGGCCCTGGTTTTGAGGGGGCTCCTTCTGTGGACTGCCCACCCTTTATGTGTCCTGCTTTCAGATGCGGGCTTTAGTTATACATCCTAACTAACACCAAAAGACCTACATGGACTCAGACCTTCGTCATAACCTCAATAAGTTTCTCGCAGAACCAAATCCTGACCAGGCAATTCAATATAAATATGGATATATCCAATGAGTGATAAATCACAAATGTACACATGCCTTCCCTCTCGCATTCACTACTGACTCCTGCTCATTGGAGAACTGGTGACATTGGCAGTTCTGCCATGTCTGACCCATCTCTCTTGTCTTTTTCTTTGGTAGACTTCAATGGGCTTCTGAATTCAACAGGATTCATTTGGTTTCATACTTCCCATTCAGTCGGTGCAGGAGTGGCCTTCTCTATTGCTTGAAGATCATCTTTACAAGGCTTCTTTATTTGAAGAGACCCTCTAGCCCTATGTCCAGTGCTTGAGATGCTTATGTTCTCCCTCATGCACTTATTTACTTACTCATACTTACATTTATTAACTCATGACAGTGCACATACTCTATCATGAGAGGCCTGGGGACGGATTCCTTTGCTTTTATGGGTTATTTTCATCATCTGTCAAATACAACATGGCTTGAGGCAGGCTTTGCTCCATTAGCTTAGGCTCCCACAGGGCCTCCTGCCAAATGCCCTCCCACAAAGTGTAGTGGAACCTGCTTGTAGCCAAGGCCAATGGGATTTGAGAGGCAGTCAGCTCTCTTGTAGGTGAAGACGTTTCTGGGCTGGACCTGCCAGTTGGTCCCTGCATAGACCATTCCTGTTATCTTCTCTGCTGTTCCCTGGGTCCCACTGTCTCCTCAATGTCAAGATTTCCAAAAGCTGTGGTGGTTTGTTTCTTTCCTGATTGTTTGATTTCCTCACCAAGGCAGAACCCTTTGGTATTCTATCTACCAGGAGCCTGTTTATCCTCTGATAACTCATGTATCCGATTTCCTAATGCAGAGATTAAAATCAACTCTTTTCAAAGGCAAAGTAACTGCTAGAAATAGATTGTCAGTAATATGGAAACCCAGGAAAAGTCTACAATGCAGAGCAAACGGAAATGTGGCTTTCTGGTAACAGTCAGACAAGGCAGGCTGTCCACATGTTTTGGTTAAGAAAAGCAACAGAGCTCAAGCAATCCCTGGGTTGTTCATCATCCTGCATTTCAGGATGTGCAGAGCATCTGCTTTTACCACATCCCATGCCACCAGAAAGATGATCCCCTCCACATGGGGATGGACACAGGGCTATGCGACTATGATAGCTATTGCTCTCTGATTTCTATGACCTTGGGGAGGTGACACCCCAGAGTTCAGAGATGACATCTGCTTGTTCATTTGAGCTAGCTCAGAATTGCAGAGCTAGTTCTTAGCTAATCTACCAAAGAAGGGGGAGGGAGGAAACAATATTTCAGGGCTATCCACATTATCTTTTATTAATCTGATCATTTCTTGGGTGGTTATTAGTTTTTCCAATGTGTCTGCTATGATGGATGTTCTGCTATTGGGCCAAGGGAGGTATGGTGGTACACACTTGTACTCTTAGCAACTTGGAAGGGAGAGATTGGGAGGTCTGTGGTTCAATGTCACCACAGGCATAAAGTTAGTGAGACTTCATTTCAACCAAAAAGTTGGGTATGATGGTGTATGCTTGTAATCCCAGCTATTGGGAGCAAATATAGGGGAAATCATGGTCCATGTTGGCCAGAGGTAAAAATCCTGAGGCTATATCTAACAAATGACCTAAAGCAAAAAGTTCAGGGGAGGGATGGCTCAAGTGGTAGAGTGATTGCATAGCATGTGCAAACTATGAGTTCAAACTATAGTACTGCCCCCAAAAAGTCTCCTACTGAGGTGATGATTTGGTGTGTATGTACATGCCTTCAGACCTGTGTGTCTGAAGTCACTCTCTTGCTCTTTACTTTGAGGATGATAAAGATTACCCGCATGCCTACTTGCTCTGATTTGCAGCTTTCCACACAGCCTCTGGGGCCATCTCTATTCTTTCTTATTTTCTCTTGGTGCTGGGGATTGAATCCAGGGCCTTGCACATGCCAGGCAAGTGCTCTACCACTGAACACAACCCCAACTCAGCCATGGTTATTCTAAGTTAAAATTTCCAGGACAATTATTATTCAGGGATATTTTTTAAATGTCCCAGCTAACAGAGGACAGTCCTTTCATGTTATTTTAAGCTGCTGATCATTTGAAAGTAATATAATGTACAGAAATCCTAGAAAACATTCTATAGCCATGGTTGGCCTGGGCTTAGTGGCTGGCAGCTGGCTCTGCTACTACTTCCCTCCAGTACATTAACACATTCACCATATGAGCTACAATGGAATACCAGAACCAACCTAACTTTATAAAGACAATGTTGGAGGCTGAAGGTCCAAACTGCACAATGCAGGCTCTGGCAGGGGCTTCCCTCACAGCTTTGGCTGTGGGCAGCAATGCTAAGGCTGATCAAGGAGCAGGTGATTGCAGTCCTCAAGTTGGAAGCTGAAGGGTTGGGTGGGTGGGGCCGGGCTCAGACTTTTGTTTCAGCCCTCTCTGAAGAACTGGTTCACAAGAGACCACATAATCCCTTACCTCTCCCTGCAGCCTACTTTCTAAATGCTCCAGTCACTTCCCAATACCACATCCCTGGGGACCAATCTTGAAGTGATTCCCTAAAAACCCTGGCAGTCACACAGACTGAAGATGCCACATCTTCAGAATGAGTCACAGAGGGAAATGGGCAATGTTTCAAAGGCAAGAGCCACGGCTGGGGGAGGGGTGGCACAGAGTGAGAGGCGTGGCTGCCTTTCCTTGGCATTTGGTCTACTTTGCCTTTCCCCCCAGTGTGTGCATGTGTTTATTTGTGCATAGTATATATATATATATATATATATATATATGCATATGCATTTATCTATATATACCCATATGTAAAAATTAAGTAATTCAAGCTTTGCTATAAAAATTAGATCTTTAGGATTGCTTACACAAAACTTTCAAGGTTTTTAAGCCAGAAGAATAGGAGGATCTCTCTCTCTCTCTCTCTCTCTCTCTCTCTCTCGAGAGGGGAGAGAGAGGGGGGCATACATACACACATCTGTCCTGGAATAGTGGGGCACTCGTCAGAAAACAAGAACTGGGGAAGCTAGAACAGCCAGACTTTATATGATCTTGGACACAGAAGTGTCATATTTACCCTGTCAGTTGTTTCGCTATCAGAACAGCTGTTTGCAAGGTTCCCCAGCACCTGGCTTGGTGTTGCTCAATGGCTCGTGGTCACAGTTACTTTTCACCTGTCCCACAATGAGCTGGGGATGACATGAGAATTGATTCCTGCCATTTGCAGGAGCTGTGGTCCCTGTGTTCTTCGAACACAATGTCCTAGTGAGGGCAGAGGGACAATTAGATTTTCCAGAGAGCATGCAATTTCAGCTTCTCATAAGTCAAATGTTTCCGTCACTGTCCAACGTCACAACACTCAAAATTTTTTCCTCTCCTTGAAATGGAGGGCTGAGTGGGCCTTTATACTGAGTACTTTCCTCTTGGTGTGTTTCCCTTGGATAGCATTCCATCCAGCAATGTCCTATATATAACCTCAAAGAGAAAGGGCTTGCTTTGGCTACTTGACTAAGGATTCACATTAGATTTAGTAACTTTCTGGTTCAACATTAAAAGAGTAATATTGCAAAATTTCTAATTTGTATGGTTTTTATCTATGTTACTTTTGTTATCTTTTTCCTGAATCACAGTCAAAATATGCAGAGAGAATCAAAATGTACATATTTTTATACACAATCCCACTCCTTGTCAATGAACATTTGTATTAGCAATATTTTATTTGTGAAAACTTATCTCAAACTAGAGAGAGAGAGAGAGAGAGAGAGAGAGAGAGAGAGAGAGGCAGATAATTATCCATAAAACTAAATCTGAGTAAGGTCTAGAAACAGAGCAACAGCTTCATGACTGGATCTATCTTATTTGGATGCTTTGGGCCCAGGTCTCTTTATACGGTGAACAGATTGGCCACTTGTAGCTCAGGGTATACTTCATATTTTCACAATAACCCATGTGACAAAAAGAGAATCCTCCTTAATACTTCTAGCTGAAAGAGTCTGGGGAGGAGTGTGACATGTCCAGCAGGTGCCCTGGACTCCTGTCTGGACCAGTGATGATAGTTGTAAATTGAGGAGTGACATGTCCTCACCTGTTTTAGTATAATTAAATTGAGGAGGCCCAAGTGACATGCTCTCATCTGTCCTATCTGTCTTTGTTTTACAGTTTTCTGATTCCTAGCAATAGTGAGATTCACTATTCCTATTCACTATTCTGTTATACAGAAGAATGTTTTTCCATCCTTTGTGTGCTTGGTTTTTCTGGGGTCATTGCTGTACTAAAAGCTGAGTGTTTTGGCTTCTGCTGTTATATGCAGAAGGCTGACATCTGAGGATCATAGTTAAGCCAGACTGGGTAGACAAATCTATGAGACTCTAATCTCCAGTGAATCATCCAAAAGCCAGAAGTTGGGCTGGGAAGGTGGCTCAGTGGTAGAGTGCTTGCCTTGTATGTATGAAGCCCTGGGTTCGCTTCCTCAGCACCACATAAACAGAAAAGGCTGAAAGGGGTGCTGTGCCTCAAGTGGTAGAGCACTAGCCTTGAGCTGAAGAGCTGAGGGAAAGAGCCTAGGCCCAGAATTCAGGCCCCACAACTGACAAAAAAAAAAGCCAGAAGTGGAGGGAATGGCTCATGTGATAGAGCACCAGCCTTGAATGAAAAAAATCCAGTGGTTGCAGAAAGCCTTGAGTTCAAACCCCAGTACTAGCACTTACATAGATAAATAAAATAAATAAATAGCCTCTGTGGATATGTTATGTTCATGGATCCAAAGGGAACACTGACTTTTCACATTGCCATGGCAGGCTTGATGAAGGGCTTTCCAACATGGAGGCTGTGGTTAGCTGCTTCCTTTTCTCTTCAGAAACACAGGGCGAGATCACATGCAAGGCCCCACCTGGGTCAGAAAAGCCCTGAGGAGCTGGAATGATGCTGTTACTCCCTCAGGACTGTGCAGCCCCGGAGCATCATGAGGTAGCACTCACTGAAATCTCCCTTTGTGAGGGATTTTTTTGAAAGATAAGCTAAAAAGAAGACGAGGAGAAGGTGAATACTCTGATACCTTAATTATTGAAAGGCTTAATTTCACATATGTGACCTTACATTGACTGTAGGTTCCAACTATGGTGCAGTGACTGAGACATGCTGGGGTCACTTGGCTCATGTCTCATGCAGGCTGGGGTTTACCTAGCACCATGTTTGCTTGTTGGGTTGGATGTCTCCCATATAGCTTTTCTTGTAAGTCTGTTTTCAGATCCTCCTTAGGAAACTAGACCCTTTACAATCAACAGAACTTCACAATGCACAGCCTAAATTTTTGCTAAGGACAAAGATCTGACAGCTTTGTTGCTTTGAACAAAGGAGTTCCATCTCTGGATGGATCATACAACTCTGGTGCCCCTGTGGACTTGGGAACAAAGAGTCACTCCTGTGTTTTCAAATGTCTTTTGACCTCCTTTCAAGTGATAGTGCCCTCTTTCCAAAGATACATAATCAATTTTCTCTTTCAAAAACAACTTTGAAGTTCAATTCCTGGAACCTGCTAAGGCCTTTCCTCCCCCAGCCTTGTAGAAATTACACCTAGTAATTACCAGCTCAGGCAAATAGTCAATAAGACCCCATCTCATAAAACAAATCAACGTGAGTTTTTTTTCATATTATCCCAACTATGTGGGAAGCCACAGGATCATGAGCAAAGGTTGTCAAGAGCAACACATGAGGTCCTGTTTAAAAAATAAAGCAAAAGGGGATCTGTATCAAGCGAT
The DNA here is from genome assembly GCF_000151885.1 of Dipodomys ordii. Taxonomy (NCBI): domain Eukaryota; kingdom Metazoa; phylum Chordata; class Mammalia; order Rodentia; family Heteromyidae; genus Dipodomys; species Dipodomys ordii. The sequence goes on from NW_012267263.1 coordinate 7,357,091, forward strand.
ACAGTGCCCACCTATTAAGTCTGTCTACCAAGTAGAAGGCCCTGAGTTCAAACTCCAGTACTGCTAATTAAAACAACAACAACAACAACAACAACAAATCACAAGTACAGAGGGCCAAGCAGTGGTGCCTTAGGCCTGTAATTCTAGGTACTCAGTCAGCTGATATTTGAGGATCAGGTTTGAATCCAGCCTGGACAGAAAATTCTATGAGACTCTTATCTCCACTTAACTGCCAAAAAGCTTTCAGTGGAGCTATGGCTATAGAGCTCTAACCTTGAGCACCAAAGCACAGGGACAGCACACAGGATCTGAGTTCAAGCCTCAGGACTGGTGCACACACACACACACACACACACACACACACACACACACACACACAGAGGGAAAAGTGGTAGCTAGCCAGCAGGCATGCATTTTTAGAGACAATCACTTATTCTGGGAGGGAGGTACTGCTTTCTCTTTAAATAACTCCTAAGGTCTCTTCAAAGTTGGTTTTGATTTCAGTAAGATCTTCCAAAGAAACTTCCAAAGAAACTTACAAAAGACTTAACAAAGTCATCCAGTCACTCTAAATCACTCTTTTTAGGTGACTTAGTATAATATTAAATTTTTCACCCAGCCACATCTTACCAGTTTTTTGAGCAGGTAATGTAGGACTTTTCACTGAGTATGCTCAGAAATGTGTTCACTGCATATGCCAAGTCTTCCCTATACAAAAAGGCATTTGTTTCTCTGTTCACAGAGACACTGCTGGGTGAATAACAAACTTTATTATCAGCTCTGTGCTCAGCAAGGGTTAAGCCTATCACATTGTTACAAAGAAACTTCTCACTCTCAAAGCCTTTTTTTTTCTTTATGGTGAAACCATAGATAAATAATCTTATTCATAAAACGAGTTCCATAGGAGAGAATTGAAAATGAGTTTAGCTAGGTGCTGGTGACTCATATCTGTAATCCTAGCTACTCAAGAGGCTGAGACTTGGAGAATCCTAATTCAAAACCAGGCAGGAAAGTCTGTGAGATTCTTTTTTAAAAAATATTTTTTGTTGTAAAGATACTGTACAGAGGGGTTACAGTTACATGAGTAAGGTAATGAGTATATTTCCTATAGAGCATTGTTACCCCCTCCTTTGTTTTTCCCCTACTATCCCTTCCCTCCCCTCCTCCCTAACTATGTTTTCAAAAATAGTATCTTGTACATCTCATTGTTACAATGGGTCAACCTATATCCTTGTTTCAGCATTTTATTTCCCTTCCCCTCCACAAATTAGAAAAATATATAACAAGATGCAGGGCACTGGGATCAAATACAGTGACAACAGAGGTTATACCATGGAGGAAGAAGATACAAAAGAAACAAAAAAATCACATAGTACATGAAAAACAACAGTGACAAAGCAAAAACCTCTTGTGTTCCCATCTTGGGGTTCATTTTGCTTAGTATCATCTTATATGGTCACATGTACATAGCTTTTGACCTTTTCTGCTTGTCTGGTAAGATTATCTGCGAGACTCTTATCTCCAATTAGCCACAAAAAAGCCAGAAGTGGAACTGTGGCTCAAGTGGTAGAGCACCAGCCTTTTGTAAAACAGCTAAGGGACAGTGCCCAAGGGCTGACTTCAAGTTGTGGTATCTGCACTCCCCCCCCCCCCGACTTTGAGGCTTTACAGAACACCAATTTCAATATCTTCCTTGAAGCTAACTGTAATGAGAAGGGTTCAGTCCTTTCCTGAGCTCATCATTTTCTTACAGGGAACCCAGAATCCACTGCTCCCATCTGGTGGGGAGACACTGAAGGAGGTTAGAGGTGTTCTGGGGGGTGGCTTTCTTGTCAGAGGTGATACTGATGCCGACCTGGCTAACATCAAACACAATCATGTCCTATGTCTTCTCCTCAGGGAATATCCTGGGTGTGGGTCCAAACCTCAGCCCTGAGGCATGACAAGAAGAGTGAAGAGATCAGCAAAAACATCTTGGAGACCAGAACTGACATTTAATAGCCCTGTGACTGCAACTGTTCTCCACGTTCTCACGGTATCACATTACTCTTTGTAAAATGGTTTATTGCACCCACATTGCATGGTTATTGTGAGGTTTTTAAAATAAAAGTTAGAGAAGGCAACTGGGTCAGATGAATCTCTTCATTGAGCTCCAATCAAAATGGAGTTACTCATGCCAACATTTTCTTTTTTGGTGGTTGTTAGTCTGTCCCTGCTTTGCCATGCAAGTAACTTTGAAATAACTGTACTCATTACCTTATGTGTGTAAGTGTAACCCTTCTGTACATCACTTTGTCAATAAAATTAAATTAAAAAAAGAAATAACTAACCTGCTTTTTTTGGTGCTCTCTTCTGTGTATAAAACTAGCCTACTCTGGCTGACTTATTGGAATAGCCATTCTGTTTTGTGTAATACAATTACTTGATGGTAGATTAAAAACAAAAGCCAGGCACTGGTGGCTCATGTCTGCAATCTCTTTTCAGGAGGGTGAGATCTGAGAACTGGTTCAAAGCCAGGGGAGTTAGGCTTAGGTGGCTTACATCTGTAATTCTAGCTCTTTAGATGCTGAGCTCTGAGGATCAAAGTTCCAAGCCAGCTCAAGCAGTTAACCAGCAAAAATCCAGAAATGGAGCTATGGCTGAAGCTGGAGAACTCTAGCCTTATGTAGAAAAAACTAAGGGGGAGCTTGAAACTCTGAGATCAAGGCCTACTGCTACAAAAAGAAACACAAAACAAAACAAAAAATAACACACACTAAAATCAATTTAAAATCTTAAATTTTAGTAACTTGACCTTTTGATAGAATAAAATAACACTATCATTTATTGAGGCTCAGAAAGGTCAAGTGAGTTGCCTAAGGTCACAAAGCTAATAAGTTTGGGAAGAAACTAAATAGCAGACTTGAATCCTGGCCATGGAGATTCGAGTGGCTCTCGGCCTTCAATTCCAGCCCCTGTTCCCCAGCCACAGTGGCTCTATTGAGGGGCGAGGGGGTCACCACTCCATTGTGCAGATTTTCCTGGTACAACTACCAAGGTACTGAGCTTCAGAATCTCAGTCTGGGAACTGAGACTGCGTAGTTACACAGCTGGTCAGTTGTCCAAGAACCAACAAGAGGGGTGGTCAGCTGGGGCCTAGCAAGGCAGACAGGACCAGCATGCCCAGACTTTTCTCTCTTGTATAGAATTACAGTCAGCTATCACCCACAGAGGGATTGTTTTCACAATGTCCTCACAAGACCAAAATCCACTAGTGCTAAAGGTCATGCATACAGGGTAGTGTTTGCATGAACCCTATACACAGCCTAGCATATTAAGTTCCCCTGATTCCTTGTAATGCACCATATAATGTTTTGTAAATAGTTGTACTGTTTAGAGTAATAACAAGTACATATGTGGTATGGTGTGTGTGTGTGTGTGTGTGTGAGAGAGAGGGGGGGGGAGGGGGGAGCACGATAGTTGGGATTGAACCTGGAGCCAAGTGCATGCTAAGCAAATGATCTATCAAGCCTCATTTTTTCTCTCAATATTTTTAAAAATCTAATAGTGGTGAATCTTTGGATCTAGAACCTGTGTATTCAGAGTACCAATGTATAATATATGTAATATAATGTATATATTTAAGAACATCATATACATTATGTACTTCCTGGCTCTCAGTATGTCCAATTTTAGTCTTTATAGAAAGTTAGCTTACTCTGGTTATGCATTCAATAAGTCTACAAAGACTCATTTTTTTCTTTGCTTTTCTGGGACTTGAATTTGATACCTCTGTGGCTCTTAGCCAGCTGCTCATGAATGGTGTTCTACTGCTTAAGCCTCTCCTCCAGCTCAGCTTTTTGATGGCTAGTTGAAATTGAATCTTACAGACTTTCTTTCTGCCCAGGTTGACTTTGAGCCAAGATCCTCTAGATCTTAGCCTCCTGAGTAGCTAGGATTATAGGTATGAAACGCTGGTGGCTCAGCTAATCTTGGTTAGTAGTAATAAATGGCAATGCCATTTATTGAGGCTCAGAATGGTCAAATGATTTGCCTAAGGTCACATAAATAATAAGTTTGGAAAGACAATAATAGTAAGCTTGGGAAGAATAAGTTTGGCAGATTTGATTCCTAGCTATGGAGATACATAGCTTCTCCAGGGGCCCTGCTCTCTTCATTACTAGGTGACTCTGTGACTCTACCCCTCTTCACGAGATCACTCCTGGACAGTGGCCAATATTTCTTTTTAATTATTATGACTCTGCGTGAGAACAGTGTGGCCAGAAGCTTCTATCTTTCTGTCATTTTCTTTCTTGTATGACCTGGCAGCTTTAGTGATTCCTTTGTAGCTTGGCAAGCTCCCATCTGGAAATGGAGACTTCCTCTTTGATTTCATTCTCTGCATGTAGGAAGGAGACCATGGCTACCAAATGGCTCCGAGTTGCACGCTGAAGCTCAGGGCCTGTCTCTCGCTGCCAGCCAGCAAACAGCCCATTGCTGGGGGCTCATTGCTAGAGGCATTGTTTAGGAACCAGACTCTAAGTGCATTGCCTGGGGGAAGACTTCAGGGCTCTGAACACTGGACTTCAGGAACTAGTAACGTGTACTCATATGGTCTTTCTCTTTATATGTTTCATCTGTAGTTGTTTGAATCTGTAGATGCAGAGGATGATCATTGCTGCACAGATCTTGTTGGGATGGAGGACAGGATGAACTAAGTCACACTCAGTCCTGGTACCAGGGCAGACACACAGTGTGCCCTGCTATCTGATGATTGCTGTGATGTTTCCAATATTACCTTTCCTGGCATTGCTTCTAAGTCCTGGCAGTGTGCCTGGATCTGCAGTAGAAATTTAAAGCTGTTCCTCATGGTTCCATGTCTTTGGGGTGGGTGGCTGCTGTTGTGCGTATTATCTGCACTGATAGTTGATGCTCTTGAGCTCTGCCGTCAGTCCCACTGTACTGAAACTTTGAAGAATTCACATTTTCCTTTTATAGATCTTTTTTTTTCTATCTCTTCCTCTTCTATTGCTCATAAGAGTAGATGATATTTATAAGGGGCTAATATCTCAGAGAACCTTTGTGTGTGTGTGTGTGTGTGTGTGTGTATGTGTGTGCTTATTTTTGTGTATGGTACTGGTGTTTGAACTTAGGACCTCAAGCTTGCTCAATCACTGGAGTCACACCTCCAGTCAGGATTTTTGCTATTTTTTGTTGTTGTTGGTGGTCGTGGGGCTTGAACTCTGGAGGCCTGGGCGCTGTCCCTCAGCTCTTCAGCTCAAGGCAAGCACTCTATCTCTTGAACCACAGTGCCACTTGAGCTTTTCTGGTGGTTTATTGGAGATAAGAGTCTCACGGACTTTCCTGCCCAGGCTGGCTTTGAACTGCGATCTTGATCCTTAGATCTCAGCCTTCTGAGTAGCTAGGATTACAGTGTGAGCCACCAGCACCTGGCTTTTTTTTTTTTTAATACACTTAAAGCCTGGGCTATATCTTGTAGCTCTTTTGTTCAAAGCTGGTGCTCTCTCACTTGAGCCATAGCTCTGCTTGAGTTTTTGCTGGTTAATTGGCGATAAGGGTCTCATGGAGTATTCTACTGTGGCTGGTTTAGAATTGCAGAGCTCCTCAGCTTCCTCGATAGCTAGGGTTACAGGCACCATTGGTGCCTGACAATTACTAGTTACTTTGAAGAGAGATTCTTGTAGACTCTGTCTTTCATTTTTGCCCAGTCTGGTTTCAAACAATACTCCAGGTCCCAACCATCTGAGTAGCTATGACAGACATGAGGCATCAGGTACTGGACCAGACAATCATTCGTGAAGTGCTCAACTTCCTAGCTATATGTGTGTCATACTCAGAGTGGCAGAGGAGCTCACGATATGCATACTGATGCAGAAGGCTTTCCTGCACTGGATGGCAATTTACAAACAAAGAAGCTGGGTTGGGGGGGGGATAAATAATTTTTTTAACTTGCCAGCAAACTAGAAAAATACAGTGTACCTAGCTCTGGGAAATAACTACAATCTCCAAGGAAGGAATGGATTTTAAGGAAAAACCTATGAGTTGTGGGCTTCAGGGCTCCTTATTTCCCCTTGGTGCCAATTTCTGAGGTTGGACAAGTTGCTGACAAGCTATTTCCTAAGAAGCAGAGAGTCTGAGGGCTCAGCAGCAGCCCATAAAATGCTAATCTTGAACTATACAACCTGTAGGAATGTGAGGAGGAAGAGACTAACAAAGCAGAGAAAAGCAAAACAGATTAATTAAATTTGAGCAATTGAACAAAGCAGGCTGGCTAGTGAAATGATTGAAATATCAAGCTAAAAAATTTGGCCATTAGCATGCTAGATGTCTCTTCCTGTAGCAATACTACTTTAAACTTGGGCCTTAGTAACTGCTTGCAAGGCCTGGCTTTGCTTTTTCCTCTGTGGTCTTCAAGTTGGCCTTCATTTGATCATCTATTCTGAATAATCACTCAGAACTATGGCATCCAGCAGATGCTCATGAATGAAGCCTATGTTCCCCACAGAGAGCCTGGCCTCAGACTCTGCTCCTATTCATCATTGCTCTTTCACGCATCAGGAAACTGAGGCACAGAAAAACTAAGAATGTTCCCAAGATTGCATGCAGACCTCAGTCCAAGAAAACAGGCAGCACCGTTCGAAGAACTACACAAGAAGCAAGTCAGCTCTGAATACCTAGGGAATCTCCTTTCCTTTCCTTTCTCTACCTGAGATGTGTATTTTCCAGTAGATGTTCGTTTTCAGCAGATGAAACTGAACTGTTAACTTAGGATCTCTGGAGTTTTCTCTTCTTTTCTTGTCATTCAGTTTGTGTCCCTGAGTTGCTACAGAATCCGTCTTGGTTTTTTGAGCCCCCAAGCAAGGTGAAAGGAAACAAAACTATTCCAGAGAAGAGTTAGGTCTCTAGAGAGGGGGTGGCTGCTGCTTCTGGCTCACAGGTACCTGATAGGGATGAAGGCAGGGCCAAGCTATAGACAGCTCTTTCATGGTACTTGGCCCTTGCTTGTAGAGTGTATGGGATTCTCTGCAGAGTTGAGTGAGCAGTGAGCAGAAGGCCCTTGGTGTGACAGTTTTCTCTGGGGACCCTGGCTGGCTGCAGGCTGAGGGCCGTTTGGCACAAGAGAACGCTGAGTCAAGGGGACAGAGAGCCACTGCTCAGAACTCAGAGTGAAGTATGACTCATGTCACCCTTTGGTTTTCTGTCAGATATCCTGTTGGGCCCAGCATTGAGGACCAGCTCCACTTTCCTTACTCCCAAGCCCATCTCTTCTGTGAGGGTAGACGTACAACCCTGAAATGTGGGTTGTCTATCTACCCCCACAGCATAAACCCCTCATAAAGATACCCAGACTCCTGGGCAGGCAACTGACTGCAAACTGTACCTCCCTACTGCTGCTCTGCTGTGCTGTCTCCCCTCTGAGAGAAATACTTTTCTAGGTTACTATAAATGCATCAGTGAAGTCATCTATGAGCAATAGTCCAGCACTTTCTATTCATTATCTCTGACATAAAGATGGCTGGCTCATAGTGATAGAGAAACCGTGACATCACTGTTGGGATATGGACTTAGTTTCCAGGAAACCTAAGCTCTATTCCAGCATGCCAGGCGTTCTGTTTGTTTGGTTGTTTGTTTTGACAACATGGTCTCATTACGTTCTCCAGACTAGTCTTGAACCTAGGCCTCACTCTCCTTTGTGATTACTGGCTTGCCCCTTTCAATGTGGCTCAGGATTCATTTGTATCCATATTGAAGCAAGAACCACATGATTCAGTGTTGTATATAATTGCTTGTCTCTAATCATTGGGACTCATTGCAGTAAGGTGAGCAAATTTAAACCTTATTACTGAATTTCTCCAGAGGCATTAGGCAAAGTCTATGTGGTACAGAGCAGGTGAAAAATCTGGGTTAGGCCAAGCATATACAGTAAGTAGGTGAAGTGAAGTACAGAGAGTGAATGACTCTTTTTCCCCATGGGTGCCTCTCCCACCTAGTCACAGAGCCTCATTTCATGGTCTAGAGGAGAGATCATGGGAGTAGAGAGAGGGCAACACTTAAAAAGAGGTTTAAGTTTCCACATAATCTAGATGTATCATGCTGAGGCCCCAGAGGAAGGCTACCGAGACAGAGAAAAGCTATGAACATGGGTGCTCTTTGGAGTGTTGTCAAATCTGAATTTCTCCTCCATGGCCTTCTCTCCTCTTGACATTGTCCTGAGTGATGATTTGGCTGTTCAACAAGTCAGTACGTCAACATTTCTTTCAACTTCCTTGACCATTGCATCTTACTGACTGCTATGCATCTGCTTCCTGAAGTGGAGGCTGAATCCCATCAAAGCCCAGGGGCCATCGTCCCAGCTTACTAACTAGTCTCCTCTCCTGTATCCTCAGGAAGAGTGCTCTTCTGAAGCACAGAGTCTTCTTTGGAGTACAGGAATAGTCACTCATTTTCAACACTAGGTCCTTGACTCTTACCCTGCAGCATGGGGCAGGGTTTGGGTGTTTGTTTGGGTGTTTAGGTGTTCTTCACTCCCCACGGCTCCTCTTCTTCAACCTGTGCTACCTTTGAGAAAGCACAGCAGAGTACAGACTGCAGGTGAGGGACAGGGACACCATGTAATAATCCTGGTAGAGTCCCAATTGGTAGCATATTACTTGGACCACATTGTCTAGATGCTTTCATGATAATCCAGGACATGGTGATTGAGCAATACGAGTCAAAGGCTGAGTGCTGTGTCCCTGGCAGGACATAAGAGGCCTTTTCAACCTTTCCCAATGATTCCTTTCAGTTCTGTTTTGATGGTGGTGTCTTTTGCCATCCTAGGAGTCCCATTGGCAGCTTCCTTCTTGTGCATTGGGTGCACACTGGTGGTTACCAATAGCCTGTGCCATCTCTTTTCCTTCTTGTCCTACTGCAAAGCTCTCCTTCAGTCATGGGCACGTCGTGTACTTGTTATCGTGTGGATCATGTGGTATATAATCTTGATTTTTTTTGTAATCAGAACTTTTTAGTATAATTTACAAACAAAAACATTCCCTGTGAAAGTGTACAGTTGGATGAATTTTGGTAAAAAATATATCCCTGAAACAACCACTGAGGGTCAAATAGAGGATATGTCCAACACCACCAGAGATTACCTCCTGCTCCTTCCCGGTCAGTTTCCCTCATCACTCCTGTGAAAACACTGCTTTGTTTTCTATGAAATTAGATTAGGTTCTCCTTGGAAGTTTCATGTACATGTGTGGACTCCTTTTGGGTTTAGCTTCTTTCATCCAGTGTAGGATGTTTTCAGATTTGTCTATGTTGTATGCACCTGGAGCTCATCTCATTCTGGATAAGAACTATGACAGTGTGAGTATGCCACTGATTGCTTGCCAGCTTTCCTGAAGTTGAGTGCTTCTCTCTTTACAACTGATTTTAACTTAGCCCATGGATCTCTACTTCTGCTTGTGGTGGGAAAATTGAAGATTTCTAGTTCAAGGTCATTCAAGCCCTTTCAATCTTACTCATGCTCACTTGGATTTAAACTAGGTTAACCTCTGCTTCCTTTCACCCTCCCTTCCTTTTCCTTATCCTTCCTTCCCCTCCCCTCCCCTCCCCTTCCCTTCCCTGATGCTTCTCACACAGGGACTTGCCCAATGAAGGCTGCAGTCCTGGCCACTGGGCATTGTGTTGCTGATTTCCCCATGTCCTGCTTTGTGCCAGGTCTCAAGTGTCATATGCTCTGAAGAGGTAGCCCAAGAACTTTTCAGGACCCTTCTGTAGCTTGCTGGGTAATTTAAACTCAGAAGCTTCTCTTAGATCCATTTCCTTAAATATCCACCCCCTTCATTCCCAGACTGCCTTTGGCTTTTCACAGTCCAAAGTCTCTATTGTGAAGTAACATTGTCCAAAGAGAAATGTACTCTTTACTCCACTTATAGAACTGTAACCCCTCTATATGTGTATATATAATAAAGAAAAAAGAAACTGCGATCTGTGTTTGCTTGAGTCTATTGTGACTAGCCAACAACACAGATGAGCAACTGAATATATAATTTGTAAGACATATATAATATATATATATATTTGTTAGAATATATAATTTGTTAGACATTCAGAGATTTAGATAAGATACAATATTCCTTACAGATTTTCAACAGAAGGAAATCCTGATGGGTAATTTTAAGTTTTTTATTAAGTTAAAAAATGTTTGTAGGGCACTTACCAGACAGACGAATGGCACATGGCAAATCTTTTCTGACTATAACAGAACTTTGGCTCTGGGTTCTAACCAAAGAGCTTGCCTTCATTGGCCTTGATTTCTTCATCATGACTAGAGGCTATCTATTCTGTGGAGTGGAGGTGAGGCTGGGAAGGAATGCCTCCTAGGGAAAATTGCTTTTGATAGAAGAGGAAGAATGCTGGGAGAGCCCAACCTTGGCCCTAAGCTGGCCTGTCAGAAACCCTTGGGTGTTCTGGGATCCTCAGCAACCACATGCCCATCTTATCTGGCCTGAATCACACATCCTCCCTTGTGGTCAGGCTGCCTGATTGATGTCCCTGCCCCCAGTAGGCTCAGCCAGCTTTGTGCTACTTCTCTAGATGAACTTCCAGCTCCTGTATTCTCTTAGCCTAGCCTCTCCCCCTTTAAAGTCAACCTTTAGATCCCCCCCGACCCCCTGACCCCCCGACCCCCCTGCTTTCCAAGATCTTCCTCCCCAGTGCCTGCTGACTCCCACATGGCAGGCCACATTCCCATCCCCTGGGTGCTATCATTGCAGGAAGGTTGTGTTGAGAAGCCAATACATCCAACACCATGTTGATTATCAAATTTCAAATCTTAAAAGCCCTGCTTTTTAAATCTTCTATTTTCAACCAAAGTTGTATTTTTACAGAATACCTTTGTGTTGAAATTCTAGAGCATGTTCTTCAATGTGAAGATCAAACACCTAGATGTCTGCTGTATAGTTTATACCATAAACCAGAGAGGTTCTAATTTCTGCTGCAGAGGAATGCACATCTGAGCCAGCATATAATACAAGAATGCTAGATTGGAGGGAGCTGCAATGGAGTAGGGATGGGGGGACTGGGACATGGAGGAACCTGTGCCTTTATTCCCAAGACAATATTATGGATGCTGTAAACTTCATGTTAAAAGTTACTTTTAGGGGCTGGGAAGGTGGCTCAGTGGTAGAGCACTTGCCTCTCATGCATGAGGCCCTGGGTTCGATTCCTCAGCACCACATAAGCAAAAAAAGCTAGAAGTGGCACTGTGGCTCAAGTGGTAGAGTGCTAGCCTTGAGCTGAAGAGCTGAGGGACAGCACCCAGGCCCAGAGTTCAGGTCCCACGACTGGACCCCCCCCAAAAAAAAGTTACTTTAAAAAAGGTGGCATATAGTAGGGTCACAGTTACATAAATCCAGTAAATAGTACATTTCTTTTTGGACAATGATACCTCTCCCCTTGCTTTCTCCCAATTTTCCCCTCCCATCTTCACCCACAAGTTGTATAGTTCATTTTCAATATAGTGGCTATGAGTACCACTGCTGCATTTGATCAGCCTTTGCCTCTATTTCTGTGACCCTTTAGCCTTCTAACAACAGACAAATGGATAAATAAGACACAAAGAAAAGAAAACAAAAACAGCAACAAAGAACCTCATTTCAATTTCCTGGAATTCATTTTGATAAGTATTATTTTATATGATCAGAGGCACATAGGCATTGCACCTTCATGTTCTTCCTCTTAGAGTATCCTCCATTGGTCTCACAGGGTGTGAATGCTGAGAATCCAGTATAATTTTCCATGTTCTTGTGTATTTTAAATCTAGCTTGCTCTCTTTGAGCTTGGCTCAGCTCATTTAACATATTTGCCATCCGTTTCCCTGCAGATAACATAATATTATTCTTTCTAATGGCTGTGTAAAATTCTATTGTGTATAGGCACCATGAAAATAGATTTTAAAAATTGCATGTGTTGAACATGCACATACTCTTTCTAAGTCAGTTTCTCTATATGACATAACAGGTATTTATGCAGCATTTACATTGTATTAGGCATTATTAGCACTCTAGAGATGATTAAAATATACAGGAGGATGTGTTTAGGTTATTTTTAAATTGTATATCATTTCATATAAGGGACTTGAGCACGTTAGAAAGTGGGTATTTTGAGGGGGTCCTGGAAACAATACTCATCAGGGGATGACTATACTACTATAAGTCTCTCTCTCTCTCTCCTCTCTCTCTTTCTCTCTGTTATAAGCTACCCTTATAAAGCTAAGTATCTTCAAGGCCCAGCCTTGTTCAGCATTTTATTTAAAAGAATTGTTAGCTAGGTAACTAATAATAATTGGCAGTTTAAAGTTTTATGAAAGACTTTTAAAAGACATCAAAGGTATGTGTGTGTGTTGTGCATTGTGTAATTTTTATTATTGCAAACTGTAATGGAGCCAAGGTGGGAATGGAACGCAGAAGTAGGGCCCAGAAACTTCGTTGCTGCCTATAAATACTGCTTAGAAGATATACTTCTACTATCCATATAGGACTTATTTCTGCAATGTTCTAGGTAGAACAAACTAGAAATAATATTACTGAGTTAATTGAAATGTGAGATATATCTCATTCAGTATTGACACTATATCCTTCAAAAATGGTTTAAAATTTTGTATCTACAATTCCTGTGTCTCTTTTTATTTTTGATATATTTCCAAAAATTAGAGGGGAAAGAACACTTGCAAATTTATTCCATGAGGTCATTATTGCTCTGACATTTGAACCAATCACATCTTAGAAAAAATAAAATAAAGACGTTTGTGAATACAGAGAAAGAACCTCTGACTTCATCCATAAATATTTTTTAAAAAACCAAACCAAGCAGAACAACAACATGGCTAAATGGGAGTTAAACATGTGAGGATTTTCAACATCTTCAAATCAATCACTGTCATGCATTATATTGACTGAATAAAGGAAAATAACACATGATGATCTCAATTGATGCAAAAAAAGCATTTCACAAATCCCAGCTCCCTTCCATGATTAAAAAAATGGCAGAGTAGGAATAGAAGAAAATTTCTTATGCTGAAAGTGAGCTCCCATGAAAACCCCAAATTTAATATTATCTTTAGTGACAGAATACAACAGCTTTGTCTCTGCTATCAGCATTGAGAGAAGGGTATTCTCACTACTTCTACTTATTGCACTGGAGGTTTTAGCCAGAATAGTCAAACAATCAAAACAAATAATCAAAAACAAAGTGCCAGATATTGGTGGCTTCTGCCTGGGATCCTAGCTACTCAGGAGGCTGAGATTTAAGGATTGCAGTTTGAAGACAGATACGCAAGCCAATCTGTGAGATGCTTATATCCAATTAACAAGCAAAAATTTGGAAGTGGAGGTATGGCTCAAGTGGTAGAGCACTAGCCTTGGACAATGTCCAGGCCCTGAGTTTAATCCCCAGTACCAATACCAAAAGAAGAAGAAGAAAAAGAAGATGAAGAAAAGAAGGAGGAGGAGGAGGCAGAGGAACAGGAACAGAAGGGGGAAGAGGAAGAAAACTATCACAGTATCACTGTTCTTCAATGGTTTGTCTTGTAAATAGAAAATTGTAACTAAGTCATACATACAAAGCGTGTATTAAAACTAATAAATCCATAAGGTTACAAGACACAAGACAAGGTTACAAGATTACAATGCAAAAATCACCTGCATTTTATATGCTAAAATAAAATTAAGGAAACAATTCTACTAATCATTTATCAAAAAGAACAAAATACTTAGCAATAAACTTGATACAATACTTGTAAAATCTTAAAGATATAAAACGTTATTGGGAAAAATTAGAGATCTGAATTGATTATAAGACAATTCATGTTCTGTTCATGGATTAGAAGACTTAAATTTTTTTTATTGTGAAAATACTGTACAGAGGCATTACAATTACATGGGCAAGATAATGAGTACATTTCTTATCAAGCATTATTGCCTCCTCTTTTGTTTCCCCTTCCCATCCCTTCCCATAACCCTCCCCCATCCTTCCTTCCCCCCCCCACCAAAGTTGTAAAGTTCATTTTTCGACATAACAACTTGTACATTTCATTGTTGCAATGGGTCCACCTGTAATTTTTTAAAGACAGCAATGTTCCATAAACTGATCTATAGATTATCTCAATCCTTATGAAAATGCAAGTACTTTCCATTTCAGAAATTTGGAAGTTTATCCTTAAAGCCATATGGAAGGGAAAGAAACTCTGAATATCCCAAAAAATATAAATATAGAACAAAGTTCAATGACCGATACCTCTCAATTTCAAAACATATTAGAAAGCAACAGAATTCAAGATCATGTGATACCTTGAATGTGTAAACATATACAAACAAAAAACAAAGTATAAAGATAAAAGTCACAAAATAAAATTGGATTTGCCATCAATGGATTCGTGTGTGTGTGTGTGTGTGTGTGTGTGTGTGTGTGTGTGTGTGTTTGTGTGTTGGGGCTTGAACTCAGGGCCTGAGCACTATTCCTCAGCTTTAAAATTTTTTTTTTACCAGGCCTTATGAATGGATTTTAACAAGGGTACCAGGATAATTCATTGAGGAAAGAAAAACTTGTCTATATATGATGCTGGAAATCTGAATATCTACATGCAAAGAAATAATTTACACCTCTACATTAGATAATATACAAAAATTAACTCAAAAGGAATAATACACCTAAATGTATGAACACAAGTAAAACTCTTGGAAGAAATCATCGGTATAAATCTTTGTGATCTTGGATTAGACAATAGTTTCTTAGATGACACCTAATGTACATACAACAAAAGAAAAATAAGTCAATTTCACTTACTCAACATTTAAGACTTTACTGTTTGAATCACATTCTTAACAAGATACCAATGCAACCAGTGGAATGGAACAAATTATTTGCTAGTTATACATTGAAGAGAGAACTAGAATATAATATATTACAATATATTTATAAATAAACAATGAAAATAAAACCTAATTTAAAAGTAGGCTAGTAACCAGGTATTGGTGGCTCATGTCTGTAATTCTAGTGACTCAGGAGGCTGAGATTTGAGGACCTTGGTTTGAAGCCAGCCCTGGTGGGAAATCTGTGAGACTCTTACCTCCAATTAATCTAGCCTTAAGCAAAAAGTTGCTCAGGGACAATACCCAAGCCCAGAGTTCAAGCCCTAGGACTAGCAAAAAATAAAAGAAGAGGGGAGTCAAATAGAAATTTCTCCATAAAAAACATTCAAATGGATAATGAGCACATGCAAAGACAGTCAACATTAAGATATTAAGGAATTCAGATCGGAGACTACCTCCTACACCCGTTGATGTGAATAATATAAAAATGGAAATAATAAATGCTACTGCGAATTTAGAAAAATTGCAATACTCATTCATTGCTGTCAGTAATGTAAAATAGTATAGTCACTTTGTTTTGATTCATTTTTAACATGTTCAATACAGTGTTATAGTATGACTGAATAATTTCACGCCTACATATATATAAAAAAGTGTAACTAACAGAAAACAAGTATACCAATGTTCATACCAAGGTTAATAATAATAGCTGAAAAGTGGAAAGTACTTAAGTGTCCTTAACTGATGAGTGGACAAAAAACTGTAATAGAATATTATTTGGCTAAGAAAGCAGTGAAGCACTCTCAATACCTAGTACAGCATAAATGAACCTCGGAATTATTGTGCAGAGTAAGGAATGCCAGTCTAAAAGGCCATATGTCATATAATTCAATTTAGGCAATGAAGGTGTGTCTCAAGTGATAGAGCATTAGCCTTGAGCGGAAAAAAGCACATAAGAGCATGAGGCACTGAGTCCAAGCCCTGTACTAGCACAAAACAAACAAATATCCCATTTACATGAAACCTTTAGGATAAGAAAGTATTTCAGAGGCTGAAAGAAGAGGCAATGAGGAATGACTAATGACCAGGTGGTTTATTAGGGGTGATGGAAATGTTCTGAAATTAGATTTCATGGTTCATAGACTATGCTAAGACTAGCTTCTAACAATTTTTATGTATGTACTGGGGCTTGAACTCAAGGCTTAGGTGTTGTCCCTGAGCATTTTTGCTCAAGGCTAGCGTCTTACCACCTTGAGCCACAGCGCCACTTCTGACTTTTTTGGTGGTTAATTGGGGATGAAAATCTCACAAACTTTTCTGTCCAGGCTAACTTTGAGCCAGGATCCTCAGATCTCAGCCTCCTGAGTAGCCAGGATTACAGATGTGGGCACATTTTAGATGTGCCTAGCATTTAACACTTTTAAAGGCAAGAATTTATAGTATATGAATGACATTTCATTAAAGGTAATTATTTATGAATTCTATTTCTACATATTCAGATTTTTAGAAAATTCTGAAGAATATGCTGAGTTACTTGAAACCAGCTTGAGGGAGTTTGGGATGGAGATGTTGAATCATAGCCAGTAGTTTGCTTTCAAGTCTTTCAGATAAGAATCTTTTCATGTACAACATACCAGAGCATCAACTCCCCAATGGGAGTATTTTTAGGGAAATACCACCTAAAAACCGTCAAGTTTTCATCAAAGCATAAGGATGAGGATTAACTGGAAATAACAACTCTTTCTGCACCCTTGGGTCAGGGATTTGGGAAATACCTTGCTGTCCATGAGTAATCTGGCTTCATTCCAAGGAACATGGCTAGAGGACTTCCTACTCCCATTTAGGAAGTCTAGGGCAAATTGGGCGCCAATGGTAGCTGGTTCCTCATGGTTGAGTCACAGAAACACCTTTGTTGCAGGCTTCTGGTACACAGCTGTAATGGCCTCAAGTTGTTTGCTTCCCTAGCCAGACTGGGCATTGTAGTAGCTCTACAGTTTTATTTATTTATTTATTTATTTGTTTGTTTGTTTATTTATTTTTGGTGCCAGTACTTGGGGCTTAAACTCAGGATCATGTGGTCTTGCTTGGTTCCTTTTTCTGCTCATAGCTGACACTAGATCACTTGAATTATGTCTCTAGTTCCGACATTTTGCTGGCTAAAGATGTGTCTCTTGGATTTATCTACCAAGACTGGCTTTGAATTGCAAGCCTCAGATCTCAGCCCATTAAGCCAAAAACTCCTTTCTCATTGGCTCAGTGACTTTGATATGAAGCCTCCATGTCAGCCCATTTATTGTTGGTTATTTGCCTGGATTGCTTTGGAAGTGCACCTATGAGAAAATGCAGTTATTCAACCTTTAAAGAAGCCAAAATTTAGACTACAGGGTGTTTTAGTTCAGTGCTTCTCAAACTGAGAATCATCGAACATTCCTTTCCTGATTGTCCCAGGCTGGGGAATGTCACTCAGTAATACAGTGCTTGCCTAGCCTGTGAGAAAAGTCCTGGCTTTCATCCTTACCAATGCAAAATCAAATCAAATCAAACCAACCCCCAAACTTTAAGCCAGTCTCAAAATTATTTTCAGGGTACAGACTGTTGGATTTGATTTTCTAACTTAATAGATGTGTGCACCACCTCATAATTTCCTTAATTCCTGCTTTTTTCCTTCTTCCTTTTCTTTCTTTTTTTAAAGAAAAGATTTAATCATTTTTATTTATTTATTTCTTGTTTATTTGGTATTGAGGAATTGAACCCAAGGCCTCATGCATGCTAGGCAAATGCTCTACCACTAAGCCACATTCCTAGCTCTCATTCTCACCTTAATTTAATTTTTAAATTTCTTCTTCATTTGCTTCTTTTTTCTGTACATTTTCTTTACTAACTGTTTAATTTAAATGTTACTTCTGGATTGATGTTTTTCCACGTGTGATCCATCTTGCTAGAAAAACTTAGGAGAAAACAATATTAATGGTATTTTTTTTCAGACATAGTTGAGTTTATCCGAAAGCCAAGAATACATAGCAATATGTCATAGATTAAATGAGATAGTTGTTCTTAGTCTTCAAACATCATTATTCTAGTTGCTATAAAAGCATTGGAATCAGAGTAAAATAAAAGTAGTTTCTTTCAAATGGTGTGATAATTCTAGTTATTCTTGCACAAAGTGTAAAGAAAGCAAAAAAAAAGTGTAAAGAAAGCATTCAGTTAATTTTGTGTTACCATAACAAAATCTTTGAGATGAGTAGCATGAAGAAAAGAGGTTTATTTTGTTCACAGCTTTGGAGGTTGGGTCAAAAGGTCAAACAGCATGGTACCAGCCTGGTGAGAGTTCTCCCTGGTTGTGTCACAGAATGATGGATGCCACCGTGTATGAGAAGGATCACCTAGTGAGACAGGAAGCCAGAGGCTGGGGCGGGACCAGTCTTCTCACTTTATTACACCTTCTTGTAAGAATTAATAAGAATCTCAACAGAAGTACATTTAAATTTCATCTAAAATCAGTTCCCCTCATGATCTAATGACCTCCCAGGAGCTCCACCTCTTTTTGTTGTGTATGTGCCAATACAGGGGCTTGAACTTCATACTGTTGCTTAGTATTTTCACTCAAGGCTGGTGTTATACAATTTGAACCACGCCTCCACACCTTTTGGCTTTTGGTGGTTATCTGGAATTCAAAGTCTCTTCAGATTTGCCTGCCTAGGCTGGCTTTAAACCTGAGTCTTCAGATCTCTGGAGTGTTTAGGATTATAGGTCTGAACTAGCAGTGCCTGGCTTGGCTCTACTTCTGAATTAATGATTCCATTACCTTCTACCTACAGCTTCCAAGACAGGTGCCCTTAGGGAACAGATTCAACCATATCCAACTGCAGTGCAGTGGGTTCCTTGCATTTTCTTATTCAATTTGCTCTTGTAAAGGATTTCCTGGTGACAGAGTCTTACTATTCCTAGTCAAATCTCTTTTTTGTATTAATCCTTCAGGAGTATATACTATTTACAGGGCTACCTCTGTGAAGATGTTTGGAGACATTGAAGACAGGTGTTTGATCAGTGCAGGTAAGAAAAACCATATAGGACATAGGATTGTCTAGCTGAGAATGCTCAGATAATGTTAGAATTTCTCAGTGTTCTCTCCTAAGCAACCATGTTATAAAACGGGAGCTTTGTGTACAAAGAATAACTTCCTTTCAGGAACTACACTACAAGCTGGGTTTGGACGTCAGCCAGTTTTCTAAGTGAACACCAGTGACATTGGGAGCACCAGGATTCCTGGTTATAAGAATGAGAAGGCAATGCTCCCAGGGGACTGGAAGCTTTGAGCAAGTAGGCAAGGGACAGAGTACCTTCAGCCTTCTCTGAAAGGGGCATTGTGCACCCAGCCAGCCACTGACTAGCTTCCTGAGGACATCTAGTCCTGCTTGAAATGCCAAATTCTACTGCCCCAGGAAAGTAAGCTTCATGGACTGACTCATACTTTAGAGTACACTTGCCTTGATCCGGTGTTTGGAAAGAAAATGCAAATTCTATGGAACTTTCTTCCTTTCTCTTTTGTTAGGTATGGAGTGTGAACTTAGGACCTGGGCACTGTCCATGAGCTCATTTGCTCAAAGCTAGAGCTCTATCAATCTGAGCCAGAGTACCACTTGAATTTCTTTCTTGGTGGTTAGTTGGAGATAAAGAGACTCAAGGGGACTTTTCAGCTGGGGCTGGCTTCCAAACTGTGATCCTCAGGTCTCAGCCTTCTGAGTAGCTAGGATTATAGACATGAGTCATCGGTGCCTGGCATAGATGGAACTTTGTGATGACTTTTTATACACAGAATCTAGCATAGAATTTTCCTTTTCCTTTTTAGATAGCTTATCTTCACCCTGGTGGTTGATTTGTTCCCCAAATGCTGAGCCAATCTGGATAGATAACCCTCCCATTTCCCAGAGCTGGAGAGTCTGAGGTGGTCTTGACTCAATGTGTACAGTTCCACCCAGTTTCAGTTTACTGATTCATTTAATGTATTTCTTAAGTACTTCTCTCTCTCTCTCTCTCTCTCTCTCTCTCTCTCTCTCTGTGTATGTGCCAGTACTAGGGCTTAAACTTGGGGCCCGGACACTGTTCCTCAGCTTTTTTACTCAGGCCTACCATCACTCTACCACTTGAGTCACAGCTCCATTTCCTGCTTTTTGGTGGTTAATTGGAGATAAGAGTCTCATGCTCAGGCTGGTTTTGAACTACAATTGTCAGATTTCAGCCTCAGTAATAGCTTGGATAACAAGTGTGAGGCACTGGTGCCTGGCATTTCTCAAGTATTTAAAAGTGACTATTATTTTTTTGGGGGGGGCCCAGTCATGGGGCCTGAACTCTGGGCCTGGGCGCTGTCCCTCAGCTCTTTAGCTCAAGGCTAGCGCTCTACCACTTGAGCCACAGCGCCACTTCCGGCTTTTTTCTTTTTGCTTATGTGGTGCTGAGGAATCAAACCCAGGGCCTCATGCATGCAAGGCAAGCGCTCTACCACTGAGTCACCTTCCCAGCCCTGCAACTAGTTTTTTTTAGTATAAGAAGTTTTATCAGTTTATTATGCTAGTTCATGAGTAGCATATTCTTTTTTTTTATTATGAAAATACTGTACAGAGGGGTTACAATTATATGGGCAAGATAATGAGTAGATTTCTTATCAAGCATTGTAGCCTTCTCCTTTGTTTCCCCTTCCCATCCCTTCCCATCCTCCCCCCCCCCCCCCGCCCCAACTTGTACATCTCATTGTTGCAATGGGTCCACCTGTAACACTATTTAAACGATTTGTTTTTCCCCTTCCCCTCCACAAATTATACCAACATCAAATACAGTGAAAGCAGGGGTTATACTGTGGGGGAGGGTCACACATTAGCAACAAAGAAATAATCTTATAAATGTCTGCAACTAGTTTTTTTTAATAGCAACTGTGGTTGCGCTAATGCTTTACAAAAGTAGAAATGTTTATGTGGACTTTTAGCTGGATTCTATTTTTTGTTTTAGCTCTGCCACTTAGCTCTGTGGCTTTGGCTGAGATCTCATTGAGATTATGAATCTCCATTTCCTTTTCAGCAGAGATGAGATTAAACAGCTGTAACATGAGGGCTCAAATGAGAAAGGCCATGAGAAGGTCTTAATCACAAGAAGCCATTACAATTCAGCCCAGTTAAACAAGAAGCACAGGTCATTGAAGTCTTGTGCATTTCTGCCTTGGTTCCAAGAAGTCTAGAGAATGAGATATGTGTTTGAAATATGGTAATACAGTTAAATAATGGCCACACAATTCATTTAGCACCATGCTAGAACATTTTCTATGAAACCAACTAGGTTGTCTGGTTTGTCATAGTAACTTAACCTGTGGGGTTAACATGAAATAATGGACTAGTATAGCTCCTCACTGAGAAGTTGCTCTCAGAGATAATAGGATTTTTTCCCTTGGCCTGTACAGCTAACCAGTCTTCTATACAACATGGATTCAAATAATCTGCTAAAATGAAATAGCGTTTATATACAGAAATATGAATCTTGGTTAGCCCAATGGACTTTCAGAAAAATCAAATTTTGTGAAAAATTTGTCTATTTTACTCCTGCTAATGGACAGTGGCTCAATTTCTAGTTTCATGCTATTAAATATAGAGCTGCTATAAATAGTCTTGAACATGTCTGTGGATAAATGCATTTCCCTTGGCTACAAACCTGACAATGACAAGTCACAGGATCTACACGAATCTGCCGGTAGCAGATATTGCCACATGGTCTCTGAGAGATTGGATCCACATGGGCTCCTACCTGAAATGCTTCAGTGTTCTAGTTGTTAGACATTTTCACTAACATTTAGTATTTTCTCTCTTTTTCATTTTCACTCTCCTGGTAGATATATTTTGATACTTCGTTTTGGCTTGGATTCTATTTTCTTCATAGCAATAAAGTTTTGGAAGCATTTTAACTTCTTCAAATATTTATTGGTTGTCATTTCAGTGTTTTTCTTTTAAAGTATCTATTCAATATTTTGTTCATATTTCTACTGAGTTATTTGGATTTTTCTTACTGATGTACAGGCATTTAAAATATATTCTGGCCAGGCACAGATGCTCATGCCTGTAATCCTAGGTATTCAGGAGGTTGAGATTTGAAGATTGCTGAGATCTGAAGCCACAAGACTCTTATTTTTAATTAACCACTCAAAAACTGGAAGTAGCATCCTGGCTTAAGTGGTAGAGCACCAGCCTTGAGCACAAAGAGGCTCAGGGACAGCCCTCAGGTCCTGAGTTCAAGCCCTACAAACTGACACACACACACACACACACACACATATATATATATATATACACACACACATACATACATATATATACATATACACACACACACACACACACACACACACACACACACACACATATCCAGATGAGCAGGTACCTGTGGTTCATGTTTGTAATCCTACTTACTCAGGAGACTAAGATTTGGAGATTGAAGGTTGAAGCTGCCCGAGGTAGGAAAGTCTGTGAGACTTATCTGAAATTAAGCATTAAGCAGCACAAAGCCAAAAGTCCAGGTGTAGCTCAATTGATATAGAGCCAACCTTGATTATAAAAGTCAAGCAAGAGCATGAGGCCCTGGGTTCAAGTCCTAGAATACTCTATCACTCTATCACTCTATCACTCTATCACTCTATCACTCTATCACTCTATCACTCTATCTATCTATCTATCTATCTATCTATCTATCTATCTATCTGTCTGTCTGTCTGTCTGTCTGTCTGTCTGTCTGTCTGTCTGTCTGTCTGTCTGTCTGTCTGTCTATCTATTGTGGATAAGAATACTGCTGGCTGTATCTTATAAGCACTTTAATCAGTTCTGTTTTTTCTTTTCTTTCCCTTGATATCTGTGGGGTTGACTAGATCTTGATTTATCAATATTTTGTCATTTAAAGGATGGTATATTCTATATTCATTTAACAAGTATCTATATCCATTTAACAAGTACTTCAAAGCTATGAAGATTTTCTTTAAAGGCTTTACTGTTTTAGCCTTTATATTTAGATAGGCAGCCCATTAAGAATTAATATTGTGGATATTGTGTATGGATGTTGTAGACTGGGTGCTGTGATAGTAAGTGTGAAAACCACATTGGTATCTGGGTGCTGGCGGTTACAGCTGTAAAGCTAGCTACTCAGGAGGCTGTGATATGACTATTGTGGTTTGAAGCCAGCCCACTAGCAAACTAGAGGTAGAACTGTGGCTTAAAATAGTTGAGCACTAGCCTTGAACATAAAAAGCTCAGGGATAGCTCCTAGGTCTTGAGTTCAAGCCCCATGACCCACAAAAAAGAAAAAGAAAAAGAAAACCACATTGGTGTCCTTGTCCATCTCCTTCAGAGTTCTTAGGTAATCAGGTGCATTGTCAATTAGCTGCATTATTTTAAAGGGAAAATCTATTCTTATCAGTAAGTTTTAACAGCTGGATCCAACATTTTACATTTACCATTCTAGATACCATTAAAAACATGTGTGACTTTACAGGAAGAGGGCAAGATGCTAATAATAACAGGAGTTTGCACAAAATTGATTAGAATTCCTATGAATGTATTAGGGGGCCTCACAACTTCAGTGGAGGACAAGAAACTAGTGATATAGTGAGAGAGCTAGGATTAGAAATGGAGTCTGAGGATGTGACCAATGGCTGCCATCTTCTATAAAACTTCTACAGATGAAGAATAGCTTCTTGTGGGGGAACAAAGAATGTGGTTTCTTTAGCTACCAATGTGGTTTTCATGAGGTATGAGAATGAGATGTGCTCCTGGTGAAGATGTGGTTAATATTGGGGGAATGATCACAAAGGGTTTGAAATGTTGCATAAACCTAGTTGATAACGCAATGGCATTATCCAATTTTAAAGACGTTACACTTCCCAGAAAAATGTTATCCTGCAGCATCACATGCTGCACAGAAACATTTCATGAAAGAAAGAGTCAACAGATGCAGCAAACCTCACTGTTGTCTTCTTTCAAGAAATTTCCAGACACTCCAACTTAAGCAACTGTTGTCCTGGTCAGCCAGCAGCCATTTTTATCAAGGCAAAGCCCTGATCCACAGAAGACTTACTGAAGCCTCAGGTGATCATTGTGTTCTTTTTTTGTGTGTGCCAGTATTGAAGTTTGAACTCAAGACCTGGGTGCTGTCTCTGAGCTCTTTTTGCTCAAAGCTAGTGATCTACCACGTGTGCCATAGCTTTACTTACAGCTTTTTTAGTGGTTAATTGGAGATAAGTA
The DNA here is from genome assembly GCF_000151885.1 of Dipodomys ordii. Taxonomy (NCBI): domain Eukaryota; kingdom Metazoa; phylum Chordata; class Mammalia; order Rodentia; family Heteromyidae; genus Dipodomys; species Dipodomys ordii. The sequence goes on from NW_012267263.1 coordinate 7,381,215, forward strand.
TCCCACAGACTTTCCTGCCTAGGCTGGCTTCAAAGTATAATTCTCAGATCTCAGCCTCTTGAGTAGTTAGGATTATGGGTGTGAGCCAACCATATTGGACTTTCGGCATTCTTTTAGCAATAAAATATTTATTTATTTTACTTTTTTAGTTTTAGTACTAGGGCTTGAACTCAGGGCCTGGGCACTGTCCCTTAGCTTTTTTGACTCAAGGGTGCTGGTTGATCATTTTAACCACACATCCAGTTTTAGCCTTTTGAAAGGTAATTGGAGATTTAGAGTCTCACATAATTTTCCTTCCCCAGCTGGCTTTTAGCTATAATCCTTCTTTGAAATATGAGTCTCTTGAGTAGCTAGCATTACAGATGTGAGCCACCAATTCCTAGTGCAGTAAAGCATTTGAAAATGAAGATATATGCTTTTATAAGACATATGATATTACATATTTATTAGACTAAACATAACTTTACATAGACCCGGATACCAAAAACATTAATGTGACTCACCTTATTGTAATTATCAACTACAGTGGCAGTCTAAAACTGAACCCTTAATATTTCTGAGGCATGCTTGTACAACATGTTTGTTGAGTGAATTACTTTGTAGGTGTGCTATCCAGTAACCTTGTTAAAGTCACTTGTTAATCCAGTCATTTGTAGGTACTTTTGAATATTCCAGAAATACAACCATACCATTTTGCAAATAAGAATATATTTAAAAGAAATTTTTGCTGAATACACATTCTCTGTTAAAGTTAATTTTGCTTTTTGGCTTCCTAGCTACAGATGAGAAGTCAGGTTAATCACTTTGTTATTTTCCCTGAATGTGATGTATCATTTTTCTCTAGCTTTTTTCAAGAAACTTCTTTTATCACTAGGTTTTAAGTTTGACTATCATGTTCTCAAATAGGATTTCTTTGCAGTTTATTTTGCATTGGATTTTTGAGTTTGTTAGATGCGTAAATTATAGTTTCTTAGTGAGAGAAGTTTTCAGTCATTAGCTCTTTAACTACTTCTTTATTTCCCATCTTTCCAGTATTTCTGGTAACTTAAGACTTCACAGGTTCCATCTTCCTTATTTCATCATCATCATCATCACCACCACCACCACCACTTACCGGATACCATGTTGACCATAGGAGCCTATCAGAAAGTCCTCCTTTGAGAAACTTAAGAACAGGCAAATCCAGCAGATTGCTTATTATTTTCCATTAATGAGGCTTACAAAGACCAATGAATATTGAGTTTCCAATATTGAGCTTCCAATTTGTTCTTTCTTTTTCTTTGAGTATTAATTGCACACATATTAAACTTTTTGAGTCTTTCTCATGTGTTTCTTGTGCTCTTTCTATTTTTTAATCTCCATGCATTAGCTTTGATATTTTGTTATTTCTGAATCACTGACACTGTTAAACTGTTAACTTATCAGCCTAATTTTTATTTCAAATATTCTTATTTTCAGCTCTAGAATGTGTATTGAATTACAATTTATAGATTCCCTTCCTTCCTTCCTTCCTTCCTTCCTTCCTTCCTTCCTTCCTTCCTTCCTTCCTTCCTTCCTTCCTTCCTTCCTTCCTTCCTTCCTTCCTTTCTTCCTTCCTTCCTTCCTTCCTTTTTGTGTGTTTTGGTACTGAGGCTTTAACTCAGAGCCTGGATGTTGTCTCTGAACATTTTTGCTCAGGCTAGCACTCTACCACTTGAGACACAGTTCCACTTCCAGGTTTTTTTTGTGGTCAATTGAAGGTGAATCTCATGGACTTTCTGGTCTAGGCTGGCTTCAAACTGCAGTCTTCAGACCTCAGCCTCCTGAGTAGCTGGAGTTAATAGGCATGGGCCACTAGTGCCTGGCTTGGATTCCAATTCCTCAATATCTTTCATGGATTTACTATTTAGTTTATACTTTTCTCCACCTTTTGTTCTGTGCTTAAATTTTTCTATTGCATAAGTTCTGAAAAATTGCAGAGACTCATATATACTATCCTGAGAGTCATAGCTTCTCGCGTATTCAATTCCATAGTGATTAGGAATATGACAAATGTCTTGAGGGAAAACAGACTTTGTGCTTGAGGAAGGGCCTCATGCATGTTTTTGATCTGTAGCTACTTTAGGACTTCAGGAAGTTAACAGCATCTCCAGAACTTTCAGTTGTCCTACCTTAGCTACCTATTCTACCTGAGAGCTCAGGAAATGCCTCATTTTGCAAACTAATTATAGATTTGAGATCCTTCCTTTGTCTAAGTAGCCACACATAGTCACTACAAGCCTTGCTCATTTCTCTCCCTAGCAGTGGCTCCTCTGTCTTGACCAAGCCCAATTGTCATCTTGCATCCAGACTTGGTAATTGTCTACAAACATAAAGATTATAATTGTCAAAGCATTGCCTGATCAAACTGTCTTCTATGAAAACTGCTTTTTTGTTCCTGGTTGCTTTTCTGACACTTTTATGATGCTTTCTTAATTGTGACTTCTTATATTTATTTATTTGTTTAATTGTTGTGGCAAATTCTAGTATATCCCTTATTGCATTCTCCCCTAGAATTACAGCTTATTTAGACACTCATTTCTAACTAATTATTCAGATCTATGTTTCTCTAGTTGTCTTTTTGTTTTACCTATTAATTTCCTCACTGGTAAGTTATATAATATAGTAAGTTATACAATTCATTAATCTTCTTAATAGAAAGTATTGCTTTGTATACCTCACATGAACTCAAGAGGCCAGAGCACAAAAAAGCATGTTTATAGTGGGACAAAATTAAGGAGGGGGTAAACATGGTTCCCAAAGAAATGTACTCATTACCTGACTTACATGACTGTAACCCCTCTGTATATCACTTTTACAATAAAAAATTAGTTTCTCAGGGCTGGGAAGTTGGCTCAGTGGTAAAGCACTTGCCTCACATGCCTGAGGCCCTGGGTTCGATTCCTCAGTACCACATAAGCAAAAAGAAAAAAGCTGGAAGTGGCGTTGTGGCTCAAGTGGTAGAGCGCTAGCCTTGAGCTAAAGAGCTGAGGGACAGCGCCCAGGCCCAGAGTTCAGGCCCCACGACCGGACCCCCCCCAAAAATTAGTTTCTCTTAAAGTGGGGTTCTTGCTATTTAGCTCTGGGGGTTATCAACAAAGCAGGATTAGTAGCAGGAAAGTCAGAGGACTGACGTCAAAGCTAATGTTGAGAGGCTGGTGGCAGAGGTGTTCATGGTTCAACATATTTCTGTTCTCCTGTTTGATGACTATGATTGTTTTGTAGTCTGAGTAAACATGTCTTGCCAATAGAAATTTATTCAGGATCAAGTGAAATTTTGCTCGAATTATCTTTAAAAAAATAAAACTTGGAGTCCAGAAAGAGTGAGATCTCAAAACTAAAAATTATCCTGGGATGTTAAAACAGAGCTACCATTCACAGTTATATAATTATTGGGCCAATATGAATGGATTTCTACTTTGGTTCATTAAGAATGACAAAGCTATACCAGTTCACCTAATGAGCTTGCCTGTGATTTAAAGATCCCAATGTGGAACCTTTGTGGAGATTTAGCCTCCGATGCCCCAAACTGTCCAAGGTGGGAGAGGAAGAAAGGCAGGTGTGGAAGTCAAGTGGACTAAAATGAGCAATAATTTTAAGGGATAGGAATGAAAATGCAACCAATCGAATTTGCTCAATTAAGAGAGCTAGCAAAAGTGCTTTTGGGAAAGTCCTTGTTCAAAGAAGTGATGACATGGTTTTCTTCTGGTCAACATGGTAAAAAGCAGAAGATAACACCCAACTTCTATTTGTGGTGAAAGAGGTTGCCCCAAAAATGGCAGAAATGTGGAAAATGAACTCAATTTATCTGTCAGGAAAAGAAAATATCACTGGTTTATAAACTCTGAAGATTACTTGAAGATTTACTAAAGATTTTAAAAGATTTTAAACACAAGAAGACAAGAGAAGAGCATTGATAGCGTTTAATTTTTTAAAAATGAATAGACACTTGAAAGTTAATCAGAGCTGGGCACAGGTGGCTCAATCCTGTCATCCAAGCTATTCAGGAGGCTGAGATCTGAGGATCATAGTTTGAAGCCAGCCTGGGCAGGAGAGCTCATGAGACTCATATCTCCAATTAACCACCAGAAAACTGGAAGTGATATGGCTCAAAGTGATAGAGTGCTATCCTGGAGAAAAAAAAAAAAGAAAACCCTCAGCAACAGTGCCCAGGCTCTGAGTTCAAGCGCTATGACCAACCAAAAACAACAACAAAACAAAAACATAAAATTAATCAGTGTAACAAGGGGCTGGGAAGGTGGCTCAGTGGTAGAGCGCTTGTCTTGCATGCCCGAAGCCCTGGGTTCGATTTCTCAGCCCCACATAAGCAAAAAGAAAAAAGCCAGAAGTGGTGCTGTGGCTCAAGTGGTAGAGCGCTAGCCTTGAGCTGAAGAGCTGAGGGACAGCGCCCAGGCCCA
>NW_012267263.1:7387390-7393798 GCF_000151885.1 Dipodomys ordii
TTATTTACCATAGCTAAGATATGGAACCAACCCAGATGCCCCTCAGTAGATGAATGGATCAAGAAAATGTGGTATATATACACAATGGAATTCTACGCTCCCTGGCCCCATCCTCCCCTCTTGTAAGTATTCATTTTCTGGTACCTATTTTGTCGGGCTTTCATGTAGTCTTTTAAAAGAATACTATTTGTGCTCTCCATAGAGCCTATTATTCATTTGTAACCCCTTGCTTACCACCCAGTGTGTTTATTTGTAGATTTATAGGCATATTCTAGCTACCACAAATGAGGGAAGTCAGGCAACCTATGTTTCTATGGGTCTTGCCTACTCTTATTAGAATTGTTTCCAAGTCTTTCCATCTCTTTACAGTATAATTCTTTCCGTTGAATGAGTAGAATTCCATTGTGTATATATACCACATTTTATTAGTCCATTTGTCTGTTGAGGGATATTTGGATTGATTCCATATTTTGGCTACAGTAAATAATTCTCTAATGAACATGGTTGTGCTGATAGCTTTTGTGTGGCCTTGTTTGGGCTCTATTGGATAAATGCCCAAGAGTGGGATTGCTGGCTCATAGAGAAACTCTATGTTTAGTTTTTTGAAGAACCTCCATACTGCTTTTCAAAGTGGTTGGACAAGCTTGCATTTCTACGAACAGTATAATAAAGTTCCGTTTTGGCCACATCCTGTCAGCATTTGTAATAATTCTTTTTCTTGATAATGGCTATTCTAAATGGGTAAGGTGGAATCTCGGTGTTGTTTTGAGTTGCATTTCCTTTATGACCAGAGATATGTGTCTTTTGTCCATTTTTGCTGCTTCTTTTTAGAAGTCTTTCACAATAAAAAAAATCTTATTAATTAAAAAAATAAAAGAAGTCTTTAAGTTGTTAGTCCATTTATTAGTTGGGTTGTAGTTTCTTTGAGGGTTTATTTTTGGGGGTTTAATTTTTTGGGCTCTAAGTATAGTTTGGATATTAGACCCTTGTCTGATATATAGCTGGTGGATTTTTTCTCCCATTCTGTGGGCTTTCTAATATTTTGTTAGCTATGTCCTTTGCTGTGCAGATCTGTTTAAGTTTGATGCAATCTCTTTTATCATTCTTTGATTTTTTGCAATTCTCTATCTTTTCTTAGAAAGTTTTGACCTATGCCTAGGTGCCCTAGTGTTTCCCCTACCCCTTCCTGTAATATTTTCATGGTTTCTGGTGACTATATTATGATTGATGTGCCCACTCTCCTGCCACTCTATCTGATGAATTGTTTTCTATTATGGAAAATGTTTTCAAGTAGCCTTCTTGTGTTTGTCTCATAAAATGTTTATGCATGATGTTGTTAATATAAAGTATAAGATGAATCCTAGGATAGGAATGTTCAAATTGTGTACCAAAATGGTGGTTATAAGTTATATCACATCCAATAGTATGTGCTTGTTGCCAACATCTCCTTTATAAGACATTGAGTCTTTTTTTGAAATAACATTTTACTATCATATTCTCTTATTTTAAATAAATTTACCATCTTGGTTTTTATTCTAAAAGTTAAGAAGTTTTGTCATTTATCTATTTGAAATACATTTTTTTCAGCTGTGTGATATGATATAAGGAACGAATTCTGTTTTCCCAGCATATGCATACTAGTTCTCCCAGAATCCTTTATTGAACCCCTCATTTCCCTCTTCTATGTAGTACATGATGGTACTTGTCAGGATAGCAAACATTAAAAAGCCCTAGCAGCCAGACACTGGTGGCTCATGCCTGTAATCCTAGCTACTCAGGAGGTTGAGAGCTGAGGATTGCAGTTCAGAGCCAGCCCAAGAAGCAAAGGCCATGAGATTCTTTTCTCAAATTAACTCACAGAAAACCAGAAGTGGCACTGTGGCTCAAGTGATAGAATGCTAGCTTTGAGAAAAGGAGCCCTGGGGCAGTGCCTAGGCCTTGGGTTCAAGACCCATGACCAAAAATAGAACAACAGTACTCCCAAAGTCTGACGTCTCAGTTACATAATAAACATGTATTGCTCACTCTTGCTCAGTATGATATTGGTGGCTGTCTTACAAAGGCAAATCTCTCAGATTCTCTGATTTAGACTACTTCCTTCATGGAGTCTGAAGTTAATTCAACATAATAATTTAAGATCAGTGTCTCCCATTTTCATCATTCTATCCCATCTCTCTCCACCCCGATCATTCCTCAAGTTACCTGGTTCCATTTTCACGCATGTATATTAAATGTTATGACTTATGTATATTGAATACTGTAACTGTATTCACCTACCCTACTTATCTCCGTTTATATTCCCTCCTCCTGTTGGCAAGCCCAACAACATGTTTCAGTTTTCTGTTATTCATTGATTAAGCTATTAGTTAGTTGGTTGAAGGAGTTATACCATTGCAAACATACCCTGCATATACCATACTTTAAACAATATATTCATATAGATAATGCATATGACCCTGTATATGTTTCTGTATATGTTTATTATATAGATCAAACTTCCACATGTAAGAAAAGCATACAATTTTTGTCTCTCTGAGCCCAGTTTACTCCATTTAACATACAGTTTTCCAGATCCATCCATTTTCCTGCAAATAACATAGTAGTATTCTTCCTGATGGATGAATAAAGTTTTGTTGCATGTATAAATCACATATTCCTGATTCATTCATCCTTTGTAGGGCATCTGGGATGTTTCCATAACTTGGTTATGGAAATAGTATATCTATCAACATAGATGTTCAAGTGTCTTCACTGTATCCTGACTTGTAATCTTTTGGATAAATACCAGGAGGGGTATCACAGAGTAGTTCTGTGTTTAGCTTTTGAGGACTATCCAAGTGGCCTTTCACAATGGTTGCACTAGTTCATATTCCCCTCAACAATATAATAGGGTTCCTTCTCCCCACATTCCCTCCAACATTTCTTGTTGTTCATATTCTGGATGATGGCCATTTTTACTGAGTGAGATGGAATCTCAGTGCTGGTATGATTTCCTTCAAGCCTTTTATAAGAAAGAAAAGGAGGGTAGAGTATTCACATTTGCTCTTAACTGTCTTGATCATCAATGGGTGATCTCTTCACAGCTACTTGCTGAACAGCATGCCTGAGGCTTGGGTACCATCCATGACACTGAGTAATGGAGAGGAAGCCATACGCCCAATAAATAAAGGAATGACAGTTTTTACCACACAAACACAGGTAAAACCATACATTCCACAATAAAGTTACCATTGTGAAAAAATAAAATCTAATGTTCCTATGGGAGAAGTTGACTCTCCCCTGGTTTTGGACTCCTCTCCCTGGGTTTCCGCCTCTGAATCTACTTCCTCCTTCCACCTTCCTGCCACCACCCAGGCTTCCTAAGAATCACAGCTGCCAGAATGCTGGGCTTCCCCAGCACCTGCTGGGAAGGTGGGAGGGTGAGAGTTGTTGTGACTTGTATTTCCAGCTTCTTTCAGATGTCAGCACCATCCCCAACCACTGAAACTTGTCCCAGTGGTCCCATACTTATCTATTGAAAATTTGAGGCTAGTACTGAGTTGGATCTGAGGACAGATCCTAAAGACCTGCCTTCAGGAACCCTGATGTCTGAATCCACAGAATGTTGTGTCCAGAGCCATGTCTGGGCAGAGGGGTGAGTGCCCTGGTCACCACAAAAGCAACTTGGCTGATTGAACCACACAAACTGACTCTACACAGACTTCCCTCCCTCCCTCCCTCCCTCCTTCCATCCCTCCCTCCTTTCATTCATCCCTTCCTGCCTTCCTTGGCTTTTGTGCTCAAGGTTGGAACTCTAACATCAGAGCCATACCTTTTGGCTGGTTATCTGGAAATAAGAGTCTTTCAAAGTTTTCTGAATTTTTCTGGCTGGGCTGGGATGGTTTCAAACTAGAATCTTCAGCTCTCAGTTTCCTGTCTAGCTAGTATTATGGGCATGAGCCACTGGCTGCTGTCTGCACATTGCTTTTTGAAAGAACAAAGGAAATCACACATAATAAATGCTAATTGCATATGCCAGGTACTCTTGTGATCTCTCAGTGATGTGTATGTGTGTATGTGTGTACCAGTACAGGGGCATGAAATCAGGGCATAGGCCACTGTCCCTGAGCATTTTTGCTTAAGGCTGGTGCTCTACCACTTGAACCACACCTTTCCTCATGGCTTTTTCTGCTTAATTGGAGATAGGAATCTTATAAGCTTTCCTGCCTGAGCTGTCTTTGAACCTCAATCCTGATCCTTTTATTTCAGTTTCCTGAGTAGTTAGGATGTGAGCCATCAGTACTGGTTCTCTTGTGAGTATTTTTTATGTATTATCACACAATTCTCCATAGCAGAGAGAAATTCATTTAAAAAAAAAGCATTTGTTATCATTTTGTGGATTAAAAACCTGAGGTCCAGAGAGGCTCTTGGGTGGTAAGAAGTCCGCTAAGCTATTTACAGAGACCATCTGTGAAACTAGAGCTCAAGGCCTAGGCACAGGATTGTATCATCACTTGACTTTTCTCAGCTTGGAAACTTCTATGGATTATTTAGTGTCATGCATCATTTCATGAAAAGGTGGCCAAGTGTGAGAATAGGGTATAAACATATCTCCTGGGTCTCCTGACCCTATTCTTCCTTCCAGGTCAAGGACTTTTCTCTCTTGGCAATCAACAGGGTTGAGGATTATGAAAAGGCCTTGTTAAAAATAAGCATGTTAAAGGCCTCTGGGATGGGTGAGGTAGCTTTAGAATCATCCAAAAGGATGGTTTGAAATTCAAGTTTTCTGAAGGTGGCAGGAAGTGGAGGATGCAAGAATGATGTTGAGGTGACCTTTTTGAAGAAGAACTATTTGTTATGAAAGAAAAACAATGTCTGAAATCCAGTAACTAGATAAACATACAGCCTCACAAGTCTTTTGTTAACTAACCATTGTGAAAAGCGAAAGAGATTTTCATTTCTGTGATTTCTATAATTGGAACCATGTTTTCAGTAAGTTGGAAAATGAATTTGTTTTCTCATAAAGTCTTCATTTTCAAGGGTAGAGGTAAATAGGCACGGAAATGCCATTTTCTTCTCTTTCCACCTGCCAAAGCATCTGATGATAATGCATTCAAAATTAGGATGAGTAAAGCTATTTCAAAGCAACTTGACTGCAAAGTTCCCTGGACTGGATGCAATTGTATTTGTGGCCCCTTGTGTATTAGCTATAGAGGGAAAGGAACTCATGAGTTTCAGTGTGTAAGGACAGCCTTCATTTTCATATTTTATAGGAATATTTCATTCATACTTCTGGTAAAGTATTCAAGGGAAAAATAGAGAAAGAAGAAAACAGCCCTATATTATTTTTATAGTTTTTTAATTGTTACATGAGCAAGGTACATTTCCTAACAAGCATTGTTGCCTCCTCCTTTGTTTTTCCCCTACCATCCCTTCCCTCCCACCTCCACAACTACAACCCCCCCCCCCCCCGCTAAGTTTAAAGTTTTGTACAACTCTTTGTTACAATGGGTCTACTTGTATCCCTATATAAGCATTTTGTTTTTTCCCTTCCCATCCCAAACTAGAGAAGTCAGCCCTATATTATTATTTTCTTTCCAAATCACTGTGAAAACTAGTAACATCTCTTCTAGAGTATGGACTTTTCTCTGTCTTTTTTCTTTCTCTCCTTTATTTCTTTCTCTTTCTCTCCTTTCCCTTCCTCCCTCTCTCCCTCCCTCCCTCCCTCCCTCCCTCCCTCCCTCTCTTTCTTCCTTCCTTCCTTCCTTCCTTCCTTCCTTCCTTCCTTCTTTTCTTCTTCCTCTTGCCTACTCTCTCTCCCTTCTTTCCCTTTCTCCTTTCTTTGCTGGTTTGAACTCAGGGCCTGGTACTTGACTCACACCTCTCCCTGGCTTTCTTGTAGTTATTTTGGAGATGGAGTCTCATAGACTTTTCTGCCCAGTTGGGCTTTACATAGTGATCCTTCAGATCTTAGCCTCCTGAGTTGATAGGATTACAGGCACACGCCAACAGTGCCTAGTTAAAATCTTCTTTCTTTTTAACCACTAGGAACAATTATAGGGAATGAAGACTGCAAGATGTGGAGGAATGTGTCAGAAGAGAAGGTCACATGCAGTGGCAGCTTTGGCCAAGTAATTTGTGACAGTGAAGAATTTGTTGCTGTCTGTTTTTCACTGCTGGGGAGGTAGACAACAGCCGGTATAATCCTGAGCTAGCTTGTATGTTGTTGAATTCTTAATGTCATGGCACATGTACTCAATATGATGTTTATGAAAGCCATATTGAAATGTATAGAGCTGCTTATGATATGCTCTGTCAAAACAGTCGAAAGACAGTACATAGAGGAAAAAAGCAGGTAGAAATATTTTCATATGCTAACATTGAGGGATACTGATGGTGGTGCTGGAACTCAGGGCCTGGGTGCTCTCC
>NW_012267263.1:7394063-7394394 GCF_000151885.1 Dipodomys ordii
CTTGTGTTCTATCACCTCAGTTTTGTCTGATCAGTCTGGCTTTGAGGTTTGATCCCCAGATCTCAGTTTCCTGAGTAGCTAGGATTACAGATGTGAACCACCAGAAACAATAGTGGTTATATTTTAATAACAGAGAATATTTTAAAAACAATAAAGATATATTATGCTCATAAACTGATAGATTGAGTTGAAGCTTCTTGGCACAACTACTTAAAAGACAATTAAAAATATCTGTACTGGGCTGGGAAGGTGGCTTAGTGGTAGAGCGCTTGCCTTGCATGCATGAGGCCCTGGGTTTGATTCCTCAGCACCACATAAGCAAAAAGAAAAA
>NW_012267263.1:7394444-7398341 GCF_000151885.1 Dipodomys ordii
GAGGCCCTGGGTTTGATTCCTCAGCACCACATAAGCAAAAAGAAAAAAGCCAGAAGTGGTGCTGTGGCTCAAGTGGTAGAGCACTAGCCTTAAGCTGAAGAGCTGAGGGACAGCACCCAGGCCCAGAGTTCAGGCCCCATGACTGGACCCCCCAAAAATATATCTGTACTATTCAGAACTTTTTGAATCTTTTTGCAAGTTTAGCAATACCAGCTAATTTATATTACAGAACCGCCAAAGAAAGAATCTCACTTAATGCAAGGTATAATGAAGGAGACACATTTATTGGGCTGTGACTCATATTCAGTGTCTGAAACATTATGATTACAGTTAATATATCATCTGATCTTATAAAAACAATAATTTCCTTTTTCTCTGAGAAGACCAAAAACAGCATCTGGAGTTCACAGAAATGGACAGCTAGGACTGTGGAAGAGTAAGAGAGGAAAGAGGTTGGAGTCCTTAACATCCAAATATAATTTAAGAATTGTCCATACAGCATGACACTGGTTAGTAGCTCAGGCCTATATCCTAGCTACTCAGGAAATTGAGATCTGAGGACTGATGTTTGAAGCCAGCCTGGGAAGGAAAGTCTCTTATCTCAAATTAACCAGAAGTGGCAGTATGATCACTTTAAGCAAAAGAGGTAAGGGAACAGCATCCAGGTCTGAGTACAAGTCCCAGTCCCTCCCTCTCCCCCCCCCACCCCACACAGAGGAATTGTCTAAATTGACCTCAGTTTCTTATTGCATAATGTGAAAGATGAGAACCTGATGTCCTTCCACACTGAATTACCCTGAGAACAAAACAAAAGAGCCCCAACAATGAACCTCAAAATTATAGGGCCTAGAAGAAATAGGAGAAGCAATTCTGCTTATATCCATCCAAAAGGCTTTTATTTGAGGGCCTTAAGAATGGGGAGACACACCACTCATTTCACTTACAAGCTCTGTATTGTTACAAGGGACTTGGATCAATTGAACTTTCTAACCTATTTCCAGTTCTGTTGTTGAGGAGGGTAACTGGGCCTGAGCATAGCTTGATAGTTTCCAGGTATGCAGATTCCAATCCTTCCAGCCTTTTAGTTGGGGGACCAGAGCCTAGCTGGTCTTCTCTGGCTATTAGTAGCTGGAGTGGGCATCTTTCCTTGTAATGGAAATTACATGTCTACAAGGGCTGGTGAGCACACTCTTGCACCTGATTCACAGTTAGCATCTTAATCAATTAAGACCCTCAACATTTGTTTGGCTTTGTCTTCCAACTGTGCTTTTGCTTTTTTTGTGTGCCTAGATCTGTAGTTGGGAAATTAGGTCTGGGAAGCAAGAATGGATTTTTAGGTCTCTGTATTAAATTTCAGTGTTAACATTTGGCTTTTGTGAATCCATCCTTTGGGGATCCTGATTTGCTCAGGCAAGGATTGAAGTCCATTTTGTCTCCAAGTCCCTGGGATGCTTATGTTTGCTAGCTCTTAAATTTAGCAACTTATACCCTTCAGCTCCCTCTCCTGCCTCTGACTTGGCCTTGAGCTAGTCTCCTTTTTGCATTCATAATCTCCAGAAGCTTGAGTGTGATCTACATGTGCAACATTTAGTTCCTTTTGAAGATGTGCTCTTAAAAATTTGGGGAGGAGATGGGAAGGGATGGGAAGGGGAAACAAAGGAGGAGGCAACAATGCTTGATAAGAAATGTACTCATGACCTTGCCCATGTATGGTATTTTCACACATAAAAAAATGTTGGGGGAGGGGTTAACATTCCAGTTTTGCTTTCTCACTTGTCTGTTTTCTGTTGTGCTTTGAAAGAGAAATGCTAACAGTTTACAACCTGATAGTCATAAAGCTCAGCATCGACTCTGGTGAGGGCTTCAGGCTGTATCACTTTGTGGTAGCAGCCATCAGGGTGGAAGTGTATGCAGGAGAAAACATATGGTGAGCCAGGACACCAGAGACTTCCTCTTTTACAACTTTCTTTAAGCAGGTAAGTGAGGTCTAGTTAATCCTACTAGCTAGAACATTACTTAATTCTTTTGGAGGTCAGTAAACCAATGACCCAGTCACCTTGTGCTAGGTTTGACATCATAAAGCCTCTCCACCACTTACTATCACCATTCTCAGGACCAAGCTTTTAATATGTGAACTCTTGGGGGAGCATATCACATCCAAAATGTAACACTTTGAATTGCCTTGTCCATCTATCCCCCCTCCTTTCCTATATACCCTGGCTCTGGTTTCTTCACAGCTGGAGGGTGACAGTGACCATATCCATTGTCTGCTTGGCTACCTCTTTACTGGGAGGAGAGGTCATCTGATCTAGGGACAAAATTACAGAGCCTGAGGCCTACAGCTAGAGTCTACTCTATCAATTGGCACAGAACATGCGCATTTCTGAATGTGTTCAACTCTTCTAATCATATAGCTAAAGTTGCTTACAGGACACATATTTGTTCATGCTTTTGTGCATCTCTTGATTCACTAAGTTCAGTGTTCTGCCTGATACCCTCATCTAAAAACTCCATCAAACCAAAGACTGAATGAGCTTCACTGGACTTGGTTTGTCTTTAATTAATACCTTTTTCCTCTTAGCAATTATGGCATCATTAATTGCTAAAATATTATCCTTGTAATAATTCATCTGGAATCTTTCCTGCTCCTTCTCATGTGCCTGTACAATCCCTCTTGCCCAGTATGACTGTGGAAGATGTCTGTTTGCAGGTAGGAAGGGTTAGGTGTGTGTTTTCTTCTGAGGTTTGGTAGGAAGTTGGAAGACACTATGTGGTTTGGTAGATTGGGAGGCTGGCCTGAATTGTTAATGTGTCATTGCCTAGAATAAAAGTGAAGTCAGCAGGCAGACAATCAAACCCAGTTCTCCCAGACTGATCACAAAGTATATAGCATAGCCACTGGTTCTTTATAGAAAGGCAGAAGTTAAACTAACAGAATGTGTCACTGGCTGGCATTTTAAGAGAGCATCTAGATTAAATATAGAATGGGCAGAACAAATAAAAGAGGCTTATTATGTGTGTGTGTGTGTGTGTGTGTGTGTGTGTGTGTGTGCTGGTACTGGGGCTTGAACTCAGGGACTTGAACACCTCAGTAATCATTTGGCTGGTGCTCTTAAATTCAAGACATACCTTCACTCCTGGATTTTTGCTGGTTAACGGGAGATAAGAGTCTTACAGACTTTTTCTCCCAGGCTGGCCACAAACCTTGCTCCTCAGATCTCAGCTTCCCAAGTATCTAGGATTACATTGCAGGTATGTATACTTGCAAATACATGTACACATATGCTCACACACATATAGACACACATATACTGAACATGCCTCTTTGATACCCTTTCTCACCAATTTTGAGTACAGGAAACACAGGAATTATAATCACAATTAATACAATCTTAAATGTATATCAATTCTACATGTATTTTTTTTTCAGGAAAAATATGTGAGCTACTTCCAACCTTTGATGTATAAAAACAGACATTCTAGACTTCTGTAAGTTTTAACACCAAAATTAAAGTTTTTAAACCAGAAGTTCTGTGCTTCATCCGATGAATGCTCTGTATGCTAGCCATTAGAGTTTGGATGTTGTCCATTAACTTCCAGTATTGAATTTTGTTGCCACATAAGACTGTTTGTTTTTCATGAATTCTGTGGGGGAACAAGAAACTTGATAAAACCTAAGCAGGAGAGAGAGATAGATAAATAGTTGAGGGCATAGAGATGGACAGTTATGTATATATTTCTCATAGTTTAACCAAACTCTGGCTGGACATATTTCTCCTTGTTGAGATGTGGAAATGTGGGGGGCTGGGAAGGTGGCTCAGTGGTAGAGCGCTTGCCTTGCATGCCTGAGGCCCTGGGTTCAATTCCTCAGCACCACATAAGCAAAAAGAAAAAAGC
>NW_012267263.1:7400056-7407900 GCF_000151885.1 Dipodomys ordii
CATGGCTGAATCAGAGCATTTGCTCGCTCGATTTGAGGTTATCAATCTACCAGTTAATCACAGCTGCTTGGTCATTGCCTAGAATTGAAAGGCCTCCCTGACTCACCTTTTAGGAAGAACATCAAGAAGGAGTTAATGACTATTAGAAAATTACACAATTCCCAGATAGGTCATCCCTATTTTCATTTAAAACATCCTTGGACCATAGGTAAGACTTGAAGAGCACAGCTGACTGACTACCCCTGTCTGCCAGGCAAAAGAATCTTCTGAAAGGTATTTTAATCGTATCAGTTTCCTCATCTGTAAAACAAATCTGAAGATACATTTCCAATAAGAATGCCTTGAGGCATAGATCAGTGCCTACTCTTGCTGTCTCTGTTAGGATCTCAGAAAGAAAGCAAGTGTCTGGGCAAGGAGAGTCACCCAGGGTGCAGTAGGGGTATGTTGGAATGAACACTCTGGAGGCTGGAAGACATGGGGAGGGCCAGAGAGTTGGTGGAATATATGGAGTAGCTGGCTGGGGCCACATGCCCCAGGGTAAGGAGGGAAAGTGCTAGAAAAGGGAGCACAGAGCGAGCATTAAGAGCAAAGGTTTAACATGGATCTTGTAATTAGTGTGACAATCATTCCAGTACATGTAAAGGCATTTTGGAAGCAACTGGAAATGTATGTCCCGAGGTCTAAGATTAGAAGTGGCCACCTTCTTCCCTGTGCTGTAGAGTTAGGATCCTGCAGATGATGACATGCTGGACTCTGCTCCACCAAGGACAGTCAGAGATGTGGCTGTAATCAACATGAAGAGGAACTCTGACACCACCGCCTCTCCTGGGAACGCAGGCTGGTACATGTGGAAGCCCCTGGCTCTGGCTTTCATCTCCTCAGGTCCTTCCTGCCTTACACGCTTCTCTGGATCATCCTCCTGAGTAAAAGTGTGACCAGTTGGGCCACCCAACTCCAAGATGTCGAGAAGAGAGGCCTCTTGTGTTCTTGAGCATGTGGCAGGGATGGTAGGCACCATCAAGCAGAGAGCTGAGGCGAGGAATATGAACAGAATTGAATAAAGGGTCCTGTGACCAGCCTCCAGGGGGCTGATCTGAATAAAGATTGCTCTGGGACAGATTGGGTGATAACAGAGACATAACTGACTGGGCAGGAGCCTGGTGACAGGAGCACTATTACAGGCTGGACAGAGGTCAGCCAAAAGGTTAGGTTGAGGGCAAGGTCATACGATCAAGAGGCAGCTTCATGAAATGGGGGAGGCTTTTGTGCAACAAGGGTACTGGAGTTTCGTAAGGGATGACTGATTCTGGCTGTCCGCCCAGCTCTGAGTTTCCTGTTCATAGTTCTCCAGATGTGTCATTAGACCCAAGAGGCTCTGACACAGGCATCACCAGGAGTCCACTTTCTCTAGGATGTCTGAGAAGATGTGAACTCTCATTCTCGTGAGGCATGGAGAGCTTTTGTTTTTAATAACCAGCATTGAGTCAACAGGCTTCACTTGGGCAGAAAATCGCTGCTGGATTATCTGGAGACTTTCCATGTCCTATGAGGCCAGCCATTTCCAAACACCCCAATGACGAGGAACAGAAATGGTGAGAGGCTAACGGTACATCAGGTTTTTTGTTTCTGCATTTTTCCCTCCTTTTAGGGATGTGTTTACTTGTACTTGGATGAGGGGTGAAAAGAAACTGATAACAAATAATGCTGTTCGTTCAAACAAGACTAAGTATTTCTTGGAGTTACATTTAACCTTAAGATGTGTGTCTGAGCCACACTGTGAGGTCATCTGTGATTACCATATTTTATTCTATGGAAGACCAATTATATATATATATATATAAGTTAAATTTTATAACTGTGTGTCATAGTTATGTTGACTTTTGGAGTGGTGAGGGCTATAAAGCAAAGGACATTAAAATAAGGTCCTTTTGCTAGGTATGGGTGGTTCTTCATGCCTGTAAATCCTAGCTACTCAGAGGGTTAAGATCTGAGGATTGAGGTTCAAAGCCAGCCTGGACAAGAAAGTACCTGAGGTTTTTCTCTCCAATTAGCCGGAAGTAGAGCTCTGGCTCAAAATGGTAGAGTGCTATCCTTGAGCACAATAGCTCAGGGACAGTACCCAGGCTCTGAGTTCAAGCCCTAGGTCCAGCATAAAAAAAGAAAACAAAGTAACTAAAAGTCCTTTCATAATTCTGTTGTGGATGTTAGAATCAAAACATCTCTTTCCTTAAAGCAGCAGGGCATAGTCTCACACAAAGCTTTACTGAAGGTACAGCATTCGTGGATTGCATTTAAAGTCATACTACATTGTGCTGACAAGTCTTCCTTAAAGGCAGGAGCTTATTTTATTGTTGGAGACTTTAACTGATGTTAGAGCTACTGCTGTGAGCGCTATGAGGAAGACTGTGCCTCCTCTGTGGGGATTACAAAGAATGCCCCATGTTTTTTACTGGACACATTGGCCTCCATAGTTCTTTGTTAGTAGTATTGTGGTTTTTTTTTTTTTTTGGTTAGTAGTATTGTTGCAGAAAAGAATAAAACAATGAGATAGTGTCAGAAAATCCGGGGGAAGGAAATAAAAAGAGGATAAACAGGAGAACAGCATGAAGTTTGCCATTCCATTCAATTCAATCTTACATAAATGCTACTTCTGCACTATGCTTGTGAGTGTGCGAATCACTGGGTGGTAAGGATTCTTTACCATGTATAGCCAGAGACCAGTGGAGGTAGTGAGCCACAACATTGACTTAGGAAGGAGCTGGAGAACATGTAGTATGTGCCAGCTGCCAAGGATTTATGTTCAGCATATAAATGTGTTGGTCTGTTAGGGAAAAGAAAGAAGATGAGAATTGTCCAGAAAGATCCAGGAATATTTCCTGAGATGAACTTGATCTTCCTAATAGGATGATGAGTTTTAAAAGATTCTGACAGGTTTTTTTCTCAATGTAATGTACAGTTGTCAATCTTTTCTATTAGCATATATAAATTGTACAACATAATGTGTTTCATTATGACATTTCATACATGTATACCATATACTTTGATCATATTTACTCTCCTGTTACTATCTCTTGTCTTTCTACCTTCTGCCACTAGTCCTTCCTCTATTCAAATAGTCCCCCTTCTGCTTTCATATCTGCTTTTTCTTTTAATCGATATTCCACACATGAAGAAAAACATATGATATTTGTCTTTCTGGCTTATTTCATTTAACATGATGATCCCCAGCTCTAGACATTGCACTACAAATCGCATAAACTTATTCTTCATTATGGAATAATAGTACTCAAGTGTGTGTGTGTGTGTGTGTGTGCGCGAGTGCGTATATGTGACATTTTCTGCATCCATTCATCAGTTGGTGGGCACATGGCTGATTCCATAGCAAGTCTCTTGTGATTAATGCTGCTGTAAACATAGATATGCAGGTCTCTCCATTATGTTGACCTAGATAATTTTAGGTGTACCCAGGGATTGTAGAGTTAGATCATAAGATAGGTGTATTTTTGGTTTTCTGAGAAACCTCCAGACATAGCCATGGTAGTTGCACTAGTTTACATCCCTACCAGCAGTATCTGATGTTTTCTCCCCTCTCCACCTGCCCCGCCCCCGACCCAGACATCTTCACAAGCATTTATAGCTATTTACTTCCTTGATGATAACCATTCTGTAAAACCTACAAGCCCCAGAGTCCATTAGTTGGAAGAAAATCTTCGTAGCTGTGTTTAAGGAATGTTGAACATGTGTTTTTAGAATGTCTTAAAAAAATCTAGACCATGTGCTCATTGTCAAAAATAAAACCAAATGAATACATTCAGATGGTTTTAAAAGATGAAAAATAGCAAAACACTAGTGACTCATGCCAATAATCCTAGCTACGAAGGAGGCTGAGATCTAAAGTTCACAGATTGAAGCTAGCCTGGGCAGGAAGACTCTTGTCTCCCACCAAAAAGCCAGAAGTGGAGTTGTGGCTCATGTGATAGAGGGTCATCCTTGAGCAAAAAAGCTAAGGGACAGTGTCCAGGCCCTAAGTTCAAGCCTTCATACTGGCGTCAAAAAATAAAATCATAACTGCAAGGTAAACAATAGAGTTGAACATCTTTAATCTGAAAAACTGAAGGTCAAAGTGCTCCAAACTGCACTTTAGACATTTGGGTTATGTTTAATTTATAAAGTTTATGCAGATATTCCAGCATGCAAACAAGCAAGCAAAAACTCCAAAATCTGGTACAATTTTGATTTTAAGCATTTTCTCTCTTCTCTTTTCCCTCCTTTTATTTTCCGTTTCTTTCTTTCTCTCTTTCATTCATTGTAATCTTTCTATTAATTTACATATCTACCAGCACGGTATGAATACTATTTTCTAACATTCTCACCAACATTGTATTATATCATTACAATTTTTGTACTAGCCTGAATAATTGGCAATTAGTATTTTTTAATTTTAATTTATTTTTAAGGAAACACTTCGTGAAATCTTCTGACTTCCTATTCTGTTCTTTTAGGTTCAATATTTTTAAAATCTTTTTTTGGTTATCATCAAAGCTGTTACTCACCTTTTACCATAACTTGTGCCAACCTCATTTCTGAAGTCTGTGACCTTCTTTGAGGTTTCTCAATAAGTGTGCCATAATGGAGTGAATCAGATACTTTAACTCTGACTCTCCACTGAGGAGTCACATGGAAAAAAACCCTCATCTTTATGTTTCTATCTTCTTTTTTAGTTATAAGATTTAGAAACTGGCACAATGGCTCACACTTGTATCACAGGTATTCAGAAAGCCAAGACAAAAGGAGAGTTCAAGGTCAGCATAAGTATCACAATGAGACTTTCTCAAAAAAAAAAAAAAAAGAGCCAGGTGCTGGTGGCTCATGCCTGTAATCCTTGCTATTCTGGAGGTTGAAACCTGAGGATGGAAAATTTGAAGCCACAAATAGGAGTAATTTGGGCACGCACATGGGAGTAATTCTTATCACCAAAATGCTAAAAGCCAAGTTGTAGCTCAAGTGGTAAAGTGCCCGGCTTGAATGAGACAGCTTTCCCAAAACGTGTGTTCAAGGCCCAGTACCTGCACAAAAGTAAAATAAACTAAATGGAAAGAAGACGTCTCCCATCAGTGCTGCAAACTGCACTTGTCATATGAGGGACTTTTCTTGAATAGAAAAGGTAAAAAATGCAAAATGATGTTATTATTTTTTGCTGTTTAAAAAGTTGAATATACCTTATCCAAATTGCTTCAGACCAAAAGTATTTCAGATTTGACACTTTTTGGATTGTGAATATTTGCTTAGTTTATACTAGCTGAACACCCTGCCTCAGAGAACCCCAAATCTAACCTGCTCCAGAATTTGAAACTTTTATTCATGAAGACATAGCTTATACCATAGGAAAGAGATATTGTGTCTCGGACGCCAACCCTCACCCATAGCTGTTCCTGTCATGATCTCTTATGGAAAATACAGCAAAAAGTTCTCTCTCAAAAAGGTTCAGATTTGGGTTGGGAAGGTGGCTTAGTGGCAGAGTGATTGCCTAGCATGCATGAAGCCCTGGGTTCAATTCCTCAGTACCACATAAGCAGACAAAACCAGAAGTGATATTGTGGTTCAAGTGGTACAGTGTTAGTCTTGAGCAAAAGAAGCTCAGAGACAGTTCCCAGTCCCAGGGCTGGCAAAAAAGGTTCATAGTTCATAGAATTTTGGATTTCATATTTTCCTTATTTTAAAAAATATTGTTATTATCTTTAATTATACAAAAGAGTTGCCATTCAACAAAACAGTTTATAAATATAGTACATGTTGATCAATGTCACCCCTTTCAACATTCTCACCTACACTTCCCAAACTCCCCATTCTCTTACTCTTCTTAATTTTATAGAATATGTTTGAGGGTTTTTTTTTTGCCATTTAACAATGCAGTTTATGTATATGCTTTTTAGTCTATATCCCTTCAACATTTCTGATTAGTGACATTCAACCTGTTAAAATTTTTTTTTGTCTGTTGTGGGTCTCAAACTCAGGGCCTGAGTGCTGTCTCTGAACTTTATTTTGCTCAAAGCTAGTGCTGTACCACTTTGAGCCACAGCTCCACTTTTGACTTTCTCTTGTTTAATTGGAGATAAGATCTCAGCCTCCTTTAGCTAGGATTACAGGCATGAGCCACCAGCACCCAGAAATAAGTCCTATGTATACTTTGCCTCCCTAAAATATATTGTATATGAAAACCTACAAGCTGAAATCTTGGTACTGTCTTCTAATTCTAAACTTGGAAAATGTTCATTTGTTTCTCTGTGTATACATATGTGTGCACAGTGTGTATGCATGTATGATGACATTCATATGCATGCATGATGACATTCATGTGCATGGGTGTATAAACCTGTATATGCATGTGTACACATGTAGAATGATAAACATGTGTGTATGCTGTGCTGTATGTGACATGTTGCATATGTATGTATGTGTGTGCACATATGTATGTGAGACATAGACCTCTTGGTTCTCAGACTCAGCAATAGCCATATTTGGTATGAATCAAGCTAGTGAAGGAGGTGGGAGGGAAGTTTGAGGTAAGCTGGGGATGGTGGCAAAGGTTGGAGGGCCTTTGGGGCCAGGTATGAGTTTGGATTTTACTATGAATTTTAGACAGATTTCAGTCACAGTCTGGGAGGATGTAATCAGAGTCTAAATATGTTTACTCTATGGACTGTAACTGCTCCCAAGGAGATAACATGGGACTTTGCTATGTTTGCCCTAAGATATCTTGACAGAGATGACACTGTGTGAAGGCTGGCACCCAGGACATAATATTTCTTGCCTATGATACAAGCTCTGCCTAAATATGGCTCTGGAGTTATTCTACAAAGATACATTTTACTTCTCCCAGAAGTAACACTCATTTACAAAATATATTCTCATTAATTATCACATAGAGAGTCTGTGCTAAGCCCTAAGATGTGTGCTGGTGATGGGGAGGAGAAGAAAAGATGGTGTTGAAAAACAAACTTTATAGGTTAGGCAGGGGTGGAGGGTGGGTTTGGGGGGAAGTGTAGTTGTGGAGGTGGGAGGGAAGAGATGGTAGGGGAAAAACAAAGGAGGAGGCAATAATGCTTGATAAGAAGTGTACTCATTACCTTGCTCATGTAACTGTAACCCCTCTGTACAGTATTTTCATAATAAAAAACATTTAAAAAATGAAGAAAATATCCATGTACCTGTGGCCCACACCCACCCAGGAGGCTGAAATTTGAGGATCATGGTTCAAAGCCAGCACAAGAAGTATCTGTAAGTCTCCTCCAATTAACCAGCAAAAACAAACAAATAAATAAAATAAAAAAGCCATAAGTAGAGGTGTGTCTCAAGTGGTAAAGGCAGCCTTTAGTGAAGAAGCTGAGCCAGAATAGGAGGCCCTAAATTCATGCCCCAATAGCAGCACAATTAAAAAGGTGTGTTATTTGTGTAGAATCTATGAATTTCCTCTATACATTTTAAATCAACTCTATATGACTTATAATGTTTTCAATTTTTTTATTGTAAAGATACTATGCAGAGGGGTTACAGTTATAGGAGTAAAGTAATAAGTACATTTCCTATCAAGTGATATATAATATTTTGCACAGAGTAAATGCAATATGAATAGCTATGATATTGTGTTGTTTAAAGAATAATATCAACCTTTCTTTGATTTGTTGTGTTTCTGGGTCTCTATTCCAGATGCCCCTCAGTAGATGAATGGATCAAGAAAATGTGGTATATATACACAATGGAATTTTATGCCTCCATCAGAAAGAATGACATTGCCCCATTTGTTAGGAAATGGAAAGGCTTGGAAAAAATTATATTAAGTGAAG
>NW_012267263.1:7408336-7414127 GCF_000151885.1 Dipodomys ordii
GGATGGGAAAGGGAAACAAAGGAGGAGGCTACAATGCTTGATAAGAAATGTACTCATTATCTTGCCCATGTAATTGTAACCCCTCTGTACAGTATTTGCACAATAAAAAAAGATTTCCATAACTGTATTAAAAAAGAATAATATCAAATATCTGTATGTGTCCAGTATGGATACAATTTCATATCTTTTGAATATTTTCAATCTGTAGTTGCTTGAAGGTATAGATGTAGAACTTGTGGATATAGAAGGTTGACTTCATTTTTTACAAGTCCAGAAATATATTTATAAAGTTGAAATATGTATATTTCAATTATATTCTATTTTAATTATATTTATTATATAAGTTCAAGTCTTTCAATTATAGTTGAACCGCAGACTTTTTAGGATTCAGAGATGATTATGCTTTGGCCTTCTTAGATCTGTATGCAATGAGCTGAATGTTTGTTGTCCTTGCTCCTCAAATTCATGTGCAAACCCCAATTCCAGTATGATGGCTAAGAGGAATGTTCTTTGGGGTGTGATTGTGCTGTGAGTGTGGAG
The DNA here is from genome assembly GCF_000151885.1 of Dipodomys ordii. NCBI lineage: Eukaryota > Metazoa > Chordata > Mammalia > Rodentia > Heteromyidae > Dipodomys > Dipodomys ordii. The sequence continues at coordinate 7,408,877 of NW_012267263.1, forward strand.
ACTTGTGAGTGGGATCAGCACAATTATTAGGAGAGGCTAGATAGTGAGCTAGCTTTCTTTTGGCTATATAGGGCTACCTTGAGCAGTCTTCCATCTGCAAACTGGATGTGGGTCCTCACCAGACACTGGGATCTTGAGGACTCAGCTTCCAGAACTCTGATGCTGGTATGACTAGACTTAAAGAATGAATTCCTCAGTCTTCAGCAAGTTTTATGTGTATAGATTCCCAGAATCGGTAAGTGGATGAGTGATGACATTGCCATAGAACTAGGTGACAGCTCATTTGAGTCTTTTGGGGACATTTGACTTGCTTTATCATATGAGGGGTAATTACTAAACGTGAACACAATGATGAGTTGTCCCCTGTCTTTTCCTGTAATGATGCTGAACCTCTCCACGCCGAGTTAGATTTTCTTGTGTGAGGTCAGCAGAGTTGCTTTTGATGACCAGAGCTGCTGAGGCATTTACACCAACATTCCAACACTGGCCATAAAACCAGCACATTCCAAAGCCATAATTAGATCTCTAGAGATTGATGTGGTTTCTCTCAGTCTATTCCCGGAGATACTGGGAGGGTAGAATTTGACTGGAAGTCCTGGGAAGACTATTCTTAGATTTTTTTTTCTTACCTGCAATTTTATTAATTTCCCCTTGGTCTGTCTGGCTTTGGAAGAGGCTGATGAATAGCCACACAATCTTATGTATTATCAGGCTCAGCATCTCTGCTTAAGCACCCACCTCACCTGGAAATTTCAGGACAAACCAGGATCAGATATCTATCTTAGGAGCTTTATAGACATTGCATTTCTAGTACAGGTTTTGTTATTTTTAATGTAGTCCTAAGAAAGCTGAGTTAATAGTCATTAAAAAATTCTTAGAGAGTTAATAGCCACTTTTTTTTGGTCATGGGGCTTGAACTCTGGGCTTGGGTGCTGTCCTTGCGCTTTCCAGCTCCAGGCGAGTGCTCTACGGCTTGAGCACTCTTCTTGGACTCTTATTGGAGATAAGAGTCTCACAGACTTTCCTGCCTGGGCTGGCTTTGAACCGAGATCCTCAGATCTCAGTCTCCTGAGTAGCTGGGATTACAGGCATAAACCACTGGTGTCCGGCTTAATAGCCATTTTGAAAAGCTGAGATTTGAACATGATCTATTGAATCCCAAACATCTATGTCAATATGTTACAATGAAAGATGATCCAGGTAAGCAAAACACTTTATGCAATGGTTCTTTATAACAATCAGATACTTCTTCATTTACAATAAGTTATATCACAAGAAAATCACCATAAATTGATGAGGCATTTAATTCACATAAGCTACAGAACATCATTTCTGAGCAGCATAGCACACCGGAGAGGGTCAGCTGGGTCCCCTTATGACTGTATCTTTTAATAGAAACTTTAGTTTGCTGCTGCTTTCCAACATTAAGAGTGTCCAGCAGTTTGGGGAAAAGAGTCAAAGTAACCCCAAGTATAGTTTCTATTGAACAAGTATTACATTCATACCATCATAAGGTCTGAAGGTCTTGATTGAATTGTTGTAAACCAGGGGCTATTCATAGTTGAGTAGTTACCTGGACTCTTAAGTTTTTCAGAGTTTGTGCAGGAGGATTTTTACCACCTCTAAGAGATCTCATTGAAATTGGTACATGGCATTTTTTAATTTTTATTCTTATTGTGAACATACTGTACAGAGGGGTTACAATTACATGGGTAGGATAATGAGTACATTTCTTGTCAAGCATTGTAGCCTCCTCCTTTGTTTCCCCTTCTCATTCCTTCCCATCCTCCCCCCGCCCCCCCCACCCAATCATTCTCCCCCCCAACCAAAGTTGTAAAGTTTGGTTTTCCACATAATGACTTGTACATCTCATTGTTGCAATAGATCCACCTGTATCCCTATTTAAACAATTTGTTTTTTCCCTTCCCCTCCACAAATTATACCAACCTCAAATACAGTGAAAGCAGGGGTTATACCATGGGGAAGGGACATACAAAGCAACAAAGAAATAATCTTATAAATGTGTTAGGAACAATCACCTGAAAGAAAAAAACATTTGAATACATATATCTTAGGGTTCATTTCCCTAACATCACCTTATCTGACCTTTTCTGCTTGACTCAGACATGTACTAGTTATTGCAAATAAGGGAAACCATGGGACCTAAGTTTCTTTGGGCCTGGCTTACTTCAATTAATATAATTTTTTTCCAATGGCATTTAAGCTAGTTTTTTTAAAGTATTACATGTGTTATTCTTTTAAGTCCTTGATACCGTTGATAAAACTTAAACCAAAATCAATACAAATGAATCAGCTCTAACAATAAAGTCCACCTTCAAGAATCAGGGCTCCGCTATTTCTTAGGAATAGTTTTCCATAGACGATGCTGGAAGTGGGTGGGAGAAACCTGATTTCACAAATAGCCTCATTTTATCTTAAACATGGAGATATGGAAAGCCATGTGCAACACTTCACAGGATTCTTTCCTGGAGAGAACATAGGTGATTATAGTCAGCACTGATAGACTTCATATTGAAACTTGCTTGACTTCACAAACCTCATGTGAACTTTCCCTTGCTACCTCTTTGAATGAATTTCCCTCAAGGTTTAATTATTTCTTCATACTAGCACTGTGGGTTCCTGGGCTGACTCATCAGGAGAAGGGGAGGTTACAGTTTTTGCTATTGTAATAAGGTGGGAAATTACATTCAGCATCACTCACCATGCCTCAAGAGATGATCAACCTCAAACAGAGTTATTTAACTGTGAGATAAGAACTCTAAACTTCTTTTTCACCAGTTGAAAAGTGAAAAAAAAATTGGCAAGGCTGTATATAGTATATAGAAACCAGGCTCATAGGAGAGTAAATAATGTTGAACAGTAGTGGTAGTCAGGGGTGGGGGGGCTTCCATTGGGCTAGAACTGTTTGGTGGCTAGGTGGTAAATGATCATTTTCAAAGTAACCTTCAGGGTGTGAGTGAGGCTTTGGATCTGGACTCCCCCTGTAGTGCCTGGATCTGCAGGAATGTGTAGAGGCCAGGCATGATGTAATGGTGAACTCAGTTATATGCAAGTAGGATCTCATTCTGCTGACAATAATCACTCCCAGGCATTGCCAATCCTGCCCACATAGGGAGCCTTGAAAATACTGTGCCTAGACTCCCATGTCCAGGAGTTTGGTGCCTTAACTCTGGGTATAGCCTGGGCTTTCAAAATTCTCCAGAAAGATTATAGTGTGCAGCTAATGCTGTACAGCCAACACTGTACAATGTGGGCTAAGAACTATGGGTCCAGGAAGTAGGCAGCAAAAGCCAGTAAATTTCCCAACCAAACAAACTGGATAGATGAAGTCTGTCCAAAGTGATTGCCAAACCCTGACTGCAGGGGGGAATTTGTTTCTGGAAGTTACCGTAGGCCCTCTACCTCCCAAGTGCACTTTCAGTTTTCTAAAGAACTTTGGGGCCTATATCGTGTAAAATTAGCTACTTTAATTCATTTGGCAAATATTTAAACATCTGTTCCATTAAAGCAACAGTAAGTAAGAGGCAGAACACATGGTTAAACATTGAACTGCAGGATGGAGATAAGTGTAAGCAAAGCAAGCGTCTGTCTCTAAGGGCCATGGGACAGGGGTAGGAGGTGTGGGGAAGATGGGTGGAAACCAAATGTTTTATAAGAGGATGGGAAGTCCTAGATCCTCCTCAGGAGTAGGTGGTACAGTGTTTATCATTACCATGAGTCTTAGAGTGAGGGAGGAGAGGATGAGGATGAGATGGACGAGAAATGATGGTAAGTCTAGAGATAATTACATGTGCCAAAAACCAGTAGAAGTTTGCAGGGACATGGGTATGTAAAATGCAGAAGAGCACCCAATGCCTCTGGCTCACACCTGTAACCTTAGCTACTCAGCAGGCTAAGATCTGAGAGTGGAAGTTTGAAGCCAGACTGGGAAAGGAAAAGTGTGTGAGACTCTTTTATCTCCAATTTACTACCAACAAGCTGGCAGTAGAGCTGTGACCAAAGTCGTAGAATGCCAGCCCTGAGTTCAAGCCTCAGAACTCTCTCTCTTTCTTTCTCTCTCTCTCTCTCTCTTTCACACACACACACACACACACACACACACACACACACACATTCACCAAGATCAAGGAGAGAAACTTGTCCCCAAGGGAAGTGTTAAGGGAGGTGGTGCATGGAGCTGTGTACTGAGAGGTCTGGGTTCTCTTTGTGAGGAAGTGGGGAACCCCGAGAGTCAGGTTTTAGTTTTTCATGGGGAGGCATAGGGTAAGTATGAAAGAGTTGGATTGTAAAGAAAGGAGGGGGCGGGGTGTCTCACTGTGTGGTTGCCCAGTGGAAAAGGTGTCTATGTAGGTCACAGCATTGTCACAAGCTCAGGTTTGCATTGACAAGGTAGGACAGATGCAGCAAGATGGTCACAGGGTCCCAGTATTCACTGTCTCGTTCACTGTTTTCTGACTTCTGTCATTCCTTCCTCAACCGCTGTCCCAAGAATCAAATTCTCTTTTATTTCCACACAATGTTGGTGTCACAAACAGCGAAACCCTGAAGACAGAAAGCAAAAATGTGGCTGTTGGGATGGTGAATGGTTATTATGGTAAGTACTCAATAATTTGGGGTAACGTTACCCTTCTTCAGTAAATTTGGTAGCTTTTTAAAAAAATTTTCTTTTCAAAATATTGAGCTAACATGCAAGGACTAACTACATTTTAGCACAAATGGCTGACGTATTTGCAGATGGCATTTCTGCATTAATTTGTTTGCATCTCAATGTTCTTTGAAGGCATTCTGAGAATTTTATTTATAAGAAAGGATGTGAGTGCTGCTAGCAACTGGGTCTCAAGGAGCAGTAGAGAGAGATGACTCCTCTACAGCTGAGATCATTTTCATTCTGATTTTAAATGATCGGAAAGAGCTTTGTAGAGTGTAAGAAATGTTAGAAGTTTCATAGGCATATTCATGACAAGACTAATGTTTGCCTAGATAAACTTTTCTTGATAATAATTTCCCAGTGCCACTTTCTTCTGCTCCTATGTTAATTCAAATACCCCAGTGACAAGTGTATGGTTGACTTTAAAAGAATCTCATATAAATTAGGAAGGACAAAAAAAATCACTTTGAAAAGGTGATGTTATCTGATCTTTTCTGGTTGACTCAGACAAATACTAGTTATTGCAAATAAGGGAAACCATGGGACCTATGTTTCTTTGGGCCTGGCTTACTTCACTTAATA
>NW_012267263.1:7414177-7425470 GCF_000151885.1 Dipodomys ordii
TGGGACCTATGTTTCTTTGGGCCTGGCTTACTTCACTTAATATAATTTTTTCCAAGTCTTTCCATTTCCTAACAAATGGGGCAATGTCATTCTTTCTGAAAAGGTGAGATAAGTTGATTTTAGGGGAATGAGCCCCAAGATAAGTATTCAATTTTTTTTTCCTTTCATGCAATTGTTTCTAACATATTTATAAGATGATTTCTATGTTGCTTTGAATGTCCCTCCCCCACGATATAACCCATGCTTTCACTGTATTTGATGTTGATATAATTTGTGGAGGGGAAGGGAAAAGACAAATCATTTAACTAGGGATACAGGTGGACCCATTGCAACAATGAGATGTACATGTCATTATGTTGAAAACGAACTTTACAACTTTGGTGGGGGGGAGGAAGGATTGGGTGGGGGGAGGGAGGAGTATGGGAAGGGATGGGAAGGAGAAACAAAGAGGAGGCAACAATGCTTGATAAGAAATGTACTCGTGGGGCTGGGAAGGTAGCTCAGTGGTTTGCATGCTTGAGGCCCTGGGTTTGGTTCCTCAGCACCACACAAGCAAAAAGAAAAAAGCCAGAAGTGGCGCTGTGGCTCAAGTGGTAGAGTGCTAGTCTTGAGGTGAAGAGCTGAGGGACAGCGCCCGGGGCCCAGAGTTCAGGCCCCATGACCGGACTCCCCACCCCCCCCAAAAAAAAAGAAAAGGTGATGTTAGCTGGGCATGGGTAGTTTACAACCTATAATCCTAGCTGCTCAGTAGGCTGAGATCTGAATATGGGAATTCAAAATCAGCCTGGACAGGAAAGTCCATGAAACCTTTTTTTTCAATTAACCACCAAAAAGCCAGAAGTGGCACTGTGGCTGAAGTGGTAAAGCACTAGCCTTAATCAAAAAAGCTTAAAGACAGTGCCCACGCCCTGAGTTCAAGCTCCAGGACTGGTACACACACACAAAAGAAGTTGATGCTTCCTTACATTTGAATCTGAGATACCTGACTGAGTAAGAAAGTAGAGAATGGTCTCAGTGTTCTTCCTCTAGGAAAGCTGTAGTTTTAATTACTTAATTTTGAATAGTGGGCAATACTGTCTCATATCTACTCTTTTTAACATCACACTCAATGTGCGGTTCTGAATGTGAAGATATCCTTAATCCAGCTAACATACACCTGTAATGGAAATACCATCTCTACCTGTCTTTGCCATGACCAAATAATAACAGCCCGAAGCTACTCTACACACCAGCTGCACAGTACTTCTTCTACCTCTATCTTTGCCATCCCCCCAAACAAACACTGTACTTCCTGGAGCAGAGACAGACACTGAGGCTGATAAGGCTCACTTGGAAGAGCAAAGCTAGAGTCCATCTTGGCCTGAGTATCTGTGTGCATAGGAATTTGATCTTATGGATGTCACAAAATAAAGTAGAAGCAAACTTCTCAAATTGTCAAAGAAAGGCCAGCATTGGTTTGTTGTGTTTGCGTTAGGATATTCGTCACAACTCTCCTTTGGCACGTTCTCCGTTTATTTATTTGAGTGATATAAATGTATATCTATGTCTGTGCAGTACCTGTAGGGAAGTATAATATGGACTTCTCAGAAATGGCATTTGCGTCTGTAAAAATTGCCCAGCAGAAAGTATTTACTCTCTCCAGGGTGCCAAACTCTTGAATTTCAAGAGTTGCCCTGCTTTATTAAGACCTAGGAAAAGTGCCAAAGCCATTACCTCCTGGTAGTTTTCCACTAGTCCCCTGGCATGGTAGAATAGGTCTATAAGTTAGCATGACAAGAAACACACACACACACACACACACACACACACACACACACAGATAAAATGCACAGTGGGTCTCTGTCTTGACTTTGTAGCTCAGAACTCCTAATGGACATAACCAGGTCACAAGAGGTACACCTTTGTTTTAAAAAGTGGCTTTTGGTGGATTCCTGGTTGAGAGCTGGTCACTGGAAAGAGGAAACTGTGATTAGAAACTTGTACCTTAGCCCCATCTTCTGGGAAGAAAAGTGTTAGTTAATAATTCATCATATCCAAGTGGGGAAGTTTCCTCACATCCCTGAAATATAGGATTGGGGGAGTTCCGAGTTGCTGAACACATTCAGGGTGGGTCAGCCTACCTGGTATCATGGTTTTACATCCCTTCCTACAGAGCTGAATCCCTTTATCTGACTGCCATCATACCCTTTACCACACCATTATTGTATAACAAGCAGATTAACACCATGCCCAGCTGTTCTAGCAAATGATGGGATGTGAGAAGAAGGTTGTAAGAACCTTGATGTCTGATGGTCAGAAGTACAGGTGACTCCCTGGCTGTTGCAGTTAGTTGCTATTTTTAGTGGGGGCAGGGGTGGAGGGCAGTCTTGTGGGACTTAGCCTGTGGGGCCTGTGCCAAGTTAGTGTCAGAACGGAATTGAATTGGAGGACACCCGGGTGGTGTCAGAGAATTGCATATCTTGCCACTGAAGCTTGTTGAGTGTGAGTACAGAGGAGGCAAAGTACTTATATCTATTTTACACACACACACACACACACACACACACACACACACACATACATTTAGATATCAACTTTGCTAGGAGCAGAAAGTATTTATGGGATGGTGAGGATGAAAATTTTGTAGTGAACTTAAGGTGGGACCTTTCAATAATTGAAACATACCTTGTATGTAAGATGTAGTAAGCTCCTGACTGTACTTCACAAATATTCTTTTGTGCATGAATGGTTTTCCCTTTTAAAACACTTGGTGTTGCCTTGTGAAGTTGGGCTATTTACTGTGAAAGCCAAATAGCTTTTCCTTTTGTCTGGTGAAAATAAATCTTGTGTAGTCAATAGGTTATTGTTGCAAACTTAAGTGTGTGAGATTAACTTCTGGAGCACACAGTTACAGTAGGTAATTTAACATTTGTTTAAACACCACATATTGGGAAAGATGCAGAGTTCCTGGTGCCAGATCGCCTTCTCTGTCAAAGAGGGATTTAGCGAGAAGAGGCTTCATGGAAATTATATAACAAGTCCAGGCCATTAGATCTTGACCACATAGGTACATTTCATTTTCCAGCTTTACTGAGATATGATTGACAAACAAAAAATGTGTTTACTTAGGTGTGTAATATGATGCTTAGATATATACACCTGGGCCTTGTGAAATGAGCACTGTAATAGAGCCAGTGGACACACGTATCACCTCATGTAATTACCTTCTCTTTTTTACTTTTGTGGACAGAACACTTAAGGCCAAGTACACAATACAATATTATTCATATAGTCACCAAGCTATATTAGATCTCCAGAATACATTCATCTCATATCTGAAGAATACATTCATCTCATATCTGAAAAACAATATGGGGGCCCTTTGATCATCATATCCTATTTTCCTGGCCCTGCCCAGCCCCTGACAAACCCAGTTCTATTCTGTGAATCAGGCTCATGGTCATTAATCAAGTCAGAACTCTGCAATGGCCCTACTGGAAGCTTTGGACAGATAGTGTTGCCCCGTAACGGCTCAGTGCCAAAGCCCTCCTGAAGTGCCCAACTACCACCTTGTGTGATTAGATAATTAGATAAATAATTTCAGTGCTTTTTTTTGGCTTTATCAGTCTATAATTATCAGCACTCTTTTTTTTTGGGGGGGTCCAGTCGTGGGGCCTGAACTCGGCCTGGGTGCTGTCCCTCAGCTCTTCAGCTCAAGGCTAGTGCTTCACCACCTGAGCCACAGCGCCACTTCCGGCTTTTTTTTCTTTTTGCTTATGTGGTGCTGAGGAATCGAACCTAGGGCCTCATGCATGCAAGGCAAGCACTCTACCACCGAGCCATCTTCCCAGCCCCTATCAGCACTCTTTTAAGTATTTTAGTACAATGACTTTGAGATTTGTGCTGTGTAAGCATCCCATATTTTTTGTGTTATTATTATATATATTATATGATGTATATATTATATGTATGTTAATTTACACTAGTTTCACAGAGTGGATTTCATTTTTACATGGCCACATTGCGTTCCAATTGCATATGTATTTTTGTGTGTTGCAGGAATGTATATATGGTGTTTGTTTCTGTGTTTGTTGTTGTATGTTATAGGTATGTTTTAAGTATATGTGTGTTGTGCTTTTTGTTGCTATAAATTGTGTGCATTTCCTAGTGAATATGTATTGTGTGTATAGTATATGCTGTGTGTATGTTGTATATGGGGCATGTGTTACATAAATGTGTACTGTGTATATTCTTGGCGTGTATGTGTTGCATATGTACAGAAAATGTGCAGAATACCTCGTGTGTGTCCTTTGTATAAGTGTAATATGTACAGTATGTAGTATGTTGTTTGTGTTTTGTATGTTATGTGAGCATATGGAGTATTTGATGAATGTGTCTCTGTGTGTTGTAATGTGTGTGTGCTGTAAGTATGTGTGTCTGTTGTATGTGTGTTGTACATGTTGCATGAGTTGTGAAGTATGTTTAGTTTGTGTGGGTCTGTTGCTTATATTGGGTAGAGTATATAAACTATGTGTATTGTATGCCTAGAGTATATTTTACTAGGCCCTTGGTAAATGTTTATCGAATGAAGGAGAGGACATGGTTTTTTCCTACATACATGTGTGCAGGAGTATGTGTCCTGGTTAGTTGTGGGTTTCTTCTGGGAGGGTAGGATGTGTTCATTTTCCTGTTCCCTTAGCATTGTGGAAGGAGGAAGCATGCAGAAAGTGAAAACTTTGATTGGTTTCCAATACTGTCTGCTTTGTAGTATGTACCAAATACACGTGTCTTATATTTAATAAGGTTTGTTTGGGGACAAGAATAAATGAGTCCCAACATGCCTTGATCTGGCCAACGTTTTTAGCCCAATGCATTTGTCATTGCCTGGCTCATAGTCGGTCTTGGTAAATAGCTGTGAAGGCTTTCCTTAACTTTGCTCCTCTTTGTATGAGTGTTGGTTTAGTGTCCTGCAGGGATTGTAAGGATGGTCCTGGCTGAGAGGCTGGCCCCTGCCTGGTGCACAGCCATCTCCTTTCTTTGTCTTCTGGTTATAGCCATCATGGATAACAGGTCTCACCAGGTAGTAGGCCTCAAGTTTTCCTGTGCTGGCAACCATTGCCCCAAATGGGAGGCTCTAGGCTTGGGCCTCAGGCTCCCCTCCAGACCCTCTCAGTGCCTTTTAACTTTCTCAGGACAGGGACTTTATCAGCTTGTCTCTCCCTGCTGGAGCCAAGTACAAGGAATACCACCTTCTCTGGGGAATGTTGTTTCACAGTCTCTTCCAGAAGTCAGTCTGGAAATGACTCTCCCCATGCAGTTTGATGGTGAAAGCTGAATCCTGTCTATTCTGTGTGCTTTTCCCACCATCTGTGGGGTGGACTGTCATGGATGGGTATATGGAAGGCCTTCACTTTCCAGGCCTATTGTGTGCTTTAGGCTTCCTCCACGAAGTGTGTGTGTGTGTGTGTATGCATATGCATGTGCCAGTAATGGGATTTGAACTCAGGGATTTGTTCTGTGGTTGGCTTTTATGCTCAAGATTGATGCTCTATTACTAGAGCCCCAGATCCATTTCTGGCTTTTTGCTGGTTAATGGGAAAGAAGAGTCTCACAGACACTTCCCCTGACAGGCTTTGAATCACGATCCTCAGATCTCATCCTCTTTAGGCACTTGGATTACAGGTGTGCTGGCATCTGGCAGTTAATAACCTTTGAAATGTAAAGTGTAGTTTGGGAAATTTAAAAAAAAACCCATCCCTTTCCTAACAGCAAAGCCTCACCCATTTTATCACCTCATTTTGACAACTCTGATATTACAGTGCATCTTGCAATAGATGGTATATTCTTACTACATGGAAGCATTTTCTGTCCTATTGTACAAATTAAAATTAAGGACATTTTCATTTTAGACTGTTGTTCTTCTGAGGGTTAAATCCTCTAAACTAGACTTCAAAACTGAGCAATATCTTCTTTTTTTCCTAGCCAGTCGCAATTACATTTGAAAGTTTGTTTGTATTTTACTAGGAAAAGTAGTATGAAGCTTACTTTGAGAAACAAGCTGAGTTTTCTTTTGCTGTATTGGGAATTGAACTCAGGACCTCTTACTCTACCACTTGAGCCACATCCCTAGAGCTTTCCAAGTTTGGATAGTTTTTCAGACAGGGTCTTGAGCTTTTCCTGGGCCAGCCTCTGATTGCAATCCTCCTACCCTTTTCTTCTAAGTAGCTGGAACCACAGATGTATACCACTACATCTGGCTTGTTCTTGAGATATTCTTACTAACTTGGCCAAGGACTGCCCCATGTGGTCTACCTATCTCTGCCTCCTAGCTGGAATTAGAGACTTGTGCCACCATGTTTGGCCCTGAATTTTCTTATAAACACATTCTACTTTTCAAAATGAAGTATCTCTCTGGGCACTGGTGGCTCACACCTGTTATCCTACCTACCTGGGAGGCTGAGATCTGAGGATTGTGGTTCAAAGCCAGCCCAGGCAGGAAGGCCCATGAGATTTTTATTTCCAATTAACCAGCAGAAAACTGAAAGTGAATCTGTGGTTCAAAGTCGTAGGGTACTAGCCTTGAGCAAAAGAGCTCAGGGACAGCACCCTGCTCTACCAGCACCCTCTCTCCCAAAATAAAATGAAGTATCTCTAGAGTTTTATGTTTAAGACAAATTGGTATAAACAAAGGAACATTTTCCATAAATATTAATGGAAATATTAATAGAAGAATTTTAGTATTCTATTAATAAGTTTTAGTATTTTATTAATAAATTAGTGAATGAAAAAGCTATAGAAAATAGCTCTAAATTATACCAATATAATAATCTTTATAAACAACAATAAAATGTTGGCATTTGAAATAATGTCTATTAGTACAAATCTATGAACATACAACAATCTGTAGTGAGTCTCAAGTAGGTCTTTCTTGGTTGATAGACTGAAATGGATGAGACCTAGGAAGACACTGGAGAGAGAGATGGAAATAGGAGAGAGCAGACAAGAGGAACAAAATGGAAAGGAGAAAAGGTAGACATAAAGGGGCTGTAGGGTGAGACCACTGAAGTAATGCTTTATCCCAGACCCTTTCTCAAGGCAGAGAAAGACAGCACAAGTGTTGACAGAGGGGCCTCCCTGTGGTTCTTATGGCTGTTGGGTCAAGGGTCTGTCTATCAAATCTGCAGGGCCACTGAGTGACTATGTTTGGGGCTGGGATCAGCAGTGTCTGATCTCTTCCCTTGTAATGAAGTGGTCCGCTCGTTCATCTAGCTGCACTCATGTACTCAGAGCAGCTACTCTATGCCTTATGCCAAGTGTGCTTTTGTGGGGCCTTGGGTGTGGCAGTCTTGGAGATTGGTAACTCAGACTTCAGTGTGTTCTACTCCACGTCACTCAGACTCCACACTTAAGGGTAGGAAGCACTTTATTCCAGGTCCTTTGAAGAATCTTTGGCTTCTACCTACTTCAGAAGGATCCGGGTCAGGTAAAGTTCCTAAATTCACATGTTATTGAGATGACAGGATACAAAGATGGCTGAGAGGACCAACTGGCTGTGGAAGAGTTGCAGCAGGGAAAAGAAACTATTGTTAAATGGAGGGGGTTGAAAAATATAGAAACCGAGTACAAAATTGAAAAATATTGAAAGCAAGTATAAAGCCTTTTTTTCTTTCTACTTATTTTTTTTAATTTTATTTTTGGTGGTATTGTGGATTTGAACTCAGGTCTGTTCTTATTCTTGCTAGGAAGGTGATCTCACTTGAGTCATGCCTCAGTTCCTTTTTGCTTTTTGCTTTTCAGATAGGATGCCATGCTATTTGCCTGGGCTAGCTTAGCACCATGATCTTCCTACCTTTGCTTCTTAAGAAGCTAGGATAAAAGGCGTGCCTACTATTGGCCTAGCACTTAATGGGTCGTGTTAAATGACCTCTTCATTCATTCTCTAAGTATTTAAAATACATCCACTATGTATTAGATTTTATTCAAACACAGAAATGAATAAGAACAGACTAAATCTTACCCTCATGGAGCCCACATTCTGGGAGTAGAAATACTGAATAAGATCCAGAAATAATATATGGAGTATGTTAGATGGTACATGTGTTATGAAGATGTTAGGTTGTGTGTGTTTGTGTATGTGTGTGTGTGTGTGTGTGTGTGTCTGCATGCATGCATGTGTGCAACATTGAATGATGACTTGTAAAACGACTTGGAATGCCTGTTTTGCAATGAGAGAGGATAATTTCTTTGGCAGAAGTGATTTGCATTTTGGTAGGATATGAGAACTGAGAAAGACATGTAGCTGTTAAGACAGGAAATGATTCAAGTTTGGACAAAAATTGAAATATGAAGAGAAACAGAACCACTTTGTCATGGCAATAATTAAATTTCTAAGTTTACGTAAAGAATGTTGTGAAATTTCTCATTGCACGCCAACCTTTCAATCAAGTCCTGAATTATCTTTGAGTAGTATTTGTTTTTCAGTTCCTGATAGTCCTTCACAATACTAAGTTCACTCCTGTCACACAGAGATCAAATGATTTATTCATTTCATACTTGTTTACTTTAGGCTTGAGGGTTTGTGCAGAAATACCCTGCTTTTACAATGTGGCTTGGCTGTTGTCATTAGAATAAAGAATTTACCAGTTGTAGTGCCTGGTATATTTTTTTTTCAGCCAGTAATACTGGCCTGCTCATTACCAGAAAATTCACTATTCCAAAATGTTGTCACACTATGAGTTTACATCTAATAAAAGCTCCAGTAACACTCACTCTCTAGTGTATTATTCTTTAGTAAAAACACTTTCAGACAATTCTGCAGTTTCCTCAACAACTCTTTAGTTTAACTGGGTAGTCACTAGTGCATCCATTTCCTGGATTCAAAAAGCCTCAGTACTAGTGTATGGAAGATAATAATCATTATTACTGAGAGTGTCAGGTCATAAATAGTCTTTTAACAAATTAACTACTTCAGTCCTCACAACAACTGCAATAAGGTGGCAAATAGTATATATTTGTGCATTGCTTGATGATGGGAATATGTCTTAAGAAAGGTGTTCTTTGTATATTTTTTGTCTTTTTTCCTTCTGTCATACAGTGTGCTTACAAAAACTAAAAGGGCTATGATGTCAGTAAGAAATATAATCATTGAAACCACCTTGGTGTATGTGGTTCATCCCTGACCACAGTGCCATCGGAGAACATGTGACTACAATGTGATTTTTACCATTGGAGAAACAGACTCTGTGAAAGAAGTTAAGTGACTTATTCAATACCCAAAGTTGGTACAAGGTAGAGTTGAAATCCTGGCTGAGGTAGTCAGGCTGTATTGTCTATGCTAATATCTACCTTGTTGCTCTTCCTCTTGGTTCTAGAAAGTAAAACTCCAGCTGTTGAAGTTTGTACTTTACAATGATGCCATTGAAATAGTTGTGGTATAGAGGTGTGAATGGGAGAGATCATCAGCTTTGGGGAGTTCAATTCTTATTCCATTCTTTGGGTAATCTATAGACATGTTCCTTCATGTATTTGGGATGCCTGTGTTTTCTGTATAACAAGAATAGCATACTGTTCATGGTACTCTGAGCATTCATGTCTAACTCATGATGAGGCACATGGTAGGTGCTTTGGGCATGGATCCAATGAATAGTTAAGAAAGATGTGTTTATGTAATTTGAAGATGTTACATGGAGTTGTTAACCTGGCAAGTCCACATTCCTTTGAGCTTTTCCAGGAGATAAGCTCAAAGTATCTTTAAATGCTACTTAAGAGCAGCTAAAATCTCAGCATGACTATGAAACTTTCTTATGGATGAGACTTATAGGGGCTGCTGTTCTATGAAGTAACATGTCAAAGTCTAGAGCATAGATGAGGCTGCTGGAGAAGAGGGAGACTTCCTCCTGACCTCTCAGTTTGCCCTTTGGCCTTTTACCTAGGAATATATTTCCATGACCTACCCAGTAGTCTTTACAGGATTCCTTTATACATAGTAGAAGTTCTCAGATTTTGATCTAAAGACCCTTTCCATGCTTAACAACTATTGAGAATGTCAAAGAGCTTTAGCCTACATGATGAACTATACTGATATTAACAAATAGAAAATAAAATTAAGAAAATTTTGGATCATTAAAAATACCAGTTAAACCTATTACCTGTTAATATAAATAACATATCTTTTATAAAACATAGTTTTAAAACAACAAAAATTAAGATATCAGCATTGTTTTACATAATTTACTAGTTCTGGAAGTTCTTTTGTATTTAGCTCATCAGAAGACAATTATAGACTCTTGTTTCTGCTTCTGACTTTGAGATACTATACATCATTTATATATATATATATATGCTCTGGAAATCTCTATTGAACACTTGTGAAATAAAGTGACTAAGCAACATCATCTTTAAATTGTTGTGAAATGTTAAGTGAGGTAAGCCAAGATCAGAGAAATAAAAGGTGCATGTTCTCCCTGATTATGAGGAAGTTAAATCTAAAACCCATGAGGATGTGAGAAATTACACAGAATTGTAGATACCCACATACAGTGAGACAAATGAGGATAGTCTTAGGAGAGAATCATAAAGGTGCTATACGCATATGTATATAAAATATGTTCTGAAACAAACTCCAAACATGGAAACAAAAGACTTTTTTTTCTTTTTTTGACATTTCAAAAATTCATTTATTTTTGTTTGTTCTTGTTTATATTAACTAATCTGTTACATAGAATAAGAATTGTAAACATCAGTCAACTATTATGTCCAAGTCACTTTTCTTTTTTTGTTATCTTTAAGTAATTGTACAAAGGAGTTGCCATTCAACGAGCAGTGTTTGAATACAGTGTGTCCTGATCAGTGTCACACAATTCAACATTCTCACTCATCCCTCCCAGACCAGTTCTTCCCTTACTTTTCTTAATTTTGTAGAATATGTATTGAATTCTTGACTTCATTCTCCCCAATTTCTCTTCATCTGTTCCTCTCCTCTTGACTCTACCACCCCTTTCCTGGTGTTTATTTTTATTGAGTTTTGTTTGTCTTTCCAAGGAACTGCGCTGAGTTCTCCCTTGAATCTATTTCAATGTATTGAATGGCTGAATGTATTTCAATCAGTAAAATTGTATGCCACCCAATATATCTACTTATATATTTACAAACTAATTTTAGCTTCTACATATGAGAGGAAACATTCAAGCTTTGTTCCTCTGGACCTGACTTACTTCATTGACCATATTTTTTTCCGTGTCTTTGCAAATTATGTAATAATATTCTTTCTAATGGGTGCCAAATCATCTTCCTTCCTTCCTTCCTTCCTTCCTTC
>NW_012267263.1:7425955-7433766 GCF_000151885.1 Dipodomys ordii
TTATTTTATTTTATTGTAAAGGTGATATACAAAGGAATAATAGTTACATAAGTAAAGCAACAAGTACATTTCTTTTGAACAGTGTTACTCCTCCCTCCCCACTTGACTCCCCTTCTCCCCAAGTTGTAAAGTTCATTTCCAACATAGTGTCTAGTGAATATCACTGTTGCATTGGTTTACCCTTGGTTCACCCTTTCTATGATTCCTCTTCCCTTCTCCAAATCAGATAAACTTATATACAAGAGAAAGGTACAGAAATAAAGCACAAAAACAAAAGCAGTGACAACAGGGAATAAACCAAGGGGTGGGGGAGAAAGAAAGAAAAAAGAACTGCAAACAGTACACTAGAAAAATCTCTTGTTTCCATTTCTTGGAGTTCATTTCAATAAGCATCATTTTATATAGTCATATGCACATAACTATTGAGCTATTTTGATCCTCTGCTAAGAATATCCTAGACATATTCTAATTATTACCAATGAGGGAAACCATGCATTCTGTGTATCTTTGGGTCTGACTTCCTTTGATTAATATAGTTTTTTCCTTATGAATGGGGCAATGCCATTCATTCTGATGGAATCATAGAATTCCATTGTGTGTGTGCATATGTGTGTGTGTGTGTGTGTGTGTGTGTGTGTGTGTGTATCACATTTTCTTGGTCCATTCATCTTCTGTTTTTCTTTTTCTGAGAACTCTGTATTCTTTAACTTATACATGGTGTACTTACATGCACATCTGTGAGAGAGTAGGGGAAATGCATAGAATCAGAAGAAAAAGTGCAGCAGTGGAGCACACTGTGCAACTTGTGGGTAGAGAAGGGAGGGAGGGAATGGGAGAGAATGAGGGAACAGATGACACTATGCTAAAGGAAATATACTTGTTACCTGATGTATGTAAAGATAAACCTGCTGTATATCATCTCTAAACCAACAATATAATAAAGAAAGTAAAGAAAAAATAAAGCCAGCCTGGGCAGAAAAATCTTAACAAATTCTTATGAAAGTAGTTTTACTCTTGAGAAGTACCTGAAAGGGCCACTGGGATCTTCTCAAGAACTATTAATAGCGAATATCCTATCTTCTTTAATATTTAAAAAAATACTTTCTATTTTCAATTGTTCCTTGTGCATACATATGGGGCACAGAGTGATGTTTCAATATACATTCAAAAACAAATAATAATAAATCCAGATAGTTGACATATCTATCACCTCAGACATTTATCATTTCTTTGTATTGAGAACATTCAAGATTCATTTTAATAGCTTTTTTTGTGTATGTGTTAGTAGTAAGGCTTAAATGCAGGGCCTCTTGCTCTCGCTTTTTTTTTTTTTCACTCAATGCTGGTACTTTACCACTTGAGCCACAGCACCGCTTTCATTTTTACTTGCTGGTTCATTGGAGGTAAGAGTTTCTCTAGGATCTGTCTGCCTCTGGCTTCAAACCAGGACCCTCAGATTTCAGCTTCCTGAGTAGCTAGGATTACAGGTGTGAGCCACCAGTTTCCAGCTCTTCCAGACATTTTGAAACATACAATTAGTTTTTGTCAACCATAGTTCTCCGATGATATAGACCATTTCTTCCTATTCAGTGTATCTGGACACCCATTAACCCATCTTTCATCAAAACTTTTAGACTTGGCCATCTTGGAGAAAGTGGTTTTGGCACTTTGGCCTTCAGTTGTCTTCTTCTCTCCCTTTCTCTTTCCTTTTTCTCTTCAGCCTCTTTCTTCTCACAGATACTCTTTTTTTTTCTGCTCCTAATGGCAACCTTGGGAGTTTTATCTCTTGCATGGTCCTTGCTAACTATTCTCTCTGCCTTTTGAACCTGATACCTGCCAAGCTGTTCTTACCTGACATCATTTACATTTTACTTCTTTCCTCTAAAGTCTTGCCTAATAGTGATTACTATTTGGTTATGTTTTGTAAAGATTCCAATAACTTTTGCTACCTAAATTTTAAAAAATCACATACATAAATAATCTCAAGCATATTCACTGATCAATTTAGGAAACTGTCAGCAGCTTTCTGCAGTCAGCCAACTTTGAACAAAGGGATTGGCTTTACTTTCTCACCAGAAAGAGCCAAACAACTGGACAAACTAAATGAAGCCAAGGTTTTATAAGATTTTAGATTCTTGCAATAAAGAACTGTGATTCCACAGAGACAAAAAAAAAACACGCAATTGAGCCTCCAATTATCCCTGTTTAATGACATGTTTCCAGGCCATGGTACAGAGAAAAGTGTTTAAGGCATATCTCAGAAATCTTCTAGAACTGATGGGATGGATCTGAGAGCCATCACAGGTGGGGAAACCATTGCGGAGAAAGAGCACTTTAGAAACCTTCAAAGGATCCCACTTAGGAATATAGCTGAGAACCAACCTACACATGTATTTGGGAGAACCACTTAGGCCAGAAACGGAACCACCCTAAAGTATTAGAGGAAATAGTAGACAAAGACTGGAACAACCTCTATTCCCACTAGCCAGGTTGACAAATGCCTAACTTATAGGCATTAGAGGACTCAGAGGGCCAAGTTTCAGCAGTACAGAAAGCCACAACCTACATTGAATGCTGCTGTGGTCCTGCCTAGCAAGTCAAATTATTTCCCAAAGTAAAATGCATCCTAGGACACAAAAACATACCACATGCAGCAAGTTAAAATCCACAGTGTGTCAGGTACTGGTGTCTCACGCCTATAATCCTAGTTATTTCAGAGGCTGAGGTCTGAGAATTGTGGTTCAAAGCCAACCTGGACAGGAAAGTCTGTGAGACTCTAATCTCCACTAAATTATTCAGCAAAAGCTAGAAGTAGTACTGTAGATCTCGAGTTGTGTAGCAGTAGCCTTGAGAAAAAAGAATCTCAGGGACAGCACCCAGGTCTTGAGTTGAATATCCAAAACTGAAACCACAGTAAGGAAAGAAGAAAGAAAGAAAAGAAAGAAAGAAAGAAAGAAAGAGAGAAAGAAAGAAAGAAAGAAAGAAAGGAAGGAAGGAAGGAAGGAAGGGAGGAAGGGAGGAAAGAAGGAAGAAAAGGAAAGGAAAGGAAAGGAAAGGAAAGGAAAGGAAAGGAAAGGAAAGGAAAGAAAAGATACATAGTGTTTGTAATCCAAGCAAAAATGACTAAGTAAGTAAAGCAACAGGAAAATAATGAAGAGAAAAAGCAGTCAATCAGAACTAATCAAGGACAAACACAGATGATTAGATTAGTAGACAAGGACATTAAAACAGTTATCACAAATAGATTTTATATGCTTAAAGAGTTAAAAATGCAAGATGAATAACATTTCTTCCCAGGGAAGTTATTGGGTCAGCAGTTTTTTTTAAAGAAAAGTTACAAACAAGGTTTTATACATCTTGCATTTCTCTACTTGAGTGATAAAGGAAAATACAAATTCTACCCTAGCTCTTCCGGAAAACTGAAGAGGATCTGGTCATTTTCAATTCATGTATGTCAATATTTCAACTCTGTGAGGTCAGCATCACCTAGATATCAAAAGCAGATAAGACATTCCAAGAAACTAAGAAAAAATATTTCTTATGAACACAGACAAAAAAATCCAAACCGAATGTCCTAGTAAATAAAATCCAATAATGTACATAAAGGCAAGTATAAAGTGACTGTTGAGTTGTTGCCAAGTATCTGTCTCAAAGAAAGACCAGAGAAGCAGCTGGGTATCAAAACATCAGGGAAATGATTTCCACATATGTCACATACCTGAGCCTCACCGGATTTTCCTTCTGCTCCTTTTAGAAGTAGTGGCCTATTCTTTACTCTCCCAAGCATTTTTTATTGTGATAATTTACTTCTTATGAATTTCCCCATTTCTTAGAAAATCATTGAATAATAACACCAGAAATGGAAGAGCTCAAGTGGTTATTAATAGGTAGTTGTAGCAGCACTCAAGTTGTTTGCATTCACTTATCAGTGGGTTGTTAGACTAGCTCTTTTCCTCAATAGTATATGTGAAGCTACATCGATTTGATCATCTCATGACTCTTGTTTATTTTGTTTACTGGTGAGACTGTTGTAACAATCTTCTGAAAGTCCTCTGTAATTGGACATCATTTGAAGTTGATGCTGGAGAGGAGATGATGGATGTTGTGGACAGAAAGAGTTGCTGTGCTGTTGACTTTATATAGTACAGGATGGGCCATGGGGAGTCATGACACATTTCTGAGTGTGGTTATTATTTTAATTATCTATTATTTTGCTACAACTCACCTTCAAACTCCATAATTTAAAACAATGATGCATCATTATGTTTTATGTAGATTTTGGGTTGATGGGGGTATACCTGGGTCCTCATTTGGGGCCTCTCTTGTGGATATCATCACATAGTGGGGAGTGTGGAGGAAGATGGCAGAGGAGAAGCTAGAGATAGAGGCTAGCTAGAGTTGACTGGCTTGAGCTCTAAGATGACATATTCTCATGACTGGAATTGACTCTGAATGCCAGCTGAAGAGATGGGCTTGGGTACCTGCACCTGGCCTCTGTGTGGCTTGGGTGTTCCAACAGTATGGCAGTTGGAAGAGAGTAATATTTCTGAGTTGACATCTCTGGCCACTGGGGTTGAATGTCCTAAGAGACTTAGGAAGAACCTGAGAAGATTTCATACTTGGGCTCAAGAATTCTTCTATTGGCTGAAATTGGTTAAACAAGTTACCAGAGCTGTCTTAGGTGGAAGGAGAAGGAAATAAGACTTTATTTACATATCACAGGGAGACCAATGCAGCATGACCCTTAAAGAAAGTTGTTTTTAATTTACTACAATGATCATATCAAAAGGAAATGCCAGATGCTGATGGCTTATGCCTGTAATTCTAGCTACTCAGGGAGCTGAGATCTGAGGATTACTGATTGAAGCTAGCCTGAGCAGGAAAGTCTGTGAGACTCCTATCTCAATTTAACCAACAAAATTATTAGCAATGACACTGTGGTTCTAGTAATAGAATGCTGGTCTTGAGCAAAAAAGCTCAGGGACAGGGGCTAGCCCTGAGATCAAGCCCCATCTCTCTCTCTCTCACACACGCACATGAAGAAATTTAGAAAGACAACAATGGTACGGCTATCTAGAAGTACAAGGAATAGGGGATTCAGTCTAATTGTGAATTTAAAGAAGGCCATTATCTTATTTTGTGTCTGACATGTGATTAAGCCCCAGAAGTTTCAATGGGCTCTTCCTAGATCAGATGGGGAAAGCTGGGAAGGGCTGCCTTTCTGATGTCAATGGACACTTCAGTTATTGATGCAGTAAGTTTCATGTGTTAGGGAAATCATCCAACAGAAAACAGTATGAGAGAGACAGAGAGAGAGACCATCAATCTGGCTCTGTTAAGTATAGCAGTACTGGGAAGTTACCAGGTATATCAGATTTTGGAACTGACTATGTCCTTTCTGAGTTAATGTGTGATGCAAACCAGGTGCATAAAACCTCTTTCAGTCCTTCGCCTTCACTGAGCAAGCTTAAAGCTGCAACAGAGTAAAAACCTGACCTGTCATGTCTGTCATTTTTTCCTGTTTATATAAAGGAGGTTAAGAAATGGTTCCCAGCCTTGATTGTCTTCTTATGCTATGCTACACTTGCTCATAAGAGCACTCAACTCTACTTCACTTGTGCCTTGTTGCTTGGTAAAGGGCTTAGAAACTCAAAGGACTCTGAATAGAAAGAGAATCATGGAAGTCCATGAACAACTGCTTAGAGAAAGAAAGAGTGCTGAGCCAATTAAAACTGAGAAGTTGTAATGATGGGAGAGCATGAGAGACGTAGGTCAGAAAGTGGCTGACACTTCGTGGATGGAAACTGGGTAAGAAGATCAGAAAAACTGGGCTGCACTAGGAAGTCCATCTGGGACAGTGGTTTTAAATCTATGCTGTGGTTTTGTGAGAGATTACTGGCAGCTCTATAAATAGCCAAAAATAGGTGTCACAAGTTTAGAACCACAGAGGTCTTGTCTACAAAAATACACATATTTTATTTCTTTGGCAGTTGAAGTTCACTTTATTTTCATATCATCTAGCAGCAGAAAAGAGCTAACAGATTCAGAGTTGGTTTGTATACTCTGATTCCAGACTCAGTGTCTTTGGAGAATAATTACATATTGCATGCAGAATTCTTCCCTCCCCTTGTTTTTGTTCTAACCCACAAGTCTTTGTGGGCAGTGACGATGAAGGAGAAGGTGGTGAGTAAGGCTTGTCCTGTTGCCTAGGGTTAAATTGGGGCTATAGGTCATCCTGTGGTCTTACAAATTTCACCTGAGACCATGCTTGCCTGGTCAGTTGCAAAGGCTTCTGGGTATTGGTTGGCCTCTGGCCTCTTTCAGCCCCCTTTGGAGGGTTTGATGACTCTTGATTGCTTTTACTGAACATTAGGATCCACCAGTCCTTGTGAGACAGCTAGGCTTAGTCCCAAGCACCGCTCTGGCTGCTCAAGCCATACTGATCACAGTATTTTTTTTTAATTAGTAAAATGGTAGTGCTAGAACTACTTTCTGAGAAGCCAAGCAATGTTTCTTTCTTCCAGGAGTCTTGATTCGTTTCCTCCCTCAGAAGCAGGCCACAGTTTCTTTGAGCGATAGCAGAGAATGAGGATACTGAGCCACAAGTCAAAGACTTGAAGTCCAAGGAACGTCATCAGCCACCTCCCTCTGCTTCTCCCTTGGCTACCTGCTGGCTGACTGTGTTTTAGATAAGCATCACACATTCTTCTGGACACCACAGTTTATGGAATATGCTTTATGGCCGAACTTCTCCCACATTTTGGCTTTATAAGCACAAAAATTGTTTTCCTCTTTAAACTTTTAAGCTCAGTGTTTGTGTCTATGAAGGAAAATCCTTCAACATATTCTCCTATCACATGGACCATGGGAAATACTTTATGAGCACTGCTTACCATGATTTTATGGCATATGCATTTTTTTAAGTCTCTCCAAAGAGATTCCCAAGATCCCAGTAGCTTAGTGAGTGAGGAGAGGCTGAACATCTTCAGGAGACAAGGTCTCTTTTAAGGAAGGTCACCTAGGAGGAGCTGGGAGACAGTGAAGAATCCTGAATGATAAGCATTTCAGAGGCAGGCAGCTTTCCTGGACGGTAAGGTACTACTTCTGTTTCTCGTAAATTGGATTACACTATCAGTGTACCAGCAATATGAGTGATAGATCATAAGCTGAAATACCTCAGTGCCCTGGGGGCATTGGTATAGTGTTGAAAACTGGCAGAGAATGATACAAAGGGTGACACTCCCCATCCGATGTGAGACTTCACTTCAGAGGTGAAGTGAGACAGGTACACACACACATTACTTGAGGCAAAGAAGCAAAGGAAATAAGTGCTCAGATCTGATTGAGGCAAAGGAGGGAGGTGGTGACCTCAGGGCCCCAGCTGAGATCTTTATGATTAGTATAAAGAAGAGAGGTCTTCAACACTTAAAAAATGGAAAGCTATCGTCGAGTGCTGTTGGCTCATGCCTGTAATCCTAGTTACTAAGGAGGCTGAGATCTGAGGATCATGGTTCAAAGCCAGCATGGGCAAGAGAGTCTGTGAGACTCTTATCTCTAAGCTGGCAATGGAGCTGTGGCTCAAGTGGTAGAGCACTGGCCTTGAGCACAAAAGCTCAGGGACAGTACCCAGGCTCTGAGTTCAAGCCCCAGGCCTGGCACACACAAAAGAAGGAAAGCCAGAGGATGCCTATAGTCCCTGCTGCTACACAAGTGGCTGATGTAGGAGAATTTCTTGAGCCTAGCCTAGGCATCATAGAGAAACTCTGCCAAAGAGAGAGAAAGAGAGAGAGAGAGAGAAGCTGGGTGTGGGT
>NW_012267263.1:7435389-7451344 GCF_000151885.1 Dipodomys ordii
GGTGGTGGTAGTACTGGGGCTTGAACTCAAGGCCTGCATACTGCCCTCTAACTTTTTTGCTCAAGGTTGGCTCTCTGCCACTTGAGCCACAGCTCCACTTCAGGCTTTTTGCTGGTTAATTGGTGATAAGGGTCAGTTGGACTTTCCTGCCCCTGGCTGGACCCTGGAGAGGTTGTTCTGGGCACCACAGTATCCGTGTTCGCCTGGGAATCTGATGCCTGGCCTGAAGCCAACGCAGTTTCTTTAAGTGGTCACTGGTCAAGAAGGCTGGATGACCAGGGTTTGTCTAGCGTTGTTAGGAGCCAGGTTGTGGTTTGGGAGCGCCCAGCTTCACAGCCTCTGCTGTGCCCGGGGAGGCGGGCCTGGGACGGGCGGGGGCGAGGCGGGGGCGCCGGGCCAGCTGGATCGCCGCCCAAGGATTGGCAAGGCCGCCTGTCCCCGCCCTCTCCCCGCCCCCGCGGCACTGGGCTGGAGTTGGAGTGGCGCCTGCAGTTCCAAGCCGCAAAGGCGGGCACAGCTCCTGCGGAGCGCTCGGAGCCGGCTGGAGCGCACGGTATCTGCCAGGAGGAGCCAGAGCAGGGCCAGTCCTGGACTGGAGGGAGGTCCTGGCCGTCCTGAGCGCCCCTCGATCGGCAGGAATGTGATCAACGTGTGCCTGTGCCCAGGAGCACCCACTTCTAGGCTCCCAGGGCTCAGCCTTGCCCAGCTCGGCCATATGGGCTTGAGGCTGTGATCCCACACTCTCGACTGAACACCAGGGGCACGCCCAGGTAGGAGAAAACTGGACAGTTCCGGGGGTGGGGTGGGTGGGTGGGGCGACAGTGGCCTTGACACATACAAGTGTCCTAAGTTGCCCTTGGTTGTGAAAGTTTCCTGGGTACAGAGGTGATGAGGGGATCGTGGTTAGAATCCCTCTGTTCCTGTCTCCGGCTGGGCTGTGTCTGTGTCTCTGTCTTTGTCTCTGTCTCTCTGTCTCCCTCCCCCCCCCCACACACACACAACTCCCCTCCTCTCTCTGTAGTAAACGTTATTCAGATTCTTTTAGGGAACTTGTTAGTATTTCCTGGAGTTTGTTCTAGGGGGCTAATGCTCCTTGTTTAAATTACTTCCAGACCTGGGCAAGTTCAACTAGTTCAGAGTGTCCCTCTTAGGGCTTGAAGCTCAGAAGAGACAGTGTCTTTAACAAGATAAAAAAAATTAATGTTTTAAATACACTGCATAGGGTTACTTGACCTTTAAGAGAAAGGCTAATTCTGGGTGACAGAGTTACAAATAGGGAGTCCACCAAGAGGATACATGGTTTACAAGCATGGCAAAGCATAGCATGTTACAGTTTATAAGGCCCTTTGTACATACTGCCTTTTATCCTCCCAGCAGTCCTGTGAGGAAGGGAGCAATGATCAATCCGGTTTTCCAGCCAGAGGAAGCAGGCTTAGCCAGGAGCTTTCCTTATTGGTGGACAGGAGCCCAGAAGGAGATGAAGACCCTTGGGGTTCAAACCTTGTTATGCCCCAACCAATCCTTGCCTCCCAGAACTTTCTCCTCTACTTGCCACGAGGTTTAAGAGGCTACTTAAGAGTGGGTGCAGTCCCCACTCCTGCCCCGGGCGGGCCTCTGCAGGGTCTGCTGAGTCAAGGGATGATATTAGTTCCATTCTGTGGTTTTAGCTCCACATATGGGAGCTAAAGAAATCAATTGGTTCTTTGGAGAAAAGATGAACCAAGATCCACTTGCCACTGGTATGTGGTGTCTGGGTCATCCTGGCTTAGTGCCAAGCTCCTGGGAGGGGAATTGTATGAATGGAACTCCATGACTGTGAGCTAGGGAAAGCCAGAGCAGTGCTGGGAACAATCTCTACCTCTCTCCTCACCTCACCTATTAAGCAATGGTTTGATATTGTATTTAACATTTCATATTCCTATCCTGTACTAAGTTTTGTCTAGGCAGAAACACAGTACTTTGACAATGAGATTTGATGGGGGGCAAAGGATGTTAGAAACTGGATTGGTTTTTCAGTCTCTGGAAGAGCTGCCATTCTGTTGTATGGGAAATACTGTGGCTCACTATTTGGTGCCAAGAAAGAACATTTGAGTTGAATTTTCATATGACCAAGGCAGTACAAGACTGAACTTCCCATTTCTAATAGACTCTGCAGTGCCCTGTGTTGTAAAGCAACACTAAGATTCTTTATGGTCTGAAGTATGCCATATCTTTTGAGTAAATTGTTCGCCATTGTGAAACACTACTCAATATTAGGTTCTTTATTTATTAAACATATGCCTATTGAATGCCTGTTAGGTGCCATATACTGAAATATGTAAGACTCTGCTTATGTACTTGAGTTCTCTTGGCAAGTCACAGGATATTGCGACTTGTGGGCTCTTGCTTTATTAGGGGGTTCTTTGAAGTTGGCCTCTTGACAAAGAGTGGGTATGGGTTGCCTGGAAGACTCTAGTCAGCATCTCCAGAGGAAACTAAGGTCAATGGTCACAAATGAAGCTTAAAGAATAATAAGAGTGGCCAGGCACTAGTGACTTATGCCTAGAATCCTAGCTATTCAGGAAGCTGAGATCTGAGGATTATAGTTCACCAGACCAGGCAGGAAAGTCCATGAGACTCTTATCTCCAAAGAATCAGCAAAACAATAGAAGTGAAGATGTAGCTCAAGTAATAGAGCATCAAATTTGAATGAAGAAACGTAATGTGAGAGTGCTAGGCTTCGAATTCAAGCCACAATACTGGCATGAGCATGTGTGTATGACATGAGTATAGAATAGCAGGAGTGCTTAGGTATTTGCCATGACCGGATTATTCCCCTGAGTTAGGGCATATTGAACACTTGTGGGGTACATGAAAGAGGTGAGTGTCGTTTATAGAGGGAACATATCATGAGTCAAAAGGACAAAATGCACCATTGTCATGGAGCTGCTGTAGCATAGCATAGAACATGGGAGAGCACAGTGATCCTCAGATTCTTATGCTATATGATGATTCCATTATGAACTTGCCTCTTTAGATGAGAGAGGTTGTCAAGGGCATCTGACTTGCTGGCTATAGCCAGAGCCCACAATGCTACCCATGTATGGCTGTAAGTGGATGCTTGGCTTGCATTTTCCTCTCTCTGTGGTTGGTAGGTGGGTTGGTGGTATGCGAGGGGGATCTGCAATGTTGGTATTCTCCTCTGCCATGACCCTAGGAAATGCCGCCATAGGCTTTTATCTGTACCTAGCACCACAGACCATTCAGAGAGGCCCCGGCACCAAGAGATCTCACCAAGTGTTGACAGAGGATGAAATTCTTCAAGGTCCCTTGTTTTGGTCCCTCGGATTGTGTGCTATCTCTTTCTTATACATGCACACGTATGTGTGACAGGATAATGTTTCAACAAGGATTTATAAAATGCCATAAATTGGAAAGTGGGAAAAGTAAAAACAAAGAGGGTGAAATATGCCCTATTAGGATATTAAACCTTAGTTAGGGATGCAGGTCAGTAAGGCTTGATCTCTCTCTCTTTTTTTTTTAGCTGTTTTTATTTTTATTGTGAAAATACCGTACAGAGGGGTTACAATTACATGGGCAAGGTAAGGAGTACATTTCTTATCAAGCATTGTTGCCTCCTCCTTGTTTCCCCTTCCCATCCCTTCCCATCCCTGTCCCCCTCCCCCAGGACAAAGTTGTAAAGTTCATTTTTCGACATAGCGACTTGTACATCTCATTGTTGCAATGGGTCCACCTGTATCCCTATTTAAACCATTTATTTTTTCCCTTCCCCTCCACAAATTATACCAACATCAAATACAGTGAAAGCAGGGGCTATATCGTGGGGGAGGGACCTACAAAGCAACAAAAAAAATCATCTTACACATATGTTAGAAATAATCACAAGAAAGAAAAACCATTTGAATCCTTATCTTGGCGTTCATTTCACCTAACATCAACTTATCTGACCTTTTCTGCTTAAGACTTGATCTCTAGCCCTGGAAAACAAACTAACGTAACTCATGATGACCCAGATTAGGTGTAAAAATTGAAGGAAGATTCATCCCTGCCTGAATCTTGACATTGCCACAGACTCTCTGAGACAGGCAGGCTTGGGTGTGGGACAGAAAAACTAGCATCTCTGGAGTGTGTCAGGCATTTGTAAAGCCCCCAGACAGTGTTAGCATGATAACCAGATTGGCAACACAAATATGCTTTCTTGCAGGCACTAGGAAGGAAGGAACCTGGGAGTGCTCAGCTGTTAATGGCTTCCAGTTGAAAGTGACATGCTTGGGAAAGATAGAAACATTCTTGATTCAAGTTAAAGTGGGAGCTTTCTCTTGGACGTCCATAACCAGGGGGTGGAGAGCATGTTCTGCTATCTGGTATGATGTACACCAGGGCTCTAGAAGGTGAGGTCTAGGCAGCCTGCACTCTGCACATCTGACCTCCCCTATCTGAGAGCAAGATATCTGAGAGGAAAGCAGTGACTCCAAAGGGATCTAGAGGTATATAAGAAGTTCATGCTGTCATGTCCACAAGCCCTTTTCACTTTACTACATATTTAGCCCCTTCCTGGAAATATTTTTAAATGACATCCTGTCTACCAATCTGAGATGATATAATAAAACTTGTTCACAATATGATTTAAAAAGTCAACGTAACATCTAGGTGTAAAGAAAAACAAAAAACAATTCGTATGAAAAGTCTGTAATTCATCTGGGTGCTGATAGCTTACACCTGTAGTCTTAGCTACTCAGGAGGCTGAGATCTGGGGATTGTGATTCAAAGCCAGCCTGGACAGAAAAGCCATGAGACTCTTATCTCCAATCAACTACCAGAAAACTGGAAATGGAGCTGTGGCTCAAAGTGGTAGAGGGTTGGCCTTGGGTTAAAAAGGTCAGGAACAGATCCTTGAACTCAGGCAGTGAGTTCAAGCCCCATGACTGACAAAAACAATTATAATTCAGATGTAAATGGTTGGTCTGAGCCCTCTGGAACCTAGTAAGGTGGCCACTAGTTTGTGTAGATGTACTACAGGATGGCCTGGGACATATTCAAGTGCATCCTGGAACAGATGGGGCAGTGGCTGTACAAATACTGCTAAAGATGCTTCACTCTCGCTATGGTCTAAATAGGAGTCAAAGGCAAATCAACTCTCAATTGTAACCACAGTTGCATTTCTAAAATATTTGGTATGTGTGGAAATATGTTATAATATGTACTTTTGTGTGTATATATCAGTACTAGGGCTTGCTATTTCACTCAAGGATGGAATTCTACTACTTGAGCCATACCTCCACTTCTGGCTTTTCTGCTGGTTAGTTGGAGAGAAGAATCTCATGGAATTTTCTCCTTTGGCTGGCATTGAATTCTGATCTTCAGATCTCAGCTCAGATTATAGGCATGTGCCATTAGTGCTCAGCCTATGATATGTATTCTATATAAATGTGGAATAGAACTAGTGGCTGGCTTGCACATATTCTATATATATTTCCTTCTTTCATGAAGGTCTGTGGGATCTATGGTGGCCATTTCAGGCAAGGAATGAGTCTCTACTGAACAGAACTTCCTTGCCTTATTACAGGTGTCCAGAAGCATGGCTTTCAGCACTCACTGGGTGCATGATCATCCAAAGTGCCCCCTTCCCTATATTTTGTGAAATGCTCTTTTTGAGACCAGGCCCTTCCCTGCTAAGAACTGCTCCCTTGTCTGTATGACTCGGTAGTGAGTGGTCAGAGCACTTGTGCACACTTGGGACCTGAAGTAGCAGGGCATTTGTAGGTAGCATAGAAGCTAACAATCTGGGATGCTACTTAGGGTATGTTATTAAAGATAAAAGTGATGGTGGAAATCGAGGTGATGAGTACCATGTACATGTGGTGGAGAGACAAAAGGGCTTACTTAGAGGAGTGATGGAAATGGTCTGGGTCTTGATGGAGTGATCCTGGTACATGTCTTCACTTATGAAATTGCTCATGTAAGTTTTGTGTATTTCCCTCTATAAGTGTTTTGCTTCAGTAAAAAAAATTACACAAGAAAATTCACTATGAGAATCCTTGTGGTAGATGCCTAGTCCTTTGGGAGTGTCTCTAGGTCTCAGCTTGAGATTCTCAGCTCTTCTCACCTCACTAGAAGAGGCTGGAGTATCTTCTGACAGTAACCATGTCTCTTTCTGCCTTGTTTTCCCCTTTAGGCTTTTGCTTGCTCATTGTTTTTTTTCCCTTTTCTTTTGTTGTGCTGTTGCTGGGGATTGAATTCAGTACCTCAGCATGCTCTATTAGCTTGTTTTGCTCAAGGTTGGCATTTTAATACTTGAGACACACTTCTACTTCTGGCTTTTTTGCTGGATCATTGGAGATAGTCTCACAGATTTTTTTTTCTTCTGAAGCTCACTTCAAATCACAATCCTCAGACCTCAGTTTCCTGAGTGTCTAAGATGATAGGGGTGAGCCACCAGTGCTTGGCTTGCTGATCATTTTGTAAAGCTGTTTCTCCAGGGGTGGCCATATGCATGCTCACTTTGGCTTTTGGAATGTCTGTATGTGATAGTATATGTTTCTAATCTCTGCAGAGAGGAAAGATGTGAGAGCACGATGTGATTTTCTGCAGGCTTCTCTGATTGTTTCCTCTTTTTTCTCCCCCATCTTGATGCTGGACTCCACCTGGGGGGTGATACTTGAGGTTGTGTTGCTCCTCTGTCTTAACTTATGGATATGACTTGGTGGGACCTCATGCTTCCATTTCTTGTTGTTGGGATTTAATGGAGATGCTTGTGGGCACTTTCTTAGGAGAGTGCTTCTTAGATTTTACCACTTAAGATACTAGTTGAGAAATGAAAATCAAAGACTCAACGCAGTACCCCTAAGTAGCTTATCTTATGGAATATTTCTCTCATGTCTGTCTTTCATCCTGGACCAATGTCTCTATTTCATTCTGGACTGATCTTGAAGATTTTTTCCCCTTCCTATCTGATAACATAGCCATGCTTGTTTTAGCATAAAAATAATAACTCCCCCTGAAACTTTTTGGATAAAATGGATGCCCTGGTAGAATTAACTCTGGATTCTGTGGAAGTTTTGGGATTCTCCTTGGGAATAAATGGATTTTGATATATGAAGCATGCACGTGTGTAAGCATAGAATTCTAAAGTGCTTTCTATAAGCATGTGGTTTGTGGCTTTGTAAGTTCCTTTTAGGCTTATCTCTCAAACTGACATTTTTGGTTTTAAGATTAGGTTATGAATTTTTCTTTTGAGACAGGCTCTTACTATGTTATCCATCCTAAGACAGAACTTACTAGAATCTCCTACCTCAATTTCCCTGGTGCATATGACGTCTCACTTGGCTTTGAGGACTGGTTACTAGCTGTTTGAATCCTTATAATGGATAACAGGAGAAGACCCCAGCAATAAACCCCATGCCCCATATTTCCACTGGTTTTGAATAGATCATTCAGGTTATGATATATTTCATATGCTGAATTGTGCTAACTCTTGCTTTTCCCAAGGAGTCGGCCATAGTCACTTTTCAGTTATGAATAAATTAGTTGGAGCCTAATTCTGTATTTCTGCATGACATTAAATCTAACACATATATGCGAATCAATGATTAAAGTGTATTAAACAATGGTGTACGTGCATTTATTAGGCAGTACATGAAAAGGAAGAAGAAAATGTTGGTATGAAGTGAAATTTTAAAAGTAGGTACTAAAGTCTGAATGTATCCCCCAAAGTGAATGGGTTGAAAACCTAATGCCCAATGCAATAGTGGTAAGGGGGTGCTAATGGGATCTGATTGGGTCATGAAGGCTCTGCTCTCATGAATGGATTCATAATGGTATATTCACGTGTCATTGTAGTGAGTTCATTATTGCAGGTGTGAGGTTGTCATTAAAATGAGCCCAACCCTCTCCTGCTCCCTCAGTCTCATTCTCCTTTGCCTTTCTACCTTCTTCCATGGATGACAGAGCATAAGGGCCTT
Source organism: Dipodomys ordii (assembly GCF_000151885.1). Lineage (NCBI taxonomy): Eukaryota > Metazoa > Chordata > Mammalia > Rodentia > Heteromyidae > Dipodomys > Dipodomys ordii. The sequence continues at coordinate 7,443,351 of NW_012267263.1, forward strand.
CACCAGATGCTGGCACCATGCCCTTAAACTTCTCAGCTTCCAGAAGTGTGAGCTATGCAAATTTTTGTACATGACAGATTGCCTAGTTATAGAGGCAAAACAAGGGCTAAATATGGTTGAGACTTTCTTCTAAGTTTCAAATTTGGAGATTGGTTCCTTCAGGAAGGGAGTGGGGGTGGAGACTATCTCTTGCAGATTACTCACTGTTTGGGTTTCTTTTAAAGTTTGGCTTAAATTCAAACTGAGAACTTCCCTTAAACTCAAGCTCTATACTTTGGAGGCCTCTATTCTTCAATCCAGCCAACCGTGTCTCTTACTATGGTCAACAGTCTGAGAAGCTCAAGAGGATATGCTCATTTGGAAATTGGCTGATGGGTGCCTCTCTCTTGACCATGCTTCAAATACCTGAGACCCCCTGCATTTTCAGGCTCCAATTCAGAGCTACACCGACCGGGCTCTTTCCTGGGTTACCCCAACATTGGTTCCACTGTCTGTGGGCCTGCCTGGTTTGTGGGCATCCAGGCAAGACTGTGTGGAAGAAGATGGACTTGGATGTTGACTTTTGTGCATATTTAGGGCCTCATAAGATTCAAGAAGCAGGAAGAAGGTTGTGGAGAGAAAATAGGAGGTGGAATAGTTAGAATCAGCATGAGCCAATGGGATAGCTCTGGGCTCGTTCCCCTGTGTGTGTGGGCAGCCAATCCTATGTTCAAACACTGAGTAGCAGGTCACAGAATGAGTTGTTGCCAGTGCCTAATGCCTCTGCTTCCTATCTCCCTGGATGATCCCATACATCAGTATGCCTGACATCACCCAGAGTGTCTGATGTGTGCCATACTATCTTCAAGTGGCTTATGTTCTGGCAGGCAAGATTGACAATGTGGGGGATTTCCTCAGGAACAAGATGAGAATTCCCCGAGCTCGTGTAAAATCCTTCATTAAGATGAAAGTATTTAATAGATGCAATGTGGTTACAAGCTAGGAAAAAAAGCCTTTTCCTCTGTGCTTGGCTCTGAGGCTTGGGGAAAATGCCTGGGTCCTTGGGACAACAGCCATCATTTAGCTGTCACTTTTCCTGTGCCTGGATAGGTCAAGGAAGGATTTGTTGGGTAAAGTCAGGTCTTCCTGGAAAAGAGGACTTTTGTTGGTGGCCCATATGTTCATTGTCAATTCTGGTTCACATTGTCTAGTTTTGTAATTTAGCTCATGTTCAAGTTTCTCATCCGGAGTCTAGCAAAGTCTTACTATGCAATACCTAGCACTGAGGACTTCTTTATAGAGAGTAGAGGTTTATCTAGCTCACAGTTCTGGAGGCTGGATCAGATAGTTGTATCTGGTGAAGCTTTGGGAGAAAACTACAAGAAGAGCCCCTGTTCTTCAAGGGCCCTTGACCCATTCCTGTGAGAATCAATCCAGCACTGTGAGCACAGCATTTATCTCTTCACACCACCAGAGTTCAACATGGGATTAGAGGGTTCTAACCCAAATCAAAACATCAAAGTAGGCAACTCCTTTATGTCTCTAATGTGTCTATTCCATCTGCTACTCTAGCTATGTTTTAGGAAAAAGGTATTTCTAGATACAGCGTGGTAAGCCAAGTGTAATGGGACTGTATGGACCACCCCTTCAACTGGTAGAACTTAAAGGTATGATTCTCATACAAAGCCTGAGCAGTGAACAAACAAGGCTACCAGACCAGGAAGTGACAAGCCCTAGATTTTTGGTCACCTGAAGTCCCAGCTGTCTACTCCTTGGGCTGATCATCAGTATTGGTACATCACTGAGACTCACTTGGAGGCTGTGTGTGGAGAGGAAGTGGGCAAGTCCAAATGGTTCATACTTCATGTCCCTAGCAAAGAAAAAGGGCTATAGTATGTTTCAGATTGCTGATTTATTAGGTGAGTTCATTCTTTTTCTTTTCTTCAGCATTTATTTTGTGCAAGGAAGGTCATCTTTAAACTAACAGAGTAGACTAAATCTGTGACTTTTTTGTGGGTATTTTGTAAAGGTTTATTTTTGGATTTTACTCTAAAGCCTCCTCAAAAATCACAATGGACATGGATCAATTGCCTCTGACTAAGGGAAGTTTCATTTGCTCAGGATTTCCTCTGGAATTAACAGGTCTCAGTCTGTAGCTTTATTCCTGTTGTTGTCTTTCTCCTCACACTCATCCCCACCCTTAACTGAACATGAACCTTCGTTGTACCTTTTAAGTTAGACTCTGCTTTGTCTGGTGTGAGTCCTGGTTATCTCTAGACCCCAATGATTTTCTTTTGTATTCCTGTTCTCCATCCTATATGCCCATATTTAGAACCTGTCTTTTTTCCTTGCTTCCTATAATTCTGAGCAAAGTGTTCATGCTTGTGTGTATAATGCGAAGATGATGGATGGGTGAGTGGATGTATTCCTTCTCCCCACCCCCTCCTTTCTCTCTTGATTATAGCCTTTCTAACTGGGGTGAGGTAGAATCTCAGTGTTGTCATGATTTGCATTTCTTTTATGGATAGAAAAAAATAAGCATTTCTTCATGTGTCTATTGACCATTCTTATTTCTTCTTCAGAGAAGTCTCTCTTTAGCCCACTTATTAATTGGGTGGTTCTTTCTTTTTTTAATTTTTTTTTTATTTTTGTGGATGTGGGGCTTGAATTCCAGGCCTGGGAGCTGTCCTTGAGCTCTTTAGCTCAAGGCTAGTGCTCTACCACTTGAGCCTCAGCCCCATTTCTGGCTTTTTCTGCTTATGTGGTGCTGAGGAATCCAACCCAGGGCCTCATGCTTGCAAGGCAAGCACTCTACCACTGAGCCACCTTCCCAGCCCCTCTGGTGATTATTTCTTTGAAGATTTGTTGTTGGGGGATTTAATTTTTTGAGTTCCAGGTATATTTTAGATATGAGACCCTTGTCAGTTGTATGGCTAGTGAAGATCTTCTCCCAATCCGTGGGCTTTCTATTGATCTTGCCAGCTATGTCCTTTGCCATGCAGAAGCTCTGCAAATTCATGCAGTCCCATTTGTCCAACCTTTCTTTGATTTGTTGTATTTCTGGGTCTCTATCAAGAAAATTTTGGCCTGTGCCAAGGAGACCTAGGGTTTCTCCTATTCCATCCATTCCTTCCATATTTTCAGGGTGTCTGCCTTTATTTCGCCCTCTCCCATATTCTTTTTTTTTGGGGGGGGGAGTCCGGTCATGGGGCCTGAACTCTGGGCCTGGGCACTGTCCCTCAGCTCTTCAGCTCATGGCTAGTGCTCTACCACTTGAGCCACAGCACCACTTATGGCTTTTTTCTTTTTGTTTATGTGGTGCTGAGGAATCGAACCTAGGGCCTCATGCTTGCAAGGCAAGCGCTCTACCACTGAGCCACCTTCCCAGCCCCTTTCCCATATTCTTAACGAGAAGTTCCTCATCCTACACAGATTGCACAGTGAGTGAAATACTATGGTCATTTTCAACATAGTGTCTTGTACATCTCATTGTTGCAGTGGGTCCACCTGTATTCCTATTTAAACAATTTGTTTTTTTCCTTTCCCCTCCCCAAATTATACCAACATCAAATACAGTACTGTTGTTCTTCATGTATTTATAATGTACCATCTGATTTTTTTTTGTTTCTTTCTTATGTTCCTCCTGCATGGTATAACCCCTGTTTTCACTGTATTTGATGTCGGTGCCCTGCATCTTGTATATACATTTTTCTAATTTGGGGAGGGGAAGGGAAAAAACAAAATGATGAAATAAGGATACAGGTTGACCCATTGTAACAATGAGATGTACAAGACACTATGTTGAAAATGAACATAGAGGGGAGGGAGGGAGGAGTTGGGGATTTGGGGAGGGAAGGGATGGCAGGATAAAAACAAAGGAGGAGGTAACAGTGCTCAATAGGAAATGTACTGATTACCCTACTCATATAACTGTAACCCCTCTGTACAGTCTTTTTACAATAAAAATATATGTGGAAAAAGATAATAAAATATTAAAAATACAAAACAAAAAGAATATGGGAGAGGGGAGGTTGACCTGCTTTCTGACCCAAGTAGGGAAGACCAGTCACTCTGGGGAAAACTCAGCATTGCTGGAGCTGAAGTGTGATTTACTTGTACATTTGTGACTTGTCTCTCCTGCCTGTGAAGGATGGAGATACTGAGATTAGAGATTAGGATGGCTCAAACCTGTCTCTGGCATAGTACAGAGAGAATTACAGAGAAGCATGCTGGAGGGAAATTGGCACAAACGCTTACAGACAGGAGCCAGGACCAGAGTCTGGGAAGGAATGGAGCAAGATGGCAGCTGACTTCCATCCCAGAAGTCAGGAGGGAGGGGCTGGCTCAGGTGCTGCAGCGTGATGGTGAGTGAAGCTCTACGGCCTGCAATCCAGGAGGGCTGGTGGTTTGGGCAGCAGATTTCAGAGGAACAGTAAATAAAAAAGGAAGATGCGGGTGTGGTTTGGTGATGATGACAAGTAAAGATTGTGAGTGTAAACAGGTTTTAAAGGAAGTTTCTGGAGTGAAAAAGAAAAGGAAATGTGAAACAGTGGGGAATAGAGAATCAACAATTTTCCTGGGGACTGGGAAGGTGGCTCATGCGGTAGAGCGCTTGCCTTGCATGCGTGAGGCCCTGGGTTCGATTCCTCAGTACCATATAAGCATAAATAGCCAGAAGTGGCACTGCGGCTCAAGCGGTGGAGTGCTAGCCATGAGCTGAAGAGCTGAGGGACAGCGCCCAGGCCCAGAGTTCAGGCCCCATGACTGACAAAAAGAAACAAACAAACAAACAAAAAACAAAAAAGACAAAAACAAAAACAAAAAAACAGTTTTCTTGGACCTTCTAGGACCTGGTCCTTCCTGGACCTCTTGTACATCTCTTCCTTCCTCCATTCCTCTGTTTCTTGGTGGTACTGTCTCTCTACAATTCACATCAGCTGCAGCCATTTCTGAAGCCTGTCCTGGAGACAGGCTTAGGACAGGAAGACCTGGGATTCTACTCTGGTTTTGTGCTGTGCTATAATCCATATGCCTTTGATAGCTTGATGTGGTGCTGTGTCCTATTGTTTCAGTGTAAAGCGCATGGTAATTTGAGATTTAGTGTGTTTAGTCTAAGCAATATGCTTAGCATTGAGTTGGTTAGAGTGTTTTATTGAGAGTGTAATGAAAGGCTTATGTTTAGGCCTGTCAAGCCTTTTGTGTTACCAAGACCATGACTCAGACATGAAAAATTAGATTCTAAAATATTAAAAATCTTCCAAAGCAAGTAATGGATAATGAGGTCTCTATAAGACACAGTGGTATGAGAAACACAGTGAGCTATGTACCAAAAAACTAAGCGAGAGTATAAGGCCCTGAGTTCAAGATTTGAAAAATGAAGATGTGGTAGTACCTTATTTCTGATTCTCATGTGCTCCAAGCCGTGATCTTCCCTGATAGTTCAAATCATCTCTGTCTAGCAAATGTCAGGTAAATATGTTTAATCCAAATTAGTCTATGGTGGTCAAACTCTGCATTCTATACTCCCATGACTTGGGTTTCTAAAAGTGTCCTGCCCCGAAGGACTGCAGGACATCCATCTTTTAAACAACCAACTCATTTTTATGAGTATACAAAACCCTTGGTGTCCTTTCTTGGGGGTCTTAAAGATTGTGGGTAACCCCAGGGCTCTTCATTTATTCAACCCTTTGTTGTTCTTCCTTCCCCAGGTAAACACACCCCCTAAATATGGTGAATCATTCCTGAGAAGCAGAGCCACTTCCTACAGGTCAAGGCCTTCTCCAAGGTAACAGTGTTTTCCTGGCCTTTTCCCATTAATAAGCGAGGCCTTCCACCCTCAGCTTTAGATGCTTCTGTTATCTCTACCACAGTATTCAAGAAGTACTTCATATTTGCTGGCAATTATTTTCCTTGGGGAAGCTCTGAAGCCTTATCAGATTTTTATTTATTCATTTTGGTAGGACTGGAGTTTGAATTCAGGGCCTTGTACACGTTCATCCTGCTTGCTCGTCAGCTAGCACTCTATCACCTAGCACTTGAGTCATGCCTCCATACCTGCTTTTTCCTGGTTATGTAGGTGACAGAGTCCAGCAGACTTTTCTGCCTGGCTCATGTCAAATGTCTGTTTTCTAGATCTCAATGTCCTGAGTACACAGGATTACCTGCATGAGGTGTGGGTGCTCTGACGGATTCCTTCTTATTTTTGCTTTTTGATTTACACACAATATTTGTACCTATTTATGGGGTCCTTTGTAGCAATAGGACAGGATTATGCAGCAGTGAATTAGAGGACATGATGTTGAGTGAAATGACCAATACAAGACATATGTCACATGATCTCATTCATAATCGGAAACTCAAAACATGGATCTCTGAGAAGCGTAGGAATGTGGCTCCTAGTTGCTAGGAAGGGAACTGGGGAGAAGATCCAAGGAGGCGTTATCAGATATTTTGGGGGGCTGATGGTACTGGGATATAAATTCAGGACCTCACACTTACTATGCCAGTGTTCTACCAGTTGAGCCACACCTCTAGTTCTGTAATGGCAGGTTATTTTTGAGATCGCATCTCTTTTGTGAACTTGTTTTTGCTAGCACTAGTCTTAGAACTCCACCCTTCTGTTCTCAGCCTCCCAAGTAGCTAGGATCATGGACATGATTCCCCAGCATCCAGCTATCAGATTTCCTGACGTCACTGAGAGTTATGTTCACCCGCGTTCCCAGGTTATTTGAGGAGTGCTGTAGCTGTAACTGTGAGGTGACAGCTCCCAGAGGGGTTGGAGCTGTCCTCCACTCATCCCAATATTACTGTCCATTTCCACTGTTTTGTCTCACATTCAAACTGTGGATTTCTGCACAAGACTGCTGCTCCCAGCCCAGGACACCTGGGCCCTGTGGTAGGCAGTAGGTGACATCCTCTGATCATCCCTAAGCTGTCCTAAACTGATCCTGCCTGACCTTGACCCCCATTAGAGAATTAGGTTGAGAATCACTCTTCTTTGCTCCATATGGGTTTAGTTTTTTCTGCTGACTGGACCAACCCTTGTCCTTCTCATCCATTCCTCCATGGCAATCTGCCTCCCCTCTCATCTCCAGTTAATATTCCACACATGTGTCAAAACTCTCTATAAAAGAAAAGCCAGGCACCAGTGACTCATGCCTGCAATCCTAGCTATTCACAAGGCTGAGATTCTCCCTGTGGATGCTTCTTGTCACAGTTTAACTCTCAACATGACCACTTCTCCTATAGCCAGTGAACTCCTTAAGCCAAGCCTGTGACCATTACTTCCATTTACACTCCCAAGGCCTACACTAGACATTGAATATACAGTTGTTCAGTGAGGCAGTAATCAAATACAAAAATAAATGTTTAACTGATATTATTTAACCAGAATTTCTACTTGTCTTTCAAGCCCTGAGTGATTGATACTAACCAGCACGACAGAGAGACACTGTTTTAAGTCTAATGAATGAGTCAGCTCATCTATTCTCACAGCAACAGTTAATGCCAGTCAATGCATGCGACCCATTTGGTCACATGGGAAACTGAGGAATAAAAACTGAACTCTACCTAACATGCTATTTGTGTGTAGGTACTTTTTTGTGCCAATACTGGGACTTGAATTCAAGGCTTCATGTCGCATGGCTTTTTCACTCAAGATTGGTACTCTACTATTTAAGCCACACTTCCCCTTACAACATACTGGTTAATTGGAGATAAAAGTCTCATAAATTTTCTGCTTTGAATGATAATCCTTAGAGGTCTGCCTCCTGAGTAGTTAGGATTACAGGCATGAACCACTAGCACTTAGCTATAGGAACTTTCTGATTTGTGCAACCTGTCCACTACTGGGATTGCAAAGTCTGGCTTGGCTCCATCTTAGAATTTTTTTTTTTTTTGATCTGGTCGTGGGGCCTGAACTCTGGGACTGGGCGCTGTCCCTCAGCTCTTCAGCTCAAGGCTAGCACTCTACCACTTGAGCCACAGAGCCACTTCCAGCTTTTTTCTTTTTGCTT
>NW_012267263.1:7453728-7491890 GCF_000151885.1 Dipodomys ordii
TATATATATATATATATATATATATATATATATATATATATATATATAGTAGGCAAGAGACAAACAAATAGGGGATACAAATAGAGAAAGAACCAAAACTCTCCTTCTTTGCAGATGACATGATCTTTTCTTCAAAGAACCCTATAGACTTCTCTCCCAAGTTACTTGAGGTGATCCAAAACTTTGGCGAAGTAGTAGGATATATAAAATTAACCCTCAAAAATTGATGGCTTTTCTGTGTCCCAGCAATGATGAGAGTGAGGCTGAAATCAAGAAAGTAACTCCTTTTGTAATATACTAAAAAATACCTAGTTATTAACTTAACCAAAGAAGGACCTCTATCATGGAAACTAAAAATCTGAAAAAGGAAATTAAAGCAGACTTAAGGAAGTGGAAAACCCTCCCATGCTCCTGGATTAGGAGGATTAACATTGTGAAAATGCTCAATGCAATATCCATGAATATCTCAAAACATTGTTTAATGAAATAGAAGAAGCAATCGAAAAAGTCACATGGAATAATAGAAGACCCCAAATAGCGGAAACAGTCCTTAGAAGGAAGAACATTTCTGGAGGAATATCAATACTAAACTTCAAACTCTATTATAAAGCTGTTGTTATAAAAACAGTTTGGTATTGGCACAGGAACAGGCCTGAGACCAATGGAACAGAGTAATTGAAGACCTGGAAATGAACTATGGACACCTAATCTTTGATGAGGGACCCAAAAACACAAGATAGAAGAAAGACAGCCTGTTCAACAACAAATGTGCTAACAGAATTGGTTATACATGTATTGATAACTGAAGTAGATCCTTATATATCACCCTGTACCAGAATCAATTCCAAATGGATCAAAGACCTCAATGTAAGACCAGATACTCTGAAAATATTATAAGAAGGGATAGGGGAAACTCTAGGGCTCCTTAGCACAGGTTAAAACTTTGTAAATTAAGATCCAAAAACACAACAAATCGAAGAAAGGCTGGATAAATCAGATTACATTTAACTGCAGAGTTTCTGCAAGTCAAAAGACATAGCTAGCAAGATAAATAGAAAGCCCACAGATTGGGAGAAGAATACTAGCTATGTACCAGACAAGGGCTTCATATCTAAAATATTTTTAAAGTTCAAAAACAAATCCTTGAAGAAACAACTCTAATGTGGGCCGATGTCTTAAAGAGAAACTTGTTCATAGAAGAAATAAGAATGGCCAAGAGTCACATGAAGAAATGTTTAACAATTTTGGCCATAAAATAAATGAAAATCAAAGCAACGTTGAGACTCCACCTCAGTTAGAATGGCTATTATCAAGAAAACTGATAATAAGTTGCTTTGGTGGGGAAGTGGCCAAAAGAAAATGCTACTACACTGTTAGTGAGAATGTGAACTTGTTTAACCCCTCTGGAAAGCAATATGAAGTTTCCTCAAAAGACTTAAACATAGAGTTCCCCTATGACCCAGCAATACTATTCCTGGGAATTTCCCGAAATGATCACAAACAAGGCCACAGCAAAGCTACCAGTGTAACCATGTTTATTGCAGCATTTTTTTAAAACCATAGCTAAAATATGGAATCAACCCAGTAGATGAATGGATCAAGAAAATGTGGTATATATACACAATGGAATTCTGTGCTTCCATCAGAAAGAACGACATTGTCCTATTCATAAGGAAATGGAATGATTGGGAAAAAATTATATTAAATGCAGTAAGCTAGACCCAAGAAACATACGATGCATGGTTTCCCTCATTTGTAATAACTACAATATGTTTAAGATAATCTTAGCAAAAGATCACAATAGCTCAATAGCCATGTGCCTATAACCATATAAAATGAAGCTTATCGAAATGAACTCCAAGAAATGTAAGCAAGAGGTTTTTGTAGTGCACTGTTTGCAATTACTTCTTTTCTCTTTCTTTCTTTTCCCTTTGGTTTATTCCCTGTTGTCACTTTTTTTGTTTCTTTTTTTTTTTTTTTGGTCGATCATGGGGCTTGAACTCTGGGCTTGGGCACTATCCTTGTGCTCTTTAGCTTAAGGTGAGCGCTCTACTGCTTGAGCCACAGAGCCACTTCCGGTTTTCTAGTAGTTTATTGGAGATAAGAGTCTCTTGGACCTTCCTGCCTGGGCTGGCTTTGAACCGTGATCCTCAGACCTGAGCCTCCTGAGTAGCTAGGATTACAGGCACGAGCCACTGGCGCCCACACTTTTTAAAATTTCTGTACGCTTTCTCTCGTATATAAGTTTAACTGATTTGAGGAAGGGAAGGGGAATCACAAAAACGGTGGGACAAGGGTGAACCAATGCAACAGTGATACTAGACACAATGTGGAAATGAACTTTACCACTTGGGGGAGGGGTGTTGGGAGAGGGAAGTAGAAATGAGGGAGCAGATAACACTGTTCCAAAAAATGTACTCATTACCATTCTTATGTAACTAACCTCTCTGTACATCACCTTTACAATAAAATAAAAGAAAAATAAATAAAAATAGAACATCTTCCCAACTAGTTTTCAAATGATCATGTGAATCTGAAGATTAACTAAGACAAGAGTCTTAGTTAAAATATTTTGTTGGCATATACTTACAGCTACAGATAAGAAAATAATCAAATTTAATTTGTGAAAATTAAGAAGCAGACTTTGAGCAAAGAATGATGTGGCTGAGTGATGGTGGGTCACACCTGTTATACTAGTTATTATTCAGGAAGATGAGATTTGAGGATTGTGGTTCAAAGCTATCCCAGGCAGAAAAGACCATGAGACGCTTATCTTCAAATAATCAGGAAAAAGTTAATGTGAAGGTGTTATTCAACTGGTAGAGAACAAGCTTTGAGTGAAAAGGCAAAGGAAGAGCTCTTACACACACACACACACACACACACACACACAAGTTTGCTCTGGGTGTCTATTGGGTCCAATAGCCCGAACGTTGAGTGGAAAATATAGCTATTTCTTTTGTTCATGGAGTTGATTCATTCCATGGGACTTTCCTAAGGGCTTCTAGAGTTCAAGTTCAGTGCTACATGCTCAGAAGACAGAGATAAGAAAGCCTTGGTTTCAATCCTCTGAGATTTCCTGTCCTGGGGTCAGTGTAGGACAGTTCTTAGGGCCATGGTAGGCATACAGTTTGCTAGGAGACCCAGAGGAGAAAGCTAGGCTCAGGGAATGGAAGTCCCTGGGTAAGGGCTGATGGAAAGCTGGGGACTGAGACCTGATAGAGTATGACAGAAGCGGGTGAAAGATGGAGGGAATGAGACTGAGGTTGGAGCACATGGGGAAGTGAGGGCTGAACTCTGGCGTGCTCTGGGCAGGAGGGTGTCTAGAGAGGTAAGCCAGGGCCTAGCACAAAGGCCCCACATACTGTTCTAGAGAGCTGGGCCTTCTCCTGCTCAAAAAACACTTTTTTGAGCAGTTTATTTGATGAATGCCAGCTCTCTAGATGAATTAGAAGACATATATCCATAGGTGTTGGGGGGGGGGATTGATAAGGAACCTGTTGCTGTCATGAGTCCATGCAAGAGCTTGAGATACATTGAGCTGTGATTTACCAGCCGTGGCTGGGACTAAATGGGGTTTGGTGATCTAAGGAAACAGACTGCTTAGGTCTGGGGAGACAGAGGCCAGAGTTGGTGGAGCCCTCAGGATGCTAGATCTTTATTTCTTTTGGATCACATCTAGTAGCTTTAGAAATAGCCTATACCTGTCATTAAGGGTGTGTGGGGGGGAACACCTATGGGAGTTTAGTGGGACAAGAGAGAGTCTAGTTTTTTGCAGCCTATTAAAGGGCAGGTGCTTACAGGCCGTGAGTGAATTTGTGCAAAAGCACAATATAAGAGCTATAAGACTGGAACTTACTGTGTGTCACTGTAAGATCCCCAAAGAGGAAGGTTCAGGGACATAAAGGAGCAACAATGTACATTAACTTCATTTAGGTATGAGATGTTTAGAAAGGCAAGCAAAATAAAAGCAGTTTTTTTTTCTCTTTTGTATTTGCTACTACTGTAGTGACTTCATTTTGTAGATAAGGAAGTGGGTCAGTTCTCCTTCTGGAATTGGTATTTTAGGCAAGTGCCTGATCTGGTTACGCCCCATGCCTGTCATATATGTGTCATTTAAGTAATTATCAGGACCTCTTTAATATGTAGCCCAGTCACCAACCATTATATGTTGGTGTGACCTTCAGAACCAGCACAGGGGAGAACACTGGAGTTATTTCTTTCTGATTTCCATTGTGAAAAGAGTCATACACACTCATTATAGAACTTTTGGGGAAGTAAAAAAAAATTAGAGAAGGGAAAATACACAAGCATCAACCTAAATTTAAGACATTTTTAAAAGTCAGTCTTGACACATCCCTCTAATATAATTACATTATATTGTACAGGCAATTTAATGTCTCCCACTATAAAATGAAGGCATGGCTTCGTAGTTGGCCTACATTAGGGGATGACTTTGGCAGGTGGGTGCTAGTAGCATGGCTCATGCCAGTGATATAGGCAGAAATTCCACAGAAGCAGAGGAAGCTCATTTGGGTCTAGCGGACAGTTTTTTTTTCTAATATGTGTGGGTGATTGGTTCCAGAATCCTATGGATAACAGATCTATGGATGTTCAAGCCCCCTGTAAAAGGTGGTGTAGGATTTCCATTTAACCTATGTACATAGTCCCATGTAAATGATCTCTAGATGAATTATAAGACCAAAAACCATATAAATTCTATGTAAATAGTTGTTCTGTTGTATTGTCTAGGGAGTAATGGCAAGAAAAATGCCTGTACATGTTCAGGAAGATTCATTTTTCCAGATGTAGTAAAAATGTGATACAGTCTACTTTGGATGTAGACTTGATTTTGGAAGAATTTAAATAGGATGCAAGACTATCAGCTTATACTGGGATTTAAATCTTAAGTTGTTAAAGTTTGTCTGCAATGCTGTTAAACAATCTTTACCCTCCCTTCCCATTTTCTAACTAGAAGCCCAGCATCATTAACTCGCTAATGCAGGGCTATTCCACCAGAGTGAGCATGGGTACAGATGGGCTTTCAGTGTCTGCCTTTAGAGACTTGCTAGAATAGTAACATGTTTGTCTCTTTCATCCTTCCACTTCTTCAGGAGAATATGAAAGTGTTACTCAGCCTTGCTTGCTTCATAATTCCACTGATTTCTTTGGAGGCTGGTAAGTTAAAATTTTTCTTCTAACTAGGTCAATGGAGGGGATGGATGGGTGAGGTTGGGAGAGATGGAAGAGAAGATGTAAGAGGTGACTTTGATCAAGATGTATTCATGAACTGACTTGCTGAAGTGAAACCCCTTTTATAGTTACTTAAGGACAATAAAATAAAACTAAACCTCCCTACTTCCTCCTGTGCTTGTCTGCTTAGAAAAACTATGAATCAGAATACGTGCTATACCTTTTTTTTTTTAACATTTCCTATTGAGTCCCAAGACACAGAGTCTTCTGGTCCTTGCACTATGTAGCTTGAAGTTATCTTCAATATCTGGCTTCTCCTGTTCTCATGGACATTGGGAAACTGAGGCCAGGGAGGGGAAGGACCTAGGATTGGGTGGCTTAGTTTGGGGCTAGCATGAAGGTCTATATTTCTAGTGTCTAGTCTGGGCTTCTTACTACTTTACTGCTGATTGGACTGAGAAGGAAATTCTGGTTTTCTTTGGAGGAAGGTAAAGCAATCTTTATGAACCCTAAACCAGAAACCTGCAACCAGAAACAATTATTTTCCTTTTCTATTGATTTCCCCCCCCCCATTCTTTACTGTACATTTAGTTGGTACTTACTATATGCCAGATGTTGGAGATACAGCAGGAAATAATCTAGAAAGAAATATCTGCCTGGAAGTAGGAAAGAGATCATCTCTTAGAAATGTCTTTCCATATGAGAGAAAATACATTAAATAAGTAATTATGTTATGTGGATAAGCACTAGAAGAAAAAAATGGGAAGGAAAAATGTCATTTTGGGGTTGGAGGAGACAGAAAGTTAGATTTTTGGTTATAGGGCCAAGAAAGGTGTCACTCAGAAGCTTTTTGGCTTGAACTATAACGAGATTAAGGAGGGGGTTCTCCAGACAGCAGGTTGGGGGTAGAAATATCCAGGGAAGCATATGAAGAGGCCCTAAGACTAGCAGTACAAATTATAGGAAATAAGATACTTAGCAATGGACAGATGAGAGAAGTTGTAAAAGATGAGTCTGTTTGATTAATATGGGGATGGTAGAGGGATTGACCAGTAAATCTGACTGAAGTAAGGAATTTGAACGTTCCGTAAGATCCCTCCACCATCCCCCATCAACCAAATAACCTCTCTTCAAAACCAGATCTGACTTCCATTTTAACAAGTTTCTCTTAATCCTATTTTGAGAATAAGTGCTAGTGAGGCAAAGACAGAAAGATGCCATGCAAGATTGCAATGGGAAAATCCAGGCAAGTCACCATGGTGCCATTTTCTACAGGCTATGATGCTGGCTTTCCTCCTTCACAAGGGTGGCAGAGAGAAATGAGTGTTGATTTTTTGATTTATTGAGTACAGAGACAACAGGGATTTGCAGATGATTGGATGCAAGGTGGGAGGGAAGGGCATGTTCGATTCAGCTGTCCCTTGCGTGTCTAAATGATGATATTGTTAAGGCAGCATGAAGACTGACTCTGGTCTGATTTAGAGGTAGAAAACAGGACACCTCAGCAAACTGCTGATTTGGGAACTATGAGACTGAAAGAGATCACTGAGTGTGACTAAGAAAAGATACTGTCAAGGATGAGTGCTGAGTCCTTCCAAGGATGGGAGTCAAGCTTCCATTAGCTGATAAAAGCCTGGTCTGGGATGTAGGAGCATCAGGTGACTATCTTTTTTTTTTTTCTGTCGGTCGTGGGCCTTGAACTCTGGGCCTGGACACTATCCCTCAGCTCTTCAGCTCAAGGCAAGCGCTCTACCACTTGAGCCACAATGTCACTTCCAGTTTTGTGAGTGTTTATTGAAGATAAGAATCTCACAGACTTTGCTTCCAAAGCTGGCTTTGAACTATGATCCTCAGATCTTAGACTCCAGAGTAGCTAGGATTACAGGCGTGAGCCACCTGCGCCCAGCTCAGGTGAATATCTTGTACTACAAGTGTAAAAAGTGTCTTAAGATTGGAGAATGATAATATGGACGTGTTAAATACAGATAGGTCCAGTGAGATCTGTCTGAGAACTGATTATTTGATTTAGCAATGTAAAAGTCATGGAGCATCCTTTGTCAGAAATATTTCAATAGAGTGAGGTAAGCTCAGATAACTAGAAAACATGTCTAGTTGGGTACTTAATAGCTATTCCTTTATCTCTGCTATTGTTATTGCTATTCCTAGTAATTAAATATTTAGGAGTCCTCATTCTGACCAGGTACCACTCTTATTTCAGTGCTATTTGTAACGGTTTTGGAGGGATAACTGAATTGAATAACACATTGTCAGGTGTGGAGTTTACGATGTCCACATGAATCTACAATCCTAAAACCAAAATCATAATCAAGATACTCTAGTTTCTTTCAGATCTGAGCCACTTCTGGGTTTTGTTGGTTAATTTATGCTAAGTCTCTTGGATTCACCTGTTCCAGATGGTTTCAAACCTAGATCCTCAGATCTTAACCACCTGAGTAGCTAGGATTACACGTGTGAGCTGCACTGCCCAGTTCTTTCAAACCCTTGACCATCCTTCTTTTCCATCTCTCCTCATCTCTAGGCATCACTGATTTGCTTCCAATCTTTGTAGTTTGTGTCCTCTAGAATTTTAAATCATTGTGCAATATGAGCTCTTTGGGAGTGGGAGGGGTCTGATTCACTGTTTATTTTGTGATTTATTCATGTCATTTTACCTAATAATTCTTGACTTATTTTGTTAGTAGTAATACATCACCTTTGTTTATCCATTGATGGATATTGTGGCTACTTTTAGTTTTTGGCAATTGAAATAAAGGTGCTATTGCTTTAATTCTTTACAAATAGTTTTTCAGTAGCTTGGACATATTTATAGATGTTTCAGTCTTTATCTAGAAAATCTACTATCTGTACTCCTCTTGAACCATTTCTACTGGCAATCTTTTTCCCTCCTGTATATGAAACATATTTTCTATGTTTTGTAGTACTTTGTTGATTTGCAAACATTTTAGTTGCATTGCTGATTTCTAAATTGTGTAGCTGTTGCTTCTGTTCACTTGTTTAATGGATTTCCTGTACTAATCACCCAATATTTCCTGTACTCTGGGGTCACTGAAGTGATTACTTTATTAACTTAGTGGTCAACTAATGATTGGCTAAAGATTTCCTTAAATTTCTTACCGAATTTATTTTGAACTATTTGCTAAGGGCCTCCTATTTGTGTTTGGACCTTCAGCAGTTAGACTATTTATAACTTTGCCTTAGCCTTCATTTCCTGCTTGTGTGTGACCTCACAGTTGTTCAGATGTGAGAAATTGGTGCATTTTCTGCTCTTGCCAGGGCATGAGAACATCTCTGCATATATGTGTGCTCTTCCTTGTTCCCTAGGAATGTGTCAGTGATTTTCAGATTCCCCTATGGGCTACTGTTCTTATTTGTTCCAACTGGTATTGGAGCCTTGGGGTGCGGTCATATTAAACATTTGGCACCGAGTTTCTTCAACAGACAACCTGGGATAGAGCTTTTCCGGTGGTGTACCAAATCAGGTCAATAACACCACCATTCTATGAATGTAATTTCTGGGAGCTATCAGGTGGGTGGAAGAGTGGCAGTGCTCTGGAATTGCTACTTTATGAAACCTTTTAAACTTATCTGATTCTTCAAGGCTGTTCTATTTCAAGACTATCCTGGAGCTGGGAGACAGGAAATGGGAGGAGTTTAATTTAGAAAGCCACAAACCCTACTGTGCTACTTTGATTTGGTGCAGTATGAATAGAAGCAGTCAGCAGAAAGTTTTATTTGTTTGTTTTCGAAATAATTGATCTTCTGATTGTTCTCTTTGATTTCAAAAAAATTTTGCTAGTCTTTTTTGCTGCTTTTATGGAGGAATGATTGTGAAGACTGTCACTCTACCATTTTGTTGTCCTTTCAGTTTTTTAATCCTTAATTATTGATGCCTTTTGTTGCGATTGTGCATTTTTAAATTAGTTTTAAAATGTCTTACAAATAAAACATTTAATTTTGCATATTTCTATTGTATTCCACAATTTACTAATATTTTGTATGTCTTTTGTAATTTTGATACATAATGTTGGCGAATGAAAAACATTTGACTTTCTTTTCAATCTTGATACCAGTACAGTACAAACAAACAGTCATTAGAGTGTCTGATCTGACTCATGTGATAGTGTCCTTCTTGATGTTCAGGCTGATTCCTTCTAGTTATATCTGTTGAGATTGTTATGCAGTTTTCTTCACATGTGCAATTGCATTGATTGTTATTTTTTTGATGACCCAACTTTGAATTTCTATGATATAGCTAAGTTCATCATGCATGATGTTTTCAGTTACATATTGTAGAATACAATTTGCTAAAATATTACAATGACATTTTGCATGTGTGCTTATGATGGAGATTAGTTTGTGATTTTCTTATAATAGCATCAGTTTTGGTATCAGAATAATATTGCTCTTGAGGAATAAGAATTTGTGTAAAATTGAAATTATTTCTTTAACAAATGTTTGGTGGGATATATCAGCGAATCCCTCCAAATAGGCTTGAAATGTATTTTGCTATAATGTTTTAACTACAATTCAAGTTCCTTAATAAGCACAAGGGAATACAGACTACTTCATTTTGAAAGAGATGTGTCTGTGTCTTTCAAAAAATTCTCCCATCCTATTTATGTTTCTGAATTTATTGGCATAAAGTTTTCACAAGTGAGAAATATTACTTCTTTTTCTTGATTGGATAAGCTGTGGATTTATCAGTTTTATTGGAACTAGCTTCTGATATCTTCTATATTATTCTTCTGTTTCTTATTGCATTAATTTCTTCTTTAATCTACATGTGCTATTTTATTAAGATATTTTTGTACCTTATAATGTCTCACATTTTAGGAAGCGCTTTGAATTGAGGAAAGATTCAGGCTAAGGGCCGAGTAATCCTTAAGTTGTAGATAGTTTGCATAGAACATGCTGTCCATGAGAATACTGCTTGATCCAGGTCTGTGTCCCTAACCCATCTCTTTACCCAATGCACTAAACCTGTATCACCCTTGTGGTAAATCAGTCCAAAGCCAGGTGCCCAACAACTAGGACAGCTTCTCTGCCCGAACTCTGACTTTTCTATGGGGTCCCCCAACCACCTGTTCCTCCAAAAACATTGCTCTAGCTTAGGCTTTCTACCCTCTCCTAACCAACCTGTCTGTGATGTGGAGCAGCCCTTTTCTGGAAATGTAGTGTTTTTTTTTTAAATCTCTCAATGGCATTGGCCTCTCTGCATCTTCATTCATTCTGCTTACTGTCTCCTTTAATTTTTTTTTTACCTTTCCTAGTTTCCTAATATAAAATCGTTATCAATTTGAAATGTTTTCTTTTCCTTTTATAAGAATTTGGTGTGTATCACTTCCTCTTCAAGCACTGCTTTTGTGGTATGTCACATGTGTGTATTTTTTTAAAAAGTATCTAGTACTCCTATTTTATTTTTAATTTAATTTTATTGTAAAGTTTTTATGTTTTTTTCTTTACCATTTGATGTGTGTTTTCTTTACCATTCAGGTAATAGTGCTTTCTGGTCTTCCTTTTAGGTCCTTATTTGACTCGTGGTTTATTTAGAAATGTATAGTTTTCAAATACATGAGGATTCTCAAATACCTTGTTACAGATTTCTAATTTCTTCTTGAATCATTATAAATTTATCGAATCCTGGATTATAGGAAAGGATATAGATATTACAGTAAAATTTTAAAGGGTTCTTTATATTATTGTTACTATTATTACTATTATTATCATTGTGTGTGTAGGTGTATCTGTGTGTGTGTGTGTGTGTGTGTGTGTGTACAATACTGAAGGTTTGAGCCACGGCTTGGGCACTACCACTTAATGTATTTACTCAAGGCTGGTGCTGTACCACCTAAGCCACAGCTTCACTTCCTTTAAAGCCTTCTTAGAATGTATATCTTACTATTGTTGGGTAAAATTTTTCTCTTAATATCAATTCCTCCAAACTGGCTGAATACTTCTGTATTATTATATTTCTATGTAAAATTTAAAAAATTTAAAAATAGCATGTATTAGTTGTATGGGGAGGTATTCACTGTAACATTTTTACACATGTAGAAATGTTTTCCAATCTATTTCCTTTCTCCCAACAAGATCTTGTAACCCCCTATCATCTTCTTAAAGTAATGTCAATGGCTTTCATTGTTGTATTCTTCTTCACAGTATTATCAACTGTACTATGAATCTTTGTGAGTGGGTATGGAAATATTTGATTGAAATTACACTTTTCTCTAGTTCTTGCAGTTTTGTCTCTTGTATTCCTAAGCATTGTTGATATAAGTATCAACAGTGCTATTGTGTTCCTTTTGATGAGTGACTTCATTATGAAATTACTACTTGCTCTCATAATATCCTTTAATATAATAAGTCACTCAAGCTATTTATTTATTTATTTTTATGCTGGTACTGGAGATGAACTCAGGGTTTGGGCACTATCCTTTAGCTTTTTTGCTCAAGGCTGGCACTCTACCACTTGAGCCAAAGCTCCACTCCAGCATTTTGGTGCTTAATTGGAGATGAGACTCTCACAGACTTTCTTGTCTGAGCTGGCTTCAAACCGTGATCCTCAGATCTCAATTCTCTGGCTAGCTAGGATTACAGGTTTGAGACACCAGTATTCAGCCTTATTTATTTTTATTAAGTATCTATAATAAGTAAATTGCCTGTGTTTATGACATGCAACATGATGTTCTAGTTTGTGTACAGATTACAACACAGGTATCGAGCACAGGCTTTCTTTTGATTTGTGTTAGCATGATATACCTTTTTTTCAGTTTATAGCAGTGTATATGTATGTATATGTTAGATGCCATGGAGTTGGCTTTTTAAGCAATCTGATCATTTCTGCCTTTCAGAAATGGCAGTTAGATTATTTACACTATAATGTTATGACAAATATACTTGGGTTTAGTGCTAAGATTTGGTTGTTTTGTTATCTATTTATCCATCAGTCCTGCTATTTGTCCTTTTTTTCTGCCCTTTAAATTGAGGATTTTAATGACTTATGTTGCCATCAGAGTTGGCTTATTAAATCACAATTATTATTCTATGCGTTTTGACATTATTGCTCTACAACATAGATACTCATCTTTAAGTTATCATTGTTTTTCTTCTGGGATACTACATAGTTTCTCCTAGCATATAAAATATCTGATATAATTTGTATCCATGTTTCCTTTCTTGAACTTTGCAGTGTTTGCTTCTTTTGTCTTGTTTAATTTGTTGTTGTTGTTTTTTGCGGGTTGAACTCTGGGCCTGGGCACTGTCCCTGAGCTCCTTTTTGTTCAAGTCTAGTGTTCTATCACTGGAGCTACAGCTCCACTACTGGTCTTTCTAAGTATTTATTAGAGATGAGAATCTCATGGACTTTCCTACTCTGGCTGCCTTTGGACCGTGATACTCAAAGCTCAGTCTCCAGAGTAGCTAGGATTACAGGCATGAGTGAATGATGTCTGACTCTTGCAGTGTATTTATTCCTTACATCTTTACCTGATGCAAACGTATTACATGAAAAAAAAGGAAGAACTAAGGATGGAAAACTTCAATATGGGTGAGTTGATGCAGTATTAAGACCCAAAAGACACAATGAATCCCAAGAGAAGGAAACACAAGGAAATTATGCAAAACACTCAATATTCAAACATGTAGTTTAAAGTGTGGATTACTTTAAACATTTAGTTTCCTTTAAAGAGGCTTAAATAAGAAAACAAGTCCTCTACAGTTACTTATGTAGTTAACATTTTTATTTCTCATTCTTTGATCTAAATTGACTTTTATCTGATGATCTTTTCTTTCTTTCTGAAGGATTTCCTGCATGTTTTCTAGGAGTATAGGTCTACTGGTGATTAGATTACTTTCTAAAGCCTTTATAAATCAGCAAGCACATTTCCCTTCACCTTTTTCAATGGATGTAGAGTTCTAGCTTGTGATTTTGTTTGTTTCCTTTGCTTCTCTCACTGACTTGTGTTGTTTTTGGAAAGTAGGCTGCATATTGTTTGTCTTTGTTGTGTTATAAAAATTGTGTCTGTTTTCTCTGGCAGCTTAAAAGATTTTCTTTCTGTTTTAACAATTTGATTATTGGGTGTTTTGACTAATTTCCATTTTGTTTCTTTTACTTGGGATTAATTGTGTCTTTTGGGCCTTAAGACTGCATCATCTCACCCATATTGAAGTTTTCCATCCATCGTTCTTCCATTTTTTTCTGTTTTTATTACTTCTATAGCAATTCATATTACACTTTGATGCCTCTAGGGTATGTGTTCATTTTTCTTTTCTTTTTCTTCTCCTTTTTTTTTTTTTTGGTCGGTCATGGGGCTTGAACTCTGGGCTTGGGAGCTATCCCTCAGCACTTCAGGTCAAGGTGAACACTCTACCACTTGAGCCACAGCACCACTTCCGGTTTTCTAGTGGTTTATTGGAGATAAGAGTCTCACAGACTTTCCTTTCCTGGGCTGGCTTTGAACCTTGATCTTCAGATCTCAGCCTCCTGAGTAGCTAAGGTTACAGTTGTGAGTCGCCGGCGCCCGGTTGTGTTCATTTTTCTACCACATAAAGAATTAAGAGTCCTAGAAAACCAACAAGAACATGATAAAGGCAAAAAAAGGCCCCCAAACAGAGAATCCAAGAATCCTAAGAAGAACCCAGCTGGCACAGCCCGTAAGAAAGTGAATAACATGGCAGGAACTACCAAACACCTCTCAGTCTTAACTCTCAATATTATGGACTTAACTCTACAATTAAGTGAAAAACACTGTCTAGTTGGATCAAAAACCAAGATCCTTCTATTTGCTGCCTTCAAGAGACACACCTTGCCCACAAAAACAAACATATACTGAATGTGAAAAGCTGGAATAAAATCTACCAAACAAATGGCCCCCATAAGCAGGCAGGAGTTGCAATCCTAATATCAGATTAAAATAGATTTCAAATTAAAATTAGTAAGAAGACATAAAGAAGGTCACTATATACTAATTAAGGGATCTCTCCTCCAGGAGGATATTACAATTCTAAATATCTATTCACCAAACAATGGAGCACTCAGATTTACCCAAGAAACACTACTTTGCCTAAAAATCACACGTAGATCCAAAGACATTAATTGTTGGGGACTTAACCACAACACTATCCATGCTGGATAGATTGACCCGGCAAAAACTCAACAGAGAAACCTTAGATCTAAACAACTGAATAGATCAACTAGATTTAACAGACATCTACCAAATATTTCACCCAGCAGCATCAGAATACACATTCTTCTCAGCAGAACATGAAATATTCTCCAAAATAGACCACATTTTAAGTCACAAAGCAAATTTGCCCAAACTCAGAAACATTGAAATTATGCCCTGCATTCTCTCAGGCCACAAGGGAATACAATTAGAACTTAACACCAAAAGCCACCAAAGAAAGTCCTGTAACACATAGAGGACGAACAACACACTGTTGAACCAGCAGTGGGTCATGGAAGAGATTAGAAAGGAAATTCAAATGTTCATGATATTTAATGAAAAAGAACACACAAAATACCAGCTCCTCTGGGACACAGCAAAGGCAATACTCAGAGGCAAGTTTATAGCTCTGAGTTCTTACATCAACAAATTGCAGATCTGAAACCAACAATTTAATGAGGCACCTGAAGCTCCTTGTAAAAGAGCACAAGCTAACCCCAATACAGTAGATGAAAGCAAATAATTAAAATTAAACCATAATTAAGTGAATTAAAGTCCAAGAAAACATAGAAAGAATCAACAAAACAAAGAGTTGGTTCTTTGAAAAAATAAACAAAATTGACAGACCCTTAGCAAATCTTATCAGAAAAAGAACAGAACACACCCAAATAAACAAACTCAGAGATGAGACTGGAAACATCACCACAGAAACAACTAAGATTCAGAACATTATAAGGGAATACTTTCTCAAACCTTTATGCTAATAAGCTTGAGAATCAGGAAGAAACGGATGAATTTCTAGCAAATATTGACATGCCCAAACTAAACCAATATGAGTTAAACCAACTTAACAGACCCATATCAGGCCTCAAAATACAAACAACAATAAGAGACCTCCCACCCAAGGAAAGCCCAGGACCGGATGAATTTTCAGCTGAAATCTACAAGGCCTTTAAAGCAGAACTCACACCAATACTCTTCCAACTCTTCAATGAAATTGAAAGTCAAAGTCTACTACCAAACTCTTTCTATGAAGCCATCATAATCCTCATCTTAAAACCAGGCAGGGACTCATCAAATAAAGAGAACTATAGACCCTGTTCATTGATTAACATCAATGCAAAACTTCTCAACAAAATTTTGGCCAATTGACTTCAACAACTTATAAAAAAATCATACACAATGGTCAAACAGGATTCATTTTAGGGATGCAAAGCTGGTTCAATATATGCAAATCAATACAATTCATCAATCAATAAGAGCAAGGATAAGAGCCACATGATTATCTCAATAGATTCAGTAAAAGCATTTGACAAGATCAAAAACCCCCTTATGATGGAAGCTCAGGAAAAACTAGGAATCCATGGAACATTCCTCAATATAATAAAGGCTGTGTATGACAAACCTACAGACAGCATTACACTTAATGGTGAAAAGTTAAAGCCATTTCCTCTAAATTCAAGAACAAGACAAGAATGTCCACTCTCTTTACTTCTCTTCAATTTAGTATGAGAATGCCTAGCTACAGCAATAAGACAAGATGCAAACATAAAGGGGATCCAAATAGGGAAAGAAGAAGTAAAACTCTCCCTTTTTGCAGATGACACAATCTTGTATTTAAAGAATCCATGGACTCCACTCCCAAATTACTTGAACTGATCCAAAAACTTTGGCAAAGTAGTAGGGTTTGAAATTAGCCCTCAAAAATCAATGGCTTTTCTGCATGCCAACAATGAGAAAAGTGTGGCTGAACTCAGTAAAGCAACTCCTTTTATAATAGTCCCACAAAAAATAAAATGCTTTGGAGTTAACTAATGAAGTGAAGGACCTCTACAATGAAAACTTTAAAAGCCCGAAAAAGGAAATTAAAGCAGAAATAAGGAAGTGGGAAAACTCCCATGCTCCTGGATTGTGAGGATCAACATCATGAAAATGTCAATACTGCCAAAGGCTATCTACAAATTCAATGCGATACTTATCAATATTCCAACCGCATTCTTCAATGAAATAGAAGGAGCAACTGAAAAATTCATGTGGAACAATAAAAGACCCAGAATAGCAAAAACAATCCTTAGCAGAAAGAACAGTGCTGAAGGAATATCAATACCAAATTTTAAACTCTACTACAAAGCCATAATAATCAAAACAGCCTGGTACTGGCACAAGAACAGACCTGAGGACCAATGGAATAGAACTGAAGACCCAGAAATGAACCCACAGACCTATAGCTTCCTAATCTTTGATAAGAGAGCTAAAAAATAGAATGGAAGAATGACAGACTCTTCAGTAAATGGTGCTGGCAAAATTGGTTAACTACATGTAGAAAACTAAAGCTAGATCCTTGTATATCACCCTGAACCAGAATCAACTCCAAATGGATGAAAGACCTCAAAGTCAAAGCAGGTACCCTGAAAACATTACAGGAAGGAATAGGAGAAACCCTAGGTCTCCTTGGCACAGGCTGAAATTTTCTTAATAAAGACCCAGAAACACAACAAATCAAAGAAAGGTTGGACAAATGGGATTGCATGAAACTGCAGTGCTTTTGCATTGCAAAGGACATAGTTAGCAAGATCAATAGAAAGCCCAAGGATTGGGAGAAGAACTTCACTAGCCATACAAGGGATAAGGGTCTCATATCTAAAATATACCTGGAACTCAAAAAATTAAATCCTCCAAAAATAAACCCTCAGAATTAAACCACCCCATCAACAGGTGGGCTAAAGACTTAAGGATAGTCTTGTCTGAAGAGGAAATATGAATGGCCAATAGACACATGAAGAAATGCTCAACTTTTCTAGCCATAAAAGAAATGCAAATTAAGACAACATTGAGATTCCACCTCACCTCAGTTAGAATGGCTAGAATCAAAAAATCTAATAACAACAGATGCTGGAGGCGATGTGGCCAAAAAGAAACCCTACAGTTTTGTTGGCAGGAGTGTAAACTTGTTCAACCACTTTGGAAAGTAGTATGGAGGTCCCTCAAAAGACTCCACATAGAGCACCCCTATGACCCAGCAATCCCACTTTTTTGCATTTACCCAAATGAAAACAAACAAGGCCTTACTAAAGTTACCAGCACAACTGTGTTTACCATAGCTAAGATATGGAACCAGCCCAGATGCCTGGCTGGCTTTGAACCACAATCTCAGATCTCAGCCTCCTGAGTAGCTACAATTACAGGTATGAGTCAATGGCAGCCAGCTACTTTTGTGTTCTTAAAACAAGTTCATGACTATTGTTCTGACAGAATGGTGTTACTTGAAATTGATTCTATCCTTTAATAGACTCAGAAAAGGAAAGAGTCTATGATGAATGTCTCCCCATCTGAATGAGTCTACACCATTTGGGGCACTCTATATGATGCGTCATGATTTTGATGGGTGTCTCTAGAGCCTTCTGGCTTTGGGGATAAGCAATGATTCTCAGTGTTGTGTGTACTCCAGGCTTACTGCTCATCATTCTTTGGTAATTCTCATTCTAGCCTTGGGCATTTGCTAACGTTCTGATACTGATTGTACTTGGCTATAAATGCAAGTGATCTATAAACTCTCTTGCTGTATAAGCAGGTCTATTTCAGCATTTGCTAGCATTTACACAGATTCCTGACTCTACTTCTCAACTTACAGATACTGACTGGCTTTCTGTAGTGTTTTGTCTCTTCAGTTTCAGCCTGGTAGATATGTGAGAAGTAATTTTGGGCTATGAACAGGCTCTCCTTCTTCATTTCCCATCTTTTTGAGATCTCTGTCTTTTTATTTCTTCATGTTTAATGTGCTCAGTAGCATTGTTCCATGTACTTTGTTTATTTTTCGATGTTTGTGTGGGGAGATTCTGTACTAAGTGGGTGTCTCTCTTCCTAAACTGTCATCATTTTTAAGAAAATGAAGAGTAAGAAATGTTAAGAGACTAGACAAATTGTATATAGCACACAGGTAATCCATGACACACCTGTAACTGAAAGTCAATTTTCCAGACTCCCAAGATGTGGCTCTTAATCATCAGCTTTTATGAACTGGTATATTTGGTCACTAACCTGTTTATAGATAGGTACTACAATAGGAAATGCTGAACATTTTTTCATGGAAAGTACTCCCTTTTTCTCTCTTTAAAAGATAAATGTAAAGAACGTGAAGAATATATAATTTTCCTTGCATCTGCAAATGAAATCGATGTCCGTGCCTGTCCTCTTAACCCAAATGAAAACAAGGGCACCATAATTTGGTATAAAAATGATAGCACGACACCCATATCTACAGCACAAGATGACAGGATTCATCAGCAGAAAAATAAACTTTGGTTTGTTCCTGCGAAGGTAGAAGACTCAGGACATTACTACTGTGTAGTAAGGTAAGGAAGGAATTTATATATTACCAATATGTCCTAAGTATATGCAATAGTGAAAGATAAGATATTAAATTCCATAATTTTCCATTTTAGAAATTCAACTTACTGCCTCAAAATTAAAATAACTACCAGTATTTTGGAGAATGAGCCTGACTTGTGCTATAATTCACAAGTTATATTTACACAGAGACTGCATATCGCAGAAGACGGGAAACTTGTGTGCCCTCATTTGGATTTTTTTAAAGATGAAAATGAAGAGTTACCTCAAGTCCAGTGGTATAAGGTAATTTTGTTATTAACATAATATTTTACTTGTTCAGTAAATGAAAATTTTGCATTGGATGGGCAAATGAATCTGCAAAAGTGGTTTTCAAATGGTTTCTTCTGAAGGGAGAAATGAAATATTGCATTGTAATATTTCATTCATTTTATTTGGAGCTTAACTGAGATGTTACTAGTGTTTGTATTTAACTTAGTATAGATGAGAAAAGTAGTAGTAGAAATAATAAAACATGTGTAAGGAGAAGACTGATAAAATTTCAAATATTTAATTGATAACTGTTTATTGCAATATATGTAATTTGTAAGTGGGTTGATTAGCATTCTGTGGAACACCTCATGTTCCCCTTGATCCAATGGAACTTAGAGAATCATCTTTTAGAAGTTAGGAAATACAAAAGAAATAAACAGCAAAGAAAGGAAACACGCCATTGACAAACTACATTAGCAGTTTCATTGGACATGTGTTCTTGCAAAATAAATTTGTCTTCATTTGCCTTTGTAGTATAAGGCTCTGGGCATAAAAATCTTAGTAGTAAAGAACATACTTAACATTTGCTTTTTCAAGAAAGAATTATGATATCAAAACTGATTGAACCCAAGCAACCATTCAATTACTTTTTAATATTAGTTAACTAATGGGGAAGATGGAGTTTTTATTGGCAAATAGGGAGAAGTAACCAATATTCAATGTTTCTTTTCTTTCTTTTTATTTAGGATTGCAAACCTCTACTTCTCGATAATAGTTTATTCATTGGAGTGAAAAATCAACTCATTGTGAAGAATGTCTCTGAGTACCATAGAGGGCATTATACTTGTCTTGTATCCTACACATACTTGGGAAAGCAATACAACATTACCCGAGTAATTGAATTTTTTACTTTAGGTGAGTCACAGCCTAATTCGAGGAGTTTGGATCATGGATTTTCCAAAGACCATGATTCTAATAGTGCTTTCACAGTCCAGAGAGAAGCTCAGTGACTCCACAAAGGGTCCCATGGTTCTGATAAGTTTTGTTACTGCATACTATGTAAATCTATTTCACTCCCATTTAAAATGTAATACCACTTAAACGGAGATGTCATGAGCTAACATTTTCCAAATGCTGCAGTAGGCTTCTTAGATGTGTCTAAACACGATTCTGCCGGAGAGCTCTGGGGCTCTTTGGCTAGTGTAGGAGAATGTTCTGAGATCCTGAACTTGAGGTGTCTAAGGTCTGTCATCAAGAGCCCTTAGCATTAGATTAAGGGTATAGCTTAGATATGGAACATTTGCATAGAATCTTTGAGCTTTTAGTTCAATTTTCAATACAGAAAATAGAGAGAAAAAAGAAGAATCTTTGCCATCAATGGGGTGGAAGACAATATGCTGTGGCACAGATTTTGTTCCCAGAATCTAGCTCTGGTTCATTCTATGTTAGCTCTTTTACTTAATCTCTCTCAGTCTGTTTTCCTCTTGATATGATGGTACTACCTCCTAAAGTTGTTGGGAAGATTAGGGATCAGATATGCTTACCTGGTAGACATGTGCCTAATACAAAATAGTGCTTGGCACAAAGCAAGTGTGCAACTAATAGGTGCTTAGGAGTTATTCTTCATTTTTCTTAATTCTGTATAATCATGGCTCATAGTTAAAACGATTTCTTAAGAAATGTACTTCCACAAATTACCTAGATGGAAATGAACAGAAGATTTAATCTTTCTATTACTATCAATCTTAAGCAAGAAGAACTTAAGAATATTTTTACAAGGGTTGCTTATTAGTAATTATACTGGGGAAACTGTTATAAAAATTGGGACCATCCTAGGACAGGATAATCCCAAATATAGTTAATCCTATAAACAATTATTTTCTTCAGAGATTAATTTTATTGAATAAAAATGAATTTCTTACTTTGATCCCATAAGGATCGGTGAGTCTTAATGTTCAGTGGTCTTAATTTTATGGCCATATTCTTGAGTTTCCAGCAACCTTCTCCTGATTATTGTTTACTGGTAGTTATTGTTACTATTTCTTTGCTTAAGACACAACATATAAAGCAATAGGTAGAATTCTAGGAAGAGTTAGGCACTGGGAAATTCCACATAAATGTGGTGTAAACATTCTCTGTCAATCTCAATTGTATAAATAATACAGTTCACTCAGGGTTCCCAGCCCAGTGATACTTAGTGATTTTGCTCTTTCTTGGACTCAAAAGTATTTATTGAATATATGCTATGTGTGAAGAACTCTTTTATATGTATATCAATAAACAAAATGGAAATATTCTGTCTTTATAGTGTTTAATTATTTATTTGCCTATACTGGCAGTACATTCAAATTCATTGATTGTCAATTACCTCTTGGTAACAGAGGAATACTGACTCTAAACTTTGGAGCCAGTAGTCTGAAGATGAGTCAAATTTATTTGTGAAGCCCTTCATAGTTTTCTGCTTATTTTAGTAAATTGTGTCAGATTGCTTGGCATTCAGCAATAACCACATTTCCTCTCTTTTGGGTCTAATGATTCAAAGTTACTAAACACAGTTCATTTTTCTGGCCAAAAAGGTACTTTTCCATAGCTACTGCTTCTTTTTTTTTTTTTTTTGTCTTGAGTGAAGTCCTTTTCAAAACAGCATCAGGGTCCTGGTGGTGGTGATGGTGGTAGTGGTAGTGTGTGTGTGTGTGTGTGTGTGAGAGAGAGAGAGAGAGAGAGAGACAGAGAGAGAGAGAGAGACCGCAAGAAAGTCATACCTTTTGGCTCAAAGGGCCCATTTTACTGTAGGTAAAACATTCTCTGGTTGCTTTCTACATTTGGTTCTTTCCTTCTCTTCTTCCCTCCTCTCTCATGCTCTTTGTCCTTTAAGTGCTCCAGAAACAATTTGGCCAGCTGTCATTTAGCATGTTGTGCAAGTGTGATTCTGACCCATAAGAGTCTGAGAAGTCCTGTGTGTTTTTTTTTTTCAGAGGAAATCAAGCCCCATAGACCTGTGATTCTGAGTCCAGTGAATGAGACAAAAGAAGTGAACTTAGGTAAGTGAGTTCCAAACAGGAAATGCTTAAAGACTTATTTAGAACTGAAGATGAAGATAAATTTTACATTTAATATATATAATCAAAGCCTTTACTGAATAAACCAGTATAGAGAGGGAATGTGGCACAGAGTATATATATCTTAACTTTCCTCCTCTGTGCTATCAGAAATTGAAACTAGGGCCTTCTGCATGATAGGCAAGCATTCTTATCACTTGAGCCATAGTCTCAACCCATGTCTGTCCGTCTGTCCTTCCTTCCTTCCTTTTTTATATGTTACCTCTTGTGGCAAAAATGTAGCCATATCTAATTTGCCTACTCCTACTTTGTTGAGGATACTAACTACCTACAAAAAAACCAATTGAAGACCAAGTGCAAAGAACAAGAATGTAACTTATACTGACACAGTATTTATCATCAGAATTAAGCTGTTAGGAAGAAGTAAGACTACAGATAAAAAATATGATAGTTGTGAGCTGGGAAGTTGGCTCAGTGGTAGAGCGCTTGCATGCCTGAGGCATGCAAAGCAAAAAAGCCGGAAGTGGTGCTGCGGCTCAAGTGGTAGAGTGCTAGCCTTGAGCTGAAGAGCTGAAGGACAGCGCCCAGGCCCAGAGTTCAGGCCCCACAACCTGACCCCCCCAAAATATGATAGTTATGCTAGAAAAATATTTTTCCAAGTTAGTGAAAAAGTTCAAAGCCAGACTTTGAAAAACATCAAGAGGGAGGGAGCAAAGGAGGACATTGAGGGAAGGGGAAAGGAGAGAATAGAAAGGAGAGAGAAAAGAAAGAAGGGAGGGTGGAATATATTTAGCCTGAGTGTAAATATTTAGATCAACAGAGAAAGTCCAAAATAAGAAAAAGAAAAACAACACATAAGACAATGAAAGAAAAACCTCATAAATCTAAAAGAAAATGTATTTGATGGTAGAAAGGGCCTTTTAGAAGAACATATATATATATATATATATATATATATGTATATATATATATAGTGGAAAATATGTTTTAAATATATAAATTTTGACTAAAGAATAATGCATAGATACATATATACATCGATAGATGAATATACATAGATAGCCATATCTAAAAAAGAGATATACATCAAAGAATTTTCATAAACAAAAGTGAAATGAAGGAAGGTTACCTGAGTTTTTTTGGAGCATTGTCGTGGAATGTAGAGCACATTTTCCTATGATAGAGGAGTCCCTGCTGGTCAGGAAAGATAGTCTGAGATGGAGTTAGATCATGGACTAGGTGCTTTAGGAGCAGTTCTTAAAAGAAAAGCCAGCTTATAAATATATGGTAATTTAAAATGAGTCCAGACATGTAGATATACTGGGAGTGGATCTCAGTGGAGAAAATTACAAGTTTTATGTTGTAAAGCCCTGGGTTTAATCCCCAGCACAACAAAACAGTAATAACATACCACACGTGCACACATGCATGTGCACGCGCATGTGCACACACACACACATACACCAATAATTCAAAAATGTTGGTGAAAATTTATTTTATTGTATTCATGGACCTTCTTTGAGTTTTACTTCCTGGTTTAAATTCAAAGCAATGCTTTTGAACATAGATAAACCTTGCTGTATAAACAAGGCTGTTCATAGGGTATTAACCATAATAATGAGAAATTAAAAACAGAGTAGGCTTAACAATAGGAAAATCTAAATTAGAGTACATCTGTATTAAGAAATCCTAAGCAGCCACAAACCAGCCAGTTTGGGAGGAGTGACCATAAAGACTGAAATTCCCAATTCACAGCCTGTTACCAAATAGGTAATAAAATCTCACAAAGTTTCATAGGTACATACAGAGAAGAGAAGGAAGGATACAGATACAGTTACTAACAGTGCCTATCTGAGGAGGGTGATGTTAAGGACCAAGGTACTTTCTTCTCTGCACTTTTTTTCTATAATTTCGAATGTTATCTACTAGCCATTTAGTAATACAGATAGATCTGACTGAAAATTAATTCATCCCTTGATTAACAATGCACTGTTTTGCAGGGTCTCACGTACAATTGATCTGTAATGCCACTGGCAAATCCAGTGATATAGTCAGCTGGAAGTGGAATGGGTCAGAAATCTTTTTCATTGATGACCCAGTTCTGGAGGAGGACTATCAATTGTAAGTACACCCATCAATGTTGATATCACATTTTATACCCCATTTTAATCCCTTTGTATAATAACCTATAACTTAACATTGAGGTTACCTGGGAACTCATGATTCCTCACCTTTTGCTGCTTTTGTTGTTGTTGTTGTTGTTTTGTGTGTGGGGGGTGGTCCTGGGATTTGAACTCTGGGCCTGGGTGCTGTCCCTGAGCTTTATTAGTCAAGGCTAGTGCTCTAGGATTTGAGCTACAGCTCCATTTCTGGCTTTTTCCCCCCTTTTTGGTAGTTAATTGGAGATAAGAGTCTCGGGGGGCTTTGCAGTCTGGTCTGGCTTTCAACTGCAATTCTCAGATCTCAGCTTTCTGAGTAGCTAGTATTACAGGTGTGAGCCATCAGCCCTCTTTTTGGAGTTTTACTAAGTTAGCTAAACAAGATTTGCAAGGTCTTGTACATTGTGGTGCAGATTCCAAATCATTTGGAAGCCTTTCTCTTAAATTCAGTAATGCATGGTGCAACATTCTAATAAATTCCCCTTCATATTTTTCCCCCCAGATTTTGGGAGTTTTAATTTGTCCTAAAAGTTACTGACGAAAAAGGCATGCTAACATTCTTTCTTTTAATTTGTCATCCTTGTATGCTCATTTTCTCTGTATTGTTTCATTTTAATATATGTGCTGCCAAAGCAAACACCTCTTTACGTTTTTTAAAACTAGTTTAGAAAATACTCATTAAGCAGGGTCAAGCACTAAGAACTCTAAAAAGCTTCTACTGTCTTCTTATGTATTGTGGGCCTGTGGGATGAGGCTTCCAATGTCCCCTTCTTCCCAGCCCTGGTGAAGGCCTTTGTCCTCTGCCTCAATCTACTCTTGTCTAATATATGCTTTTCTGTACTCCATGGAAGATAGATTGCTTGTCTTTGTAGTTTTCCTGTCTGTAGCTAATCAGTTTTTACTAGTTTTGTGTTCCTGCAACTGACAGTAATCTCAGGCTATATAATTCAATTGATATACCAGCTGTCTGATTGTTACGTTACTCTGTGAGTAGTGTAGGTAATTATTTCAGCTGCAAGGTACGAAACAAATGCAGAAATAAACCAAACATAAAAATCTTATTCATGGGGCTGGGAAGGTGGCTCAGTGGTAGAGTGCTTGCCTTGCATGCATGAGACCCCACGTTTGATTCCTCAGCACCATATAAGCAGAAAAAGCTGGAAGTGGTGCTATGGCTCAAGTGGTAGAGTGCTAGCCTTGAGCTGAGGAGCTCAGGGGCAGTGCCCAGACCCAGAGTTCAAGACCCAGGACCAACAACAAAAAAAATGTTATTCATAGTGGCTGCAACATCCCTGCCTAACTTTGTTGACCTTCTGTCTTTTGAACAGTGTGGAAAATCCTTCAGACAAAATAAAGAATACACTCATCACAATACTTAATATCTCAGAGGTCAAAAGTCAATTTTATTTATACCCATTCATCTGTGTGGCCAGGAACACAGACAAAATCAGTGAAGCATATATCCAATTTGTATACCCAGGTAAATATGAAACTAGTTATTTGAAATGCAATTTTTGTTGTTGTGGTTTTTAGTCATTTCCATTCTTTTTTATTTTTCTTTTCTTTTTTTAAGTAAGTTTTTTTTATTGTGAATATACTGTACAGAAGTGTTACAGTTACATGAGCAAGGTGGTGTTGTTTTAAGATTTGTTTTTAATAGGATTTCATAACCTAGAGTTTTCCAATATGACTTCCTCTCCCTGGAACATTCTTTCCTTCCTTGTCAGCTGGGAAACTTCTAATCCTTCTCAGATGAATTATCTGTTTTCAGTGGTATATTTTTCTATTCCATTGTTTACACTTAACCCAGTTAAGAACTCTGGTACTGTTTGTCCCAGTACAGTATCTTTTAGACTTAATTTCCTTGACTGTAAATTCTTTGATGGTAACAGCTTTTTATCATAGTACTTATTCTATTTCCACAGCTAATAATAATTGAAGTTTGCTACATCATGGGCATGTAATAAATGTTTTTAAGTAAATAACTTTATGAAGAATGCTTCAAAACCTAAATAGCTGCTTCAGAAAGGCAATTCCAGAAGTCAAGGTCATGAGTTGGTATGGTCAGGCAGTGTTGAAAATTTTTGTGAAATATTTAAAAATAATCTGTGGGTGACATTGATCAAGACACTGTATTCATCATCTGATTTGGTGAATAGAAACTCCTTTGTATAACTACTTAAAGATAATAAAATATTCAAAAAATGGAAAAATAAAAACAATCTGTAGTTGAATAGTCAAGATGTTCTTAACATAAGCTGGAAGATTTATATTGAAGCAATCATGATCTCGTAATGAAGACTATAAATGTGAACTATCCATTGGACCAATTGGACATTAGATCTTGGATCCTACTTTGTACCAAAATAAAGTCCAGATGGATCAAAGAACTAAACTGGACAACTTAAGTTATAGGCTTTTAGGTGTTCTTTTCCAGGGTGTCTCTATATGTTCTGGCATTTAAAAAATCCTTTCATCTTGTCTCTTTTTCTATGTTTAGTTGTTCTTCAGCCTCTTCTCCTTTACCCTCTCACTGCTTATTTTTTTTACCACCTTCCTCTTTAATCACTAAAGTTGAGTAATTAGAAAGTGAAGACAAATTCAGATAGATAGATAGATAGATAGATATTCTTTCCTCTTCTCCTCCAGATTTTGGCTTTTCCTAACTGGCTCTTCTACCTTGGTAAACTTCTGTAGATTCTCATTGATTTTGACTTCTCCTTGTACTGTGAAGCACTCTATCTGTAGTATATTTTCTCTTATTGCATATGGTGGTATTTCGGTGGAAACTTAATAGAATGTGCCTTAGTTGTATAGCTTGTCCAGGTTAGATTGCTTTCTGTAGTTAATATCCATTAATAATTATAACAATGAATGAGCTAAAAACTATCTGAATGTTAGGCCAATTCCAAATATGTCTTTCCTGTGATGAAAGTAGAAAAGTTGCTGTGTTCAAAGTTTTAATTCCTTTTGGTTTTAATGCTTTTCCTCCTCTTTTCTGCTACAGTTCCTGATTTCAAGAACCACATAATTGGGATATTTGTCCCATTAACAGTTATGATTGTGTGCTCAGTATTCATCTATAAAATCTTCAAGGTTGACATTGTACTTTGGTACAGAGATTCTTGGTCCCATTTTCTCCACACAGAAGGTATAATTTTGTAGTCACACAACAAGTTCTCCTTGGAGATTTAGATGATGACTAAGAAAATGTTTACTGAAGATTTAGAATGAAAAATGCTGGCAGATATAGGGATGGTAGTTATTCTTAGACTTAATTATAGTTTTATAATTGACTTAACTAGACTGAATTTCAGTGTTTTCTAAGTTCAGTCTTCAGCATTCAAGCTGCAGGATAAACAGGCCCTTGGAGCAGCTGTGTCTGAATTCAGTTACTTAGAATCCATTGATGGGGACATGCTCTGTGTAGATCACACCATGGCCAACTTCCAAGTGGAAGAAATGAATAGATTTTCACACATCAGGGGAAGTCTCTCTCTTTCGTTGAAACCAAATAAAATCTACCACCTCAATACTATATAAAAGGAAGACTGAAATGTTTGGGGAAGAAAATAAGAATAAGGAGCTAAGGACATTTTAATACTGCATGTATGTGAGGTGGCCATTAATGCAAGAGAAGAATAGCTCATAGTATGAAAATTTGGAAGAGTGAACATTGTAAAATGGTACCATACTTCAATTGTACACTGAATCAAAAAGATCAATATGTAACTGGGAAGTATATGTTTTTGATACTGACTTTATCAAATCATTTACTTTTCCTTTTGGTTCTAAATATGTGACATTTATTCTTTAGCTTCAGATGAGAAGAGCTATGATGCATATATACTATACCCAAAGACGTTCACGGAAGGGTCCACCTCCAACTCAGATATGTTTGTGTTCAAAATATTGCCTGAGGTCTTGGAAAATCAGTTTGGATATAGACTGTTCATTTATGGAAGGGATGATTATGTTGGAGAAGGTATGGGATGGAGTAATGCACAAGAGTTAATAGGTTTATTGTTGTAAAAATGAATCTGTAAGTTTGCTATCTTTTTAGAAGACTGTAATGTGGGTATATGTATTTTTTACCATTTTAAACATTTCTTTATACTTCTGTATGTGTGTGTATATGTATGTGTGAGGGGTATGTGTGTATGTGCTAGTACTAGGGCTTGAACTCGGAGCCTTAAGCTCTTGCTTGGCTTTTTTTGCTTAAGGCTGTAGCTCTACCTCTTTAGCCATACCTCTACTTTTGGCATTTAGCTGATTAATTGGAGATAAGAGTCTCATGGACTTTTCTGCCTAGATTGGTTTTGAACTCAGATCTCAGTCTCCTAAGTATCTAGGGTTACAGGAATAATCCACGGGCACCCAGCCTAACTTTCATATTTATTAAATGCAAAGTATTTACTTCTGTTACAGTTGGATAGATCACTAATTAATTGATTTATATGTTTCAGAAAATATAATGATTAATTAGTGGTTATTAGTACAATAAAATAGTACAGATGAAATGACTTAAGTAGTTTTTAAAACTTTGACATTTTCCTGCATTCTAAGTGGAATATTCAACTGTTGCAGGTCAATGTTTGATCTGATCTATGAAACAGGACAGACCTTTAAGCACAAGTAACACAAGAGAAAAGAAGCATGAGGAGACATAGTAGATGGAGGGGGCGGAGGGAAGAATCTTGTGAGAACACGGTTCTGAAATTTGACTCATCACACTGTACTTCCTATTTTTCAGATACTATCGAGGTCACTAATGAAAACATAAAGAAAAGTAGAAGACTGATTATTGTTTTAGTGAGAGATGTGTCTGGCTTCAGCTGGCTGGACCATTCATCAGAGGAGCAAATAGTGATGTATAATGCTCTAATTGAAGATGGAATTAAAATTGTTCTGCTGGAGCTGGAGAAAATTGAAGACTACGAGAAAATGCCGGAATCCATTAGATTTATTAAGCAGAAACATGGGACCATCCGCTGGTCAGGGGATTTGAGAGAGGGACCACAGTCTTCAAAGTCCAGGTTTTGGAAAAAGGTCAGATACCACATGCCAGCTCAGAGGAGGTTGCCTTCATCCAAACAGCAATTATTGTCTTTGACCTCTGGTTCAGGCACTAAGGCGAGCTTGCAAAGTGAGGTTCACCTGCCTCTTGGGTAGCCTGGAGAAGCTGGGTGTTCCTATTGTATGCACTACAGGCTGGGCTGTTGCCTCCTGCTGACTTCTATAGTCATAAAATGTACCTGTCTGGTCCCTTGTCCCAAAGTAACCTGGAATCAGATAGTTAAGGGAACAGGACTTAGTGACAACAGCATGTCCAGGCAGTTCAGAGCAGAGGGCTTGGGATGGCCTTTAAAGGACAATAAAATGCTCTCTGAATGTTGGACCAGTTGAGAAAAGTCACTTGACAGTGATGAGAAGCTAAAAAGTGACGAGAAGATAAAGAGATGGCCACCCTCTAGAGATGGCTTTATGAATTTGTTGAGAGCACAGAGGCAGAGCTGTGGCCATGTCTGGGGACATTGTAGGGTCAATGACCCAGGAGGGACTTTTCTGGGCAGCCTTGTGGGTACTGTAGACTGACACAGAGGAAGGGCACATTTTTCATTGGCTTGAGTTTGTCAGGTACATCCTCTGCCAGTGATCAGAGATTCCCAAGACCAAAATTTATTGGGTAGACTTCGAACACTGTCCTTTCATTGGGACAGAGATTCTCCAGGAATCCAAGGTGGCAAAAAATCTCTTTATCTTCCTGTAGAACAGAATTTAAAAAGCAACAGTAGCAGGAACTGACCCACCCCTTCCTCCTTAAGTGTTTTCTTCCTGGAATGTCCATCCTGTTTTCCTTTATTCTGCATTTTACTTGATTCATTTGCTTCTTTGGAGACACAGATGGCTTTGCAATGGCTTCCTTCCTCTCCTCCATCATGTGCACAGCTTTCATAAAATGCTGCTCTCCTCATATCCTGATCTTGCTGGAAAACCTCCCAGGGTCTCTCTTTTTCTGCTTAGGAACTAAATAAAGCCTGCGTCCCCCTCCAGCGTGGCAGTTCCGACTCTAGTTCTCCCAATGTGATGTGTCCTCACAACCTTCCCTGTGCCATCTTGCTGTGTGTATTCTAGGTCAGCCTCCAGGGATTCTGTCTTGGCTGTATCTCCTACATCTGTCCTCTGACCTGAATTTCTTCTTGCATTCTCTCCAGTTGCAATCCAAAGTTGATGTCAATGCTGTAGTTGCCAAGGGCCTTTCCCTGAGAGATTCCACTCTCAAGCCTTAAATCTCTCCTGCCAGTCTATGGGTGCTGCCTATAAGTGACCACATTAGGAAGTAGCTCCTTTTCTGGTCTGAATCTATGCTGTCTCAGGAGAAGTGTTGTTTGATTGTCCCTGACTGCCTTCCAGAAGCAGTGTGCACATGTGACAAAGATTGTGTAGTGCTTTACTATTTAAAAATGTTCTCAGATAATTATGTTTAATTTTTTGCAATAATGCTAATTCTAGACATAGAGAAAATTCCCTATTTTTTAAAATACTCTCTTAACTCTATTACATCTAAGACTTGAACCTGTATTTTCTGGCCACTAGTCCAATGCTAAAACTACTTGATTTTTAGGTCAATAACTGTCTCTTCACTGCCTACTTGACAAACATGTGAAAAGAAATGGTAGATTTTTATTTTCTAGGGGGGAACCAGAACCCATTTTTTATGTAAGAAACAAATTTGAGACTTTTCAAAGTGTTGGCATATATAAAAACTATGTTTGATTTTATGTAAATACATTTTAACTTGCATGCATTCTTTCTACAAAATTAAATACTTCTTACCCAATTAAAAGTGACAGAAAAAAATTGGGGGAGGTATAGGAAAAAATATTTTCTTAAATTTGAAGACAACCTTCAGGATCATTAGACTAAATCTTGAAATTTGCAAGACTGGGTTCATGAGCCATTTGTTGGGACACAGGATGCTTCTGAAAGTTGTCTGAATGTGGATTGATCATTTGCTTTTCATATTTTGAGTATCTAACAGTATAGGTGAATACAAACGCTTATTTGGAAGGGCATTTTCCCCATTAAAATGTTCAGAGCTGGACAAACACAGTTTAACATTTTGACCACCCCTTTTGTACCTGCTTTCTCCTGACTCTTCTTGCCTGAATACATTGGCAAGCATGGTATCAAGAAAGCGAGCTTAGAAAGAGTGGCAACATTGGCTAGTAAGAAGTACAAAAAGAATTACGAGTAGTGAGGCATCTGGAATTTAGGGAACAAAAGTAAAGGGAGAAACCTTAATTTGGCAAAAATACCACACAGGAAAGTGGCAAGATGTTCCCTATCTCAGGGAAAGAATCCAGAAGAGAAAACTAAGCTCTCTGCCACTCCTTCAACTTCCCTAGACTGACTGTCCCAGTCCCCAATCTCTTTTCAAAGCTCTTCTTCTATATGATCCCTTTAATAGATGTCATTGAAAAGGGTATTTATTTTTTTAATTAAAAGTCAACCTAAGTTTTGAAGAAGATTTGAAAATACAGCCAAGTATTTGATTACCAGTGGATAAACTGGCTTAACAGAATTTATATTTTCTCTCTCCTGCTTTCCTTTTGAAAAACTTTACTTTCAATGAAAGAGAAAGTTTTGAGCCATTTTAAATGACATTTTCAATAACATGTTTGTACTTGTTAATGATGAAGGTTCTTTTTTTTTTTTTACTAAGACTTACTTGTGTAATTCTGTAGCAGATGCCAGATATTTTTATATGGTAAACCACCAAATTGGTGTACAGCTTGTATCATTAATCAATAGACTGTACTTGTTTTCCAATAAAATTGTTAAAACTTCTGGCTCTTAAAGTCTGTTTCTTTGCTTGCCATCTCCACAGCCACCCCAAGGTGGTGAATAAAGTGAATTAAGTGTCCAAAATGTATGCTGCAAAGCTGGTAAATTGTAATGATCTCTGAGAGCTTTTGCACCTGTTACTCAGAGTCCCTTTGTTCTTATCTTCCAGTACTCTCAATGGGTAGAGCTGTGAGCCCTATAGACTCCACAAGAAATGCTGTCTTCACCATCTACATGGCATGAGACCTTAGACAATGATTGGGCTTCAGTTCCCTTCCCTATTAAACGCATAATACACCTAATTCCTAGAATTACATGAGGTCAGAAAAATGGCAACTTTGTTAGTAGCTTTTCTATGAATATATTTGGTTCTTTTAAGTCCCAATAGAACCTTCCAGTAGAGTGGATGTAGAGAAGTGGTAATCTAGAGGGGCTCTTAAGAATTAGAATTAGATGCTGAGACATTGGAATTAAACATGGAGATGTGTAGCACAGAAATGGATCCCTGCTCAGCTCTCCAATGCTCTCAAATGTGAAGGAATGCTTAGAGCTCTAAACATTGACAGCTTTGTCGGTTTTTATGTAACAGATTTGTCATATTCCACAGCAATGCCTCACCAATACCTCATGACACTAAAATGTAGATGCTAGAAAACTTATTTATTCAAAATTTCTCATCTAAAGGATGTAGTCTTCTACCCTGTTTTCATACTTTTACCAGTTAATTTTTTAAAGTTCATTTTTAATCTCTATTAGAAAGTTCTGTTTTTCTCTTTATAAAATAACATTTCATGATTCAATACAAAATAGATTTTTCAGAGGTGGGGGGCCCTCTGGAGTGATTTTTTTCTCCCAAGAACCCCATCTGATGGAAAAGCCCTGAGTCACAGATGCCTGAACTGTCACAAGATTACAGTTAGAGCAAGGCCCTGAGCTAGGTGTCCTGAACTCTGGTTTTGTCATTTGTAAAAGAGATCTTCAACACCACAAGGTCTTAATGTATGAAAAGCCCATACTTGGAGAGAATCTCAAAATGTATTTTCTTAATTTGACTTGATCATTTCAAGTAAAATGAAGTTTGTCTGCTTTCACTAAAATTAAATACATAAATGAATCACTATGGGGGAAGAATTCTTAGGATAAGAAATATAGAGTACAGGGGGCTGGGAAGGTGGCTCAATGGTAGAGTGCTTGCCTTGCATGCCTGAGGCCCTGGGTTCGATTCCTCAGTACCACATAAGCAAAAAGAAAAAAAGCCGGAAGTGGCTCTGTGGCTCAAGTGGTAGAGCGCTAGCCTTGAGCTGAAGAGCTGAGGGACAGCGCCCAGTCCCAGAGTTCAGGCCCCATGACTGGACTCCCCCCACCAAAAAAAAGAAATATAGAGTACATATGAAAATGTGCATGGGTAAAATAATATTTATTTTATAAATTCAGAAAGAGAGAGACAGAGAGATGGAGACAGAGACAGATTATGGCGAAGAATGAGAGGAAAGAGATGGTACTGTTTAAAATGAATATTAACCCTTCAAAACAGAAACATGCTCTTCTTACCCTTTTACCACACTTGGCTCAGGTTTTTCTGAGGAAGGTTTGGTTGATTTACGTAAGTCTTGTATTGTTCACCTTAAATCTGAAGCCCAAATACCAACAGCAGTCTCTAAAGTTTGTAGACCAGTTGAACCTGTACAACTTGAATCTAGGCTTATAGGATCATGTTGACATCTCTGGCACTGTGCTCAACCAGCTGAGGGCAATATGTGATCACAGAGCGAAAGTGTATGAAGGCTGTTTATGTTAGGGCATTTGATCTGGAAGTGATCACAAATGTCATTTGGCTTATGCTTCCTGTTCTGAGAAAGGCTTCATTGATAACCATTTCACAGGGTTCATAGGTTTTCTTTTTATTCAGTGTGTTCCTGGGAATGAAATTTCTTAGATTTCTTTAGTGAGGGAGTATGTTCCCACAGGGAACCCATTTCTGCTTATGCGTATGTGGCTAGTTCTGCCTTGGCTTGCACTCCATTTTCTCTCTTTGGCCATCTTATTTGCTTGGTCTTCGGCTGGTGGCACTATTTAGGTAAACAATGTTTACACGTGAGACTCTGGGTGGGCTCTTGATCTGGAGAAAGGGGTTATCTGAGAAAGCTTAGCAGCAGTAGATTAGATTCCAGGCCATGATTATCACTATGTTCTTTTAATAGACCCAGAGTATC
This sequence comes from Dipodomys ordii, assembly GCF_000151885.1. NCBI lineage: Eukaryota > Metazoa > Chordata > Mammalia > Rodentia > Heteromyidae > Dipodomys > Dipodomys ordii. The sequence goes on from NW_012267263.1 coordinate 7,487,985, forward strand.
TCAATGAAGACACAAGGTTGAGATTTCCTCCACCCCTCTGGTACATTCATATTTGGGAAAGCCTTCAGAATAAACTTCCTGAGTTAGCTTCAGTAAATGCCACCAAATCATTTGCCTAAGTGGCTATGCCAACTTGCCTCCTACCAGCAGTATATGAAACCCATCCTTGTCCACATTTGGCAATGTCAGTCTTCTTAATTGTAGCCATTTTGGTGGGCCTTATTGGTAAGGATAAGATTTTAAGGCTGGGATAATATTGGACGTTAATAGTATGGATAACATTTAAAAGTATAACATTGTAGGCCAGGCACAGTAACTCAGTCTTGTAGTCCCAGCCTCAAGGGAGGTGAGATTGAGAGGCTCATGATTTGAGGCCAGCCCAGGCAAAAAGTTAGGGAGACCCCATGTCAATCTATAGCTTGGTGTGGTGGAGCATGGGTATCATCCTTGCTATTCAGGAAGTGGAAATTGGAGGATCATAGCTTATGTTGGCCTAGGCAAAAAAAAACACGCAAGATTCTAACCCAAAAATAAGTAAAGCAAATCCAGGATGAGGATGTGGCATATGTAGTGGAGCACCTGTCTAGTAATATGGTCTGCTATGCATTCCTGCCCCCAGATAAAAGCTGGGTTTTTATAACACTGGGTCAGTGCATATGAAGATATTTCTGCTCCATTTTCTGTGGGAAGCTTTCTTCTGCTTCAGTGTGAGGTGCTACTGCTACTGGCCATTGCAAAGCTCATGTACAGTTACCCACTAACAACTTCTCTAAACAATTTCCTTTGAATTTTTCCTTCCTCTTTTTTATTAGTCAACGACGCTGTCCAGTTTCTGAGATTTATCAGGGTAATTAAGAACTTGCAGCACATGTCCTAATTTCCTGTTATCTTAAAGATTTTAAAATGATTAATTTGTATCACTTGTGTATATCAGTTGGGTTTAGAGTGATATCTCAATGCACACATATAACATGGCTGGCCAAGTCCAAACTTCCTTTATCTGCCCCCCTTTCCCACCCCCAGCAGTCTCCACTCGACACGTGGGTAGACATGAGAATACACTTCATCTTCCAATGGCTGGACACTCAAGGGGCTAGCTGACATGGGGAAAGAGTCTACTTCTTCAAGTAAGTCTCTTTAGGAGGGAGTCATTTTCCCCCCTAAAACATGATATTTAAGGTCACATATGACAAATGAGGTTATTGTTACTATTTAAAATAAGAAAGAAAGTGATTTTTAGATGCTTCTTTCAAATTTCTAATAGGCTATTTTTGATGTTTGTCACACATAAAGTGTTAGAATCCCCAATACTTTTTTTTTTTTGCAGTACTGGGATTTAAACTCAGGATCTTGTACTTACAAACACTTCACCACTTGTGCCACACCTCCAGACCTTTTATCATTGTTGTTATTATTTATTGCTTTGGTTATTTTTCAGCTAAAATCATGTTTTTCCTTCTTAGTGGTTTGTGGCTATAGTCTTCCACAGAATCTATCAAATGCTTTTCGTACAGCTGATATTATCGATGTGATGATCACACCTGGTTTATTGGCTGAAATGGGGGTTGGGGTTCTTAACTAGAACTGAGATTCTTTGCAGCTCTAACTTCTGCGCAGCTGCGATTACAGATATGAGCCACTGCACCCAGCTGAAAGGCTCAATGCTTTCTAATAGTGTCGACATTTGCAAACCACTGGCCAAATAGCATGATGCAACAGGTCAGTGCATACAATTCCCGCCTTTACCCCCACAATGGCTTTTGCTTCTCAATTTCTTCTTCTTCTTCTTCTTCTTCTTCTTCTTCTTCTTCTTCTTATTATTATTATTATTATTATTATTATTATTATTACTATTATTATTATTATTGGGAAAATACCGTACCAGAGAGGTTACAATTACATGGGCAAGGTAGTGAGTACCTTTCTTATCAAGCATTGTTGCCTCCTCCTTTGTTGCTTCCCGATTTCTATCCCAAGAACACCACCAGGAACAGCGATTTCGATTTATGTCTTTTCCTATCTCCCAGCAGCAGTGTCTCTGGGTTTTTCTCCTGCCCGCCTGGGCAACAGGTCTCTGTGGACATCCATAGGCTCAGTCAGGGCTCATGGTGAGCTGCAGCAGAATCACCCTGGAGAGAGGTGTGCTTTCCCCAAGGCTCAGGTGTGACTCAGCCATTGAATAACCTTTCTTAGAAGCCCTATAGGGCGCCTTCCATACAGGGCGATTCAGGACAAGTCAGGACTGCTCAATTGGAATTCGGAAAGGAATGAATGGTGAAGAACTAATCCGGTGAAGAGAGCTTCCTCTCACTTCCTCATGTGTGTTCCCCCCCAGCGCTCAACAGTCAAGGTAGGACTGCCCGCCCTTGGCGGCAGGAAACACCCAGGCTTCAAAATGCCACGGGACGTTTCAGTTCCTGTCCGGTGTTCTGCTTTCCACCGGGACATCCTGCTCCCCCAGCCCCACTGGCAAGGTGGATGCTAACTAACCAGGATCTGCGGCTGAGTCAGGTGTGGGTGGGGCGCCAGCCATGGGAAAGACTTGGAGGAAGCCAGAGATCAGGACTGCTGGGCGCGCCCCGGACCGGTTGGGCGACTTAGGGGTCCTGGCCGAGGTCCCTCAGGTCTGGTGGTCCTCGGTTTTCCTCCCTCCCTTCTCTGTCTGTCCCTTCCAGGTGGTACTGGGCAGCAGTTCGGGGTGCATTGAATCACCGTTCGGGAGGGGATCTGGGAGGCAGGCTGGGACTTGGGGGTTGCGCTGGGATGCTTGGCCAAGTCCCAACCTGGGAACACAGGACCCGCTCAGCCTGGCTGCCAGGTGACAGAAAGGGTCCACCCCCCCATCCCCCGCTGCCTCCTAACCCTTACCCACCCGCCCCTCCACCCACAACTCTCAGCTCCTTGGGCTCTAAGCGAAGGCGCGCGCCCGAAGCGAACAGGAGCTGGGAAGGACCGGGTTTTGCGGGAACGTGGAGCAGAAGATGGACAGCTCCCCATTTTGAAGGTGAGCCTGGGCCTGGGCCGGGATCCCTGAGACGCGTCTGGAGGGGAGGGCACGTTTATTTCTCCCTCCCTCTCCCATTTTCTCCTTTCTCCTCCGCAGCCACAAATGGGGGTGCTGGCTTGGCTGCTCTGCGGGGCGGTCTTCGAGCTTCCACTTGCCAGCGGAGCAGGAGCAGGTAAGTTCCCTGTGTCCTCCTGCGTACCCCGATCGCCATCCCCCTAGGAGGACTTTGGGGACATCCCGTGAGCCTCAAGACCTGCCCCGCCTGCCTCCTGCTTCCCCGTTGGCCAGGAGGAATTCTGAGGACCTGGCGCGGCAAGTTCCAAACCTATGTTCTCTGATGCTCAGCCCCAAAGGTCACTTGGAGCTTCTGGTGACTTTGGGAAGGGGAAAATTTCGGCAGCTATTCAAGTCAAAACCCGAGTTAAGAGGCTTACGTGGATGCTTACGTGGATGCCCTACTGCCTAGATCAATGGCAAAATGTCTTGATCTGGGATAAAGTGACGCTAGCTAGCTACAGGACAAATAGAAGAAAAACAACGCCGCTTGGTAGATAATAACTTTAAGGTTTTTTTCTTTTTTCTTTTCCTTCCTTCCTTCCTTTCTTCCTTCCTTCCTTCCTTCCTTCTCTCTCTTTTTCTCTTTCTTTCTTTCCTTCTCTCCTTCCTTCTTTCCTTCCTTCCTTCTTTTCTTTCTCTCTCGTTCTCACTTTCTTTCTCTTTCTCTCGTTTTCTTTCTTCTTTCTTTCTCTCTCCTTCCTTCCTTCTTTCCTTCCTTCCTTTCTTCCTTCCTTCCTTCTTTCCTTCCTTCCTCTCTCTTTCTTTCTCTTCTCCCTCTCTTTCTTTCTTTCTGTCTTTTTTCTTTCCTTCCTTCCTCTTTCATTTTTTCTCTCTCTCCTTCC
>NW_012267263.1:7491940-7494017 GCF_000151885.1 Dipodomys ordii
AATATAACAGATGTGAAGGAGAACACGAACCTGCGATGCTGGAAATTCAACAACAGTCTGGTGGATGATTACTACAATGACTCCAAGCGCGTTCAAGAAGGAGTTGAGTAGGTGTTTCTCTAAACCCAGCAAAAGTCGGTGGGGGGGGGAGGAGTTGGGGAGGTGGGGAGGGAAGGGATAGTAGGGAAAACACAAAGGAGGAGGTAACAGTACTCGATAGGAAATGGACTCATTACCTTGCTCAAGTAACTGTAACCCCTCTGTACAATATCTTTGCAATAAAAAAAAACATTTAATAAAGTTTCCCATCCTGTATAAAATTGCTGATATTACCCTCTGCCTTCTTGTAACTGCTCTTAGCTTTGTCTTTCGAAGATCCTTGTGTGCCCTTGCTTTAGGGAAGTGTGAGATATGCATGTTATTAATGATCCCAACTTAATTCTGGACATGTGGTAAAATGTGAAGCATGCCTTACATAAAGGGTATCTACTTCTCTCAATTGCTACTCAAGTCTAGGCTGCCCCATTTAGTCATATAAACAACCATAAACCTTCAAGGCTTAAACAGCAAAACTAGCCTAAGATGAGAGAGAAAGGTCACAGTTACTAGTAACTTGAGAGCAGAAAGAGCCTGGCAAGGAAATCTGGGCAAAGCTTCCCCCCCCTCCCTCCCCCCGCCCCGCCCTACACACACACAGTCACTCTTCATTCAACTATCCAGAAGAAAACGCAAATCTGTATCTACATAATGCATAATGTAAACACTTATTTGTGCCACTGGATGAGGCATTCATAGGGTAAAAAGGATGGTCCAAAATGTTCTCCAGGACAGAGCATTTAGAATGACGATTATGAAGTTTTTTGGGTAAATAAGATTTGCATATTAATGATTGCCCCCCTTTGTTTTTGTTTTTGTTTTTTTTTACAGAACCAATGTTTCTTTTCCAGACCACAATTTTTACACAGTAAACATAACCTTCCTGGAAGTGAAGATGGAAGATTATGGCATACCTTTCATGTGTCATGCTGGAGTATCTGTCGCATACATTGTATTAAGGCTGCCAGGTAATTAATGCCTTATGTTTCAAATACTGTTTACAGGGAATAAAGTGATAGCAAGGAAAGGCACATAAGAGAGATGGGATGTCACACGCTTGGCATGGGGCAAGATGATGATATTAAATGCAGAACCCAGTGGTGATCGCTAGGAAGGAAACAGTGCAGCGTCAGACATGCATCTTAGAGTGCAGTTTATTATGTCAGGCTGGATTGCTCAACTTTGATAACTATTCACTTATGACTTTTATCTTCTAGTTTATTATACAGTAATTTGACATACAATGAAATGCTTATGTGTAATTTTGCCATGTGACTTTGCAAAAGTATCTCTTAATCCTGATATTTGAGCAGGAGGTGTTCCAGCTCCAAGTGTGTACATAAATTGCACCTAACACTATACAGAACATTTCCTTTGTGTCAGTACTGGGGCTTGAACTCAGGGCCTGGGCACTGTCCCTTAGTTGTGTCACTCAGTGCTGGCACTCAACACTTGAGCCACAGTTCTAACTCCTGGATTTTTGCTCATTGGAGGAGATAAGAGTCTTATAGACTTTCCTGCTCTGGTTAGCTTTGAATGGTGATCCTCATAGTTCAGCTTCCTGAGTAGCTAGGATTATGGGCATGAGCACATAGTACAGAGCATTTTGATTAGTAATTGGAAGTAATAAGACAGAGTGGAGAAGGGAAGGTGAAATCATAACCTTGTGAACCTCTTTAAATTCTGCATCATACCAGGGGAGTGCATGAAATGCCTTGGAGATAGTTGTGTGGTTTACAAAGGCAATCTTGGTTCTATTATTCTGTGTGTGTCTGTGTGTGTGGGGGGGGGGATATATGAAAAGAGAGAGAGGTTAGCTATATATGAGAGAGAAGGCATGAATCACCGTGTAGGTATATTTCTCCAGAACCTAATATCAAGTGTAGTGGGTTATGCATGAGTTAGCAGACATACTTTTCCTTCTGCTGGTATCAGGACTTGTGAGTGGCCATCTCTCTCTCAGAGTAGCTAGAAATAGTGA
>NW_012267263.1:7494067-7506523 GCF_000151885.1 Dipodomys ordii
ACTGTACAGAGGGGTTACAATTACATGGGCAAGATAATGAGTACATTTCTTATCAAGCATTGTAGCCTCCTCCTTTGTTTCCCCTTCTCATCCCTTCCCATCCCCCCCACCCAACTCCCCACCCAACCCTCCCCCCCCCTGCAGAAAATTCCTTTTTATATTATAGCCTTCCTTTGTTTGTCAGGTATTTCTTCATGATTAGGTCTAGGTGTGTCTCTGTGCTAGAATACTAGGTATGTGCGTTATGTCCTCTGCAGATCAGTGGCACCCCAGACTCTAGTGGACACTTTTTCCCTCATAGGCCATGTTCATTTGGGTTACTTGATTAATGTATTGACAGTTTTTCTACTACGTAGATACAGGAGAGAATGTATTGCATTCTGCTGAGTGATCACAAGATGCCTAATGTTTTGCTTGAAGTAAAGGGTTTGCAAAGTGCTTTGGAAGTGATTTGAAAAGCTGTGATGAACTGAATTGCTTGAGTTCGTGACTGAGAGTTGACAGGTTTCAATCTGCTACTATCCCATAGGAATGCCAACAGTTGTTACAGAATACCCATGAACCTCACTGTTTTTATAAAACACTGGTGTGCCACTTCCAGAACGACTCTAGAAAATTTGTCAGATGAGTACCAACAAACACTCCATCTGGGAATATCTGGCAGTCTCATGTGCCACCTGAATTTCCCAGAGAGTTTGCTCATGGATTCAATAAAGTGGTATAAGGTAAAAAAACAACAACAACAAAAAACAACAACCTATCCTATTGATATTTTTGGTCTTCTTTTTAAGATAGTCACATTTTTCTAGATTAAACTGAATCTTCAAGATAAATTTGGTAAAGGTATTTATGTGAGCTTGATAGATTTTCTATTCTTAGCTAATAATATTACCCTATTTATTATTACCTTAATATTACTGTGTTACTTATTTTGCATTTCATGGTTCTTATGACTTTGCAATATTTTGTTATTGGTGCCCTCTACACTTCTCCATTTATCTTTCCAATTATTTTTTTATTGTTTGCTATCTTCAGGTAGTTGTACAAAGAGGTTTCAATTCAATAAATCAGTTTATAAGTACAACAATCTTGATCAATGCCACTATTCTTATTTTCAGGCTATTCTTGATTCTTCTTTCTTTCCCCTCAAACATTAGTTTGCTAGAATGGCTCTTGTTTCTTTGCAAGTGACTCAACAATCAAAATCACACAAAATCATTCCCAAGAAAACATTGTTCTCATTTCTATTCCAAGTCTGCTCTGGGCTCATCTTACCTTAACCAATAAAGTAGTTACCATGATCAGTTTCTCTTACTATTCCATTATGTAAAGCTATACAAAGAGATAAAAATATATTCTCTAGTCTCTTCTTGTTAGTGCAATGAGTCTCTTGTGCTCATCTTTCTGCATTTTGAGTTTTCATGTGACACTCGCTTATTGACTGTGATGCTACACAGATGTAGAAGACCTAATCTTTGGCATAGAAGAGCTCAGAAAGCAATTTGATTTACTCTGCTTATTAGCACTTGCCATCATGGCCATCTGGATCATGAGGGTTTTCTTTGTGTGCGCATGTGCCACTTGAACTCAAGGCCTGAGTGCTGTCCCTGAGCTTTTTTGTTCAAAGCTAGCCCTCTACCACTTGAGCCACAGCTCCACTTCTGGAATTTTTGGAGATAAGAGGCTTAAGGGTTTTCCTGTGTGGGCTGACCTGGAATGGGGATCCTTAGATCTCAGCCTTCTAAGTAGCTAGGATTACTGATATGAGCCATGAATGCCCAGCTATGAATTTTTTATGAAGAATTTTCATCGATTGATCCCATTTTTTGACAATTGTTTTCATTAGCCCATGTTAGTTATAGAGGGGGTTTCAATATGATATTTCTATGTATACATATAATGAATGTATTCTGATCGTCTCCATTTCTCTTCCTCATCCTCTTTTCCCACTTAGAACAATTGTGATAGATTCCTTTGTGTGTGTGTGTGTGTGTGTGTGTGTGTGTGTGTGTGTGTGTGTGTATCTTGTGTTCTCGCTTGGCTCTTTGGCTTAGGCTGGTGCTCAACCACTTGGGCCACACCTCCACTCCTGGCTTATTTTTACTAGTTAATTGGAGATAAAAGTCTTTCCAATCTGTCTGCCCAGACTGGCTTAAAATGGACATTCTCAAGATCTCAGCCTCCTGAATAGTTTCAACAGGTTCCATTGTTGTAGAAAATACTTAGATGAGACCATATCCACTTTCTTCAATGGTCTTTGGCTCTGTTATGGGTATCCATCCCACAATAAGACATCCTGTTTTACTTTCCTGTAATTTTTTTCTTCTTTTTTTATTTATATTAATTGGACTAAGGAGTTTCACCATCATGGTAATTCACATGTGTGCACATGATCATTAATCACATTAATCCTATGCATCACTCTCTCTCCCTTTCTCCATAGTATTGAAATATAAGTTTTGAAGATCATATAAAATACTCACTGACAGCTGTTGAGGGGTTAGAGGAGACAGGGCAAGTGATTCAGTACTCCTTCCTCCCCAAGTGGTGTTAGGATTATACAAATGCTTTACTTTTGATTGAGTTCTGGGAAGACTGTTTTCCAGTAAATTGAACATTTCATCAAAGGCTTCATGTACGCTGGCAAGTTGTATATAATTTCTTCTCTTTAATGTTTGCTTCTGTAGTGAGTCTCACCTTCATCTCTTATTACAATATATATCTGTTCTCTTCTTCTTTCTCCCTGTACCCATCCACCCCAAGTGGATGCACACACATGTACACACATGCATATGGATGCACACACATGTGTATACACACATGCACATATATACAGAAAACCACACTTTAATTTTTGAGAAAATTGTCAGTTCTATTAGTATTTCCAAAGGGCCCCCTCTGCATATGTTCATCTTTAATATTCACTTAGGTTGTTTTTTTTCCTTTGCAAGTACTGTGGAAATGTCTCCCCATGAATGTCCTCATATCTGTCTCTATGCATCTTTGCTTGTGCATTAATGCATGTGATCACCACAAGCTCTAGAATTGCAAGATGATAGAGATACTCTAAGGCATATTACTTTATTTACTTTTTTGCCAAACCACTGTACAAATATTTGTATCCGTTTGTTCTCTCATCAAGAATGCTCAAGATTCGCAACAACTGTGCATGACTGTACAATTGTAAGATTTAAGTTTAAAAAACCAGTTTAGTGAACATAAATGTTGCACTGTTATCTTAGTTTATCTCCCGAATTATTAATGAGATTGACATTTTTTTCTGCTTACTGACCATTTCTGAATCCCTTCCTTTCCATATATTTAGCCATTTTTTGTTTTTCTTTTTCTTATTATTTTCTGACTGGCTTAGAGATGTTTTTATAATTCTATCTAGATTACAGATGGGTATGTACTAAACATCTTCTTTATTGAAGTCTAACATACACATAGAAAGTACATAAATCTTAAGTGGACAAACTTTGATGAGCTGAGAGAGGAACACATCTTTAATTACCCCTGTCATTATGGTGTAGTAATAAACACTACTACCACCTCCAAAGCTTCACCCCTGCTATTCTGCAGAAACTACCAAAGATAACCACTCCTCTGATAGGCACTATCAGAGATCAGATTTGAGTGCTTGAACTTAATTTGAATATATTATGCATAGTATTGCATTCTTATTTCTTTGCATCAATGGTAAACATGTGTGAATCATCCACATTGTGGCATGTATCTGTAGCTCATCCATTTTTGTTACTGTATAATATTGATTATTATTGTTGTTAGTTGTTTCCAATTTTTGGATATTAGGGATTAAGCTTATATGGCTTATATCTTCTTGACTTAATTTTAGTAGGCTTAGACTGCCTACAAATGCATCTATTTCTCTTTGGTGTCCTAGCATCCTTTTAAATTGAATTTTGGTTGCATTTCTTCACATTTTGATATATTATGCTTTCATCAACCAATTAAAAATATACCAATTTGCAATGTAATTTCTTCTCTGATTATAGATAATTTCAGAAGATGGGTTAATTTGCCAATGCAATGTGCTTTCCTTTTTAAAAGTAACTGTTGCTTGCATTATGGAAGTGAAAATATATATAATTTCAGTACTTAGAAATTTGTTGAGATTAGATTTATAGTATAGCATATAGTTAACTTTTGTAAATGCTCCTCAAAAGGCTTTGTAAGTGTACTCAAAAGTACGTTTATAAAATTAATTAATTAATCATTAATACTGAAATTTAAGCTTGCTAATTATGTTGTTTAATTATAGTGTTTCCATTTTTCAGTGTTACCTTTTAATCTGAACAAATTAAACACAGTTACTTTGGAGTCCCCTGTCAACGATTTTGCTACTTGATTCTTCTGTCTTCTATCTTCTCTTTTGATCATTCTGGACATGTCAAAGACCTGCTCTTTCTCAGATTTGAATTCGATAGAATAAGTTCATTGAGTTCTATGGAACAAAACTTCTTTGTGTTCTCTTTATGCTGTCTCTGCTGTCATTTAGACTTTATTTACTATTAGCTTAAGGCAATTGCATTGTAAGTACTTAGTTACAAAGGGGTACCTAGTAGTACCCCTTTTTATTCTTTTCTGCCCAGTGCAAGAAGGTTTGTTCTCAAAACAAAGCAACACACACACACACACACACACACACACACACACAATAACAAACAAATGATCTTTCTTACTTCTTAAATTTCAAGTATCTATTCTCTTTTTCTATTATTGGATTCCTTTTCCTCCACCAATACTCCATGCTTCTTTGCCTGAATGCTCTAGGTTGATTAGTGTATCTGAAGCATTGCACATGCTCAATTAGCAGTGCTCTTCTGGGTTCCTAGAGTAAAAAGGAATTTATATGTTGGTTGCTATTATTATTCATATTTTAATTTCAAATCTTGATAATTTTGACATATAAAGTAAGTCTTGCAGAGGGTTTACATTCTGAAGCAATGTCCCAATGGATTAGAACTAATGGGGGATTTTCAAGTAAAGACTTCCTAAGAAAGTGTTTTCCGAAGTCCAAGGACTCAGATTTCTTTATATCTGCATCCTGAAGGAGATATCATATTATCAAGTGCAATGCTTTTATCCACTTGACTCTTGAAGATAACTTAGCATCCAGTATAGGGAATATGTAGGCTTTCTGGAATGTTACATGTTGTAAGCAAACACTTGTTCTGGCACTAATTAATTGTTGAATTTTACCATGGAAGTAGTTTTACTCACACTGTTTTGGGTAAGAGAAAGAAATACGGTTCTACACTGTGGCTGGCAAGTGAGGACAAGGTACAATACTAAGTATTGTACTAGTTATATTTTTTATTTAATTGAGGGTTTTTTAATGTGTATTTTATCTAATAGATTGGGAGCCTTCTGATAGCAGTAACTACATCTTATTCCTGTGTTGTGGAGGTCTCTGAAAGTGTTGATAAAGAGCAACAACTCAAATGTTTGGGTGCTGAAAAGGACTCCATTAGTCAAGCAGTCCCTCTGTAGAGTGGAGCTTCCAAAAGGACAAACAGGCCTGAGAAAGTTCAGAATTGGGCCCATGAAGTGAAGATGGTTAATATAAGAATGTCAGCTGCTGACAGAACAGAGGAATGCGAGACTATTCCTCTGGGTGGTTTCTGGATATAGCAAGAGACAAAGACATTCTCAAGACAACTCATTTGGGTGAGGCCTAGGTGACAGAAAAAGTTACATCACATTGCTCTCCATAGCTCAACCCAGGTTTGTTTTCAATGTTAAGGTCTCCAAACAGGATGTTTGAAGAAGGGCAATTTCATCTGCGAGATAAGTGACACCATCATTATTCACCTGGGCTTGCAATATCTATCTTTCTATGCATGCATTATGTATATATGCATCTATCTGTCTGTCTGTCTGTCTATCTATCTACCTATCTATTGTTTATACATCTACCTATTTACTTTCTTTGATGGCAAATCTTGATTATCAACTTGACTGGAGTGGGAAGTGCCAAGGAGACTAGGAGAGGATACCTGCGGGAGTATATGTGAGAACGTTTCCAGACAGAATTCATTAAGAGGGGAAGGCCTGCTTTGATGAAGGTGGTACCATCTCATAGGCTGGAGCCCCAGATGAATATAAGGGGTGCAAAAGAAGAAAGCAGGCCTCTGTAGTTATTCTTTTGCCTCTGCTTCTTGGTTGCTGTGATCAGCTCTTTTCCTTGCCTTCCTTTAGATGAACTAAAATATCTGAAACCATGCACGTAATTCTTTTATCCCTTAAATTTGCACTGTCAGGGATTTTGTCACAGTGATGACAAACTAATTAGCATACTAACTACCCATCCATTCATCTATCTACCTGTCATCTCCAACCGTCTAGCCCTTGCATGTGTATGTATCCTTATATGTATGTATGTGTATATTATGTATGTATGTATGAATGAATGATATACTACCTATCATATATGTTATCATGTGTCTTTTATCTCTATTTTCTCTCTATCTACATATTATATCTATCTATCATTCACCTATTTCTATTGTCTTCTAGTTAGATTGTGAATAATCAAAAGTCTAAGCATAGTTTTCTTATTGCTAATTGAGAACACAACTAATATTCCCAAATTCTCATTAAATTTACTTATTTATTGTTGAATTTAGGGCTGTGAAGAGATTGAATCCATGGGGAAGCAGTTTGAACCTCGAGGGATGAGACTTTATGTGAACACTGTGTCTGAAGAGGACAGTGGGAGCTATGCCTGCAAAGCTATATTGAATCATACAGGGGCACAGTACACAGTTTTAAATAGCATCTCGGTGGACATCGGTAAGTATGTTCACATCTGTTGCTTAGTTTTCCTTTTGGCTTTTCATAAGCTGGCTGGCTTCAGGCTTTGAGCAATGGTGGTCTGGCTCTTGATTTTTCCAGAAGTGTATCACTAAAATATGATCATCTCAAATATGCTACTGTTAGAAAAAAAAAGGCTAGAACAAATTAGGTCAAAAGGCATGGACAAGCATAGTTTTCCAACCCCCAAACTCCTCAGATCAGAATACTTAACATTCTAATTTTAATTGTGAAAGTTAAGTGAGAATATAAATATAGGGTCACAGATAGAGGGTCTAATAAAGTGTAGGTATTCAGCACATGATAGGTGTTATTACTATTACTCATTTCCTTCAGCTTTCATTTGTAAATACTTTGGTGGGCCATTCCAATGTTGGCCTCCCTTGACTTGAGCTCTGTAAACTTTAGGGTCTTTAGATATGGTTCTAGGGTAACTTACTGTTAATGGGGTGTCAGTTCTCAACCTTGACCTGCATGTTTCTGTCAAATATATGCTCTGGGGATTTGAAAGCAGAATCTTAGAAGCTGAAGAAACCCTAAAAATAATTGAGTCATCAAGCTTACAGAGGCCTAGGAGAAGACCAAATTATCAATGTTCACAAAGCTGACTGATATAAACAAAACAGGGCCTGAATGCTCAAGTAAGCACTTTCTTTATTAAATGCACTGGACAAGGAATTGTTCTATGTTCTCTCCTTCCTTCCTTCCTTCCTTCCTTCCTTCCTTCCTTCCTTCCTTCCTTTCCTTTTCTCTCTCTCCCTCTTCTCTCTTTCTTCCTCCCTCTCTCCTTCTCTCTCCCTTTTTTTTGTAATTGTTTTTAGTGGTAGTGGGGATTGAACTCAGGGCCTCACAGTCACTAGGCAGGCACTCTCCTGGTTGATCCAGGCCTCTGGTCTTTTTTTTGTGTTGATTAATTTCAAGGGAGGTTTTCATTTTATACCAGGGCTGTCATAGGCTGTGATCCCACTACTTGTATTTCCATATTGCTGGGCTTACAGACACTTGGCACTGGTGTCTAGCCACTGTGCTGGTAGCTAGGTCGCTGCCTTCACCTCTGAGTAGCTAGAATTAGAGACTTGAGCTATCATACTAGACAGAGGGAAGCTTGGTTTTTTTTATTGTTTTCATTTAGAGGAAAAGAAAGAACAGTTAAATACTTCTTTGACTTGTACCTTCATGTTTATCACTAATTTCTAGAAAACCTCACCTAGCTAGTTCTTGATGCGTGGTTGCCCTGAGTGATGTGTCTGTGCAGCATGCATGGTCTCTGCTTCCCTGATAAAGATCCAGATGCTAATCCAGGGTGCACCTTTTATTATGTACGTCCAGCAACTCACTGAATGCTAGCCCTTTTCTGCCCACTCACAAGTGGCTTATGTAATTTAAGTGAGTTTTGTTAGCCTCTAATTTTAATTTAGTTCATTAAGAGCCTTATAGTGAAGAAGATAAATTTCATTAGATTTAATGCTCGTCATGCAGACAAGGTGGGTTGGAGTGACACTGATGTTGGGAATCATGGTAGGTTGGGATCAGGTAAGACCCTAAAATCCAAACTGGGAACTATGGATTACACTTCAAGAACAATGATGAGCACTCAGAGGGCTGAGAATGGGAGAGTAGTATGGGTTGATCTTTGTTTCTGAAGCAGCAGGTAGGTGCTGCACACAGAATGTTCTGTACAGGCATAAGATAGGTGAGGAGCTAGGCAGAAGTGCAGGTGCCACATCATACTGACATGGGTAACACGAAGAGAGAAAGCTCTGGATGTACTCAAGGCATCTGCAGAGGCAAAAGCCCGCAGATCTGAGGGCTAACTTGAATATAGGGAATGGAGAATAAGGTGGGTCAGGGTCTTTGCGTATATGCAATTGTTTTTATGGTGATGCTAGTCAGTGCAACAAGATAGCTTTGGGAGGGGAAGATCAACTAATAGGTTGAATGTGACATGCTTTTGAGACATCCAAAAGGAGTTGTAGAATAGGCCATGCCTATGTGAGTCTGCAGGCTAGAGGAAGGGCTAGAGGAGCTTAGATTTTGAAAGTCATTGGTCTTTACATGAAAATCAAAGATGTGATTGTGGATGAGATTATCTAGGGAAAGAGCAGAGATAAGAATGAGAAGGCTTAGAAGTGAAGCCAGAGACACAGACGAGGCAGTCATTGTTGGACTTGGTGATGGTGAGGAATGAAAAGCTATTGTCTAGAATGACTTCCAGGTTTTACATGAATGTGAACTAGGGGCTCATTGTCCATTAACTAGCTGGGACTAACTTCTTTTTGGGTTTACTAAATTGGGTTGCTTTGTAGAACCCACAAATGTTATCATTACACAGGACATGTATTTCTGCATTTTTCCTAGTTTTCTTTTGTCTTACAACTTTTCCATCTCTCACCCCAAATATATAAAAAAGATGTGGGACAAAGCAGGTGATTGATAAGTTTTTGTGAGCAGATAGAGAGGAAGAGTAGAGTAAGACTGAGGGGCAGAGAGATGATCATGAAGGGAGAGGTGCTCATGGGATGCTGGGGAGCAACGGAAGAGGAAAGGATGTCAAACAAATGTGGAACTTCAATCCAAGGTAGGAGGAGGGAGGATGAAGCCACACATCATGGTAAGTTAGGGTCATCATTTGTCTCTCCCTAGAACTTCAGCTGGAACTTTGTTTATGTGTGTTTGGATTGTTAAAGTAATAAGGTTCATTAGAGCAAGTTATTAGTTTACATTATTATCAAATACTATCACGGCTTAAGTAAATTCTTTTGGTAGCTCAATTTTGTCTTATTGAAGGCCTGTGACATGCTATCTTTCATTATACTACATTGAAGTACTTTAGATATATTGTATTTGGGGCTCATGGAATGCTATGTGGGTTTTATTTCTTAGCAGAAAGAATTGAAAATGGAGGAAGAATCCCTAAAATCATTTATCCAAAAAACAATTCCATTGAAGTGAAACTTGGTAAGTAAAGCCATTACAGTCATTGAAATTACCAGGGCCAAACTCAGAGAGGTACAAGTTTTCTAGTGACTATACAGAATCTCAGAGATGAAGAATAGCTCCCTCCCCACCCTGCCCCACCCCCATCACCCAGCCACCAGATATACTCTTGAGAACCATCAGATTGAAACCAGGACAGCAGGTTGTGGTATGAGGTTCTGGCCATGAACACTGTGGGTCTCAATAATCAGTATAAATATCAAAGCAATAGTGATAGAAATGTAAAAACAATTCTGAAATAAACTACTAATCAATAATGTTGGTCCAGAATTCTGGGTTATATTATGTAATAATGGGTTATATATTTAAGGAGCAGGGGAAATTACTGTGTTATGTTTCTTCACTTAGTTGGGAAAAGATTAAAAACATAAACTCCATTTGGGAGCACAAGAAGGAAAAGGGGGCTCATTTTTTTTTTCCTTTGGTACCAGACTTAAGGCTTGAATTCAGAGGCTGGGCACTGTCCATGAACATAGTTGCTCAAGCCTAGTGTTTTACCACTTGATCCACAGCCCCACTTCTGGCTTTTTGGGTGGTTAATTGGAGATAACAGTATCATGGGCTTTCTTGCCTGGGCTGTCTTTGAACTGCCATCCTTAGATCTCAATCTCCCGAGTAGGTAAGATTACAAGTGGGAGCCACCAGTGTCTAACTTCAAATTATTATTGTTTTAAACTTAAAGTAAAATAAAAAATAGAGTGAAAAGAGCGGGGAGGCTGGGAAGGGATGTGAAGGATAAATAAAGGAGGAGGCTGCAATGCTTGGTAAGAAATGTACGCATTATCATGCCCATGTAATTGTAACCCCTCTGTACAGTATGTTCACAAATAAAATAAAATAAATTAAAAAACAATAGAGTGAAAAACCCTAACATATTGAGGACCCTCTGGAAAAAATTAGACTCTTAGACTCTATTAAAACATAGCTGGTCAGATAAATCATATATTAGAAACCACTATGATTTTATATATGTTTTTTAATGGCTTATGTTTGTCACAGTAACTACTCAGAAAGCTAAGATCTGAGGATCAAAGTTCAAAGCTAGCCTGAGCAGACAAATCTGGAAGACTCTTATTTCCAATTAACCAGCAAAAAGTCAGAAATGGAGGCCTGGCACAAGTGGTAGCATGCCTTGAGTCAAATCTAAGCAACAGCTCAAGAGCCTGGACTCAAGTCTCAGTACCAATACATTTTTTAAAGATACCTATTAAAAACTAATTGCATAAGTAGTTTATCACTTGCTTGAAATACCATAAAAAACAGACTAGGGGATTTCAATCTATTAATAAGCTTTTTTTCTCTTTTACCTATTTTATTTTCATCTTTAAGTACTTGACAAAAGAGTTGCCATTCAAAAAAGCATATATGAATACAATGAATCTTGATCAGTATTCAGTCTGATACTAATCTTTCAAGGCCAAAATGTATTAACTGACAATCGGATCACTTTATGTGATTGCTTTGTTACAGTATTACAATTTGTTTTTGCAATGCTGGAGACTCAGAGCCTTGTATATGCTGTGCAAGTATCCCAGCACTAAACTTTATTTCCAGTTTCTCTCATACATAAAATTTTTATGTATCAAATAATAGTATTTCAAAATATAAATCTGAAAGTTTCAGAAATACTAGGTAATACAAATGACAATTGTTTCTATTGTATTGAGGAAATAGAAATACAAGAGGATACAGATATACTGGTAGCTCAAACCTATCATTATAGCTACTCAGGAGACTGAAGTCTGAAGATAGAGGTTCAAAGTCAGCCCAGCTGGACAGGTATGAAAGGCTCTTGTCTCTGGTTCATCAACAAAAAACTAAAGTAGAGGTATGGCTCAAGTGATAGAGCTCTAGCTTTCAGCAAAAAGTCCAATCAAGAGCATGAGACTCTGAATTCAAGTCACAGTACTGTTGAACATACATACACACACACACGCACACACACACACGATTAAAATTGGCCACACACACACACACACACACACACACACACACACACACGATTAAAATTGGCCCAAGAAGTATTTCTGGTAAACAAAGATATTTAGGACTCGACAGCAAGATGCATTTGTTTACCAGTTGTCAACCAATTTGAACCATTAAAAATGGATAGAATTTCATTTAATGTTTCTTTTTTTTTTAATGGTCACAACTTTTTTTTTAATTTTGAAAATACTGTACAGAATGGGTACAATTACACGGGCAAGGTAATGAGTACATTTTTTTATTGTGAAAATACTGTACAGAGGGGTTACAATTACATGGGCAAGATAATGAGTACATTTCTTCCCATCCTCCCCCCACCCCGCTCCCCCCCAATCCTCCTGCTCCCCGCCCCATGCACCAAAGTTGTAAAGTTCGTTTTCGACATAACGACGTGTATGTCTCAGTTGCAATGGGTCCACTATCCCTAGTTAAACAATTTGTTTTTCCCCTCCCCTCCACAAATTATACCAACATCATATACAGTTAAAGCAGGGTTATACTGTGGGGGAGGGACATACAAAACAACAAAGAAATAATCTTATAAATGTGTTAGAAACAATTGCATGAAAGAAAAAAATCATTTGAAGACTTCTCTTGGGGTTCATTGCCCTAACATCAACTTATCTGACCTTTTCT
>NW_012267263.1:7509433-7515832 GCF_000151885.1 Dipodomys ordii
GTCACTCTTCATTCAACTATCCAGAAGAAAACGCAAATCTGTATCTACATAATGCATAATGTAAACACTTATTTGTGCCACTGGATGAGGCATTCATAGGGTAAAAAGGATGGTCCAAAATGTTCTCCAGGACAGAGCATTTAGAATGACGATTATGAAGTTTTTTGGGTAAATAAGATTTGCATATTAATGATTGCCCCCCTTTGTTTTTGTTTTTGTTTTTTTTTACAGAACCAATGTTTCTTTTCCAGACCACAATTTTTACACAGTAAACATAACCTTCCTGGAAGTGAAGATGGAAGATTATGGCATACCTTTCATGTGTCATGCTGGAGTATCTGTCGCATACATTGTATTAAGGCTGCCAGGTAATTAATGCCTTATGTTTCAAATACTGTTTACAGGGAATAAAGTGATAGCAAGGAAAGGCACATAAGAGAGATGGGATGTCACACGCTTGGCATGGGGCAAGATGATGATATTAAATGCAGAACCCAGTGGTGATCGCTAGGAAGGAAACAGTGCAGCGTCAGACATGCATCTTAGAGTGCAGTTTATTATGTCAGGCTGGATTGCTCAACTTTGATAACTATTCACTTATGACTTTTATCTTCTAGTTTATTATACAGTAATTTGACATACAATGAAATGCTTATGTGTAATTTTGCCATGTGACTTTGCAAAAGTATCTCTTAATCCTGATATTTGAGCAGGAGGTGTTCCAGCTCCAAGTGTGTACATAAATTGCACCTAACACTATACAGAACATTTCCTTTGTGTCAGTACTGGGGCTTGAACTCAGGGCCTGGGCACTGTCCCTTAGTTGTGTCACTCAGTGCTGGCACTCAACACTTGAGCCACAGTTCTAACTCCTGGATTTTTGCTCATTGGAGGAGATAAGAGTCTTATAGACTTTCCTGCTCTGGTTAGCTTTGAATGGTGATCCTCATAGTTCAGCTTCCTGAGTAGCTAGGATTATGGGCATGAGCACATAGTACAGAGCATTTTGATTATTAATTGGAAGTAATAAGACAGAGTGGAGAAGGGAAGGTGAAATCATAACCTTGTGAACCTCTTTAAATTCTGCATCATACCAGGGGAGTGCATGAAATGCCTTGGAGATAGTTGTGTGGTTTACAAAGGCAATCTTGGTTCTATTATTCTGTGTGTGTCTGTGTGTGTGGGGGGGGGGATATATGAAAAGAGAGAGAGGTTAGCTATATATGAGAGAGAAGGCATGAATCACCGTGTAGGTATATTTCTCCAGAACCTAATATCAAGTGTAGTGGGTTATGCATGAGTTAGCAGACATACTTTTCCTTCTGCTGGTATCAGGACTTGTGAGTGGCCATCTCTCTCTCAGAGTAGCTAGAAATAGTGACATGTCCACACCAGCTTGTAGTTTACTGTGCACTCATTTTCTCCCTCTCTTCTGGGACTTGGAGGCTAAGTTCATGCCATATCCCAGCTGCGCCAACTGAGCATGAGCACACAGCACCTGTTAGTTACGTTCATTCCAGGCTCTGTGGACACTGTGGGCCATATCAGGTGGGAGGAGTCTCAGGCTCATCCTTTTCCTTTGCCTGTTTTTCCTCTGTTCACTGCCTTTCAGTTCACTGCACTACTTCCCCCTAGTTGCTCACGTGCACTCATCTTTTGGTGGCACCTTTTGGGATTCTTTCTACATTGTCATCTCTGTTGACCTCCTTTCCTCTGTGGCTTCACCTATCATTTCAGTACAGGTAGAGAGAAACAAATTCCAAATCTCTACTCTCTTCACATGGCAGCTCTGTCTTGCCTGGTGTGGGTTGGGTGGAGGTATATCAGCTCAGGTTAGAAAGTTTGTCCTCTCAAATATCATGGTTATCTTTCAGTTTTTCTCTTTGCTAATGGTACCTCCGTGTCTTCCAGGTAATTCAGACTCAAGATCTGGGGTCTTGTTGATCCTTTCCCTGTCTTCTTTTATGACAATGCCCAATGAACTCCTGAGTTCTATAGTCTTCCTCCACAGGACCTGCCTGTCTCGTCTGTCCACTCCTCTCCATTCCACTAAATGGTGGAGCATTTTCAACTCAGATCTTTAAGGTTCAGTTATCAGGTTCAGATAACTTGCCTCAAAATTTTTAGCTGTGTAGCCACAGAACTGATTCTCAACAACTCTGTGCCCAGGTTTCCTTATCTGAGAAGTGGGATTTTGATAATACCTTCCCTAGAGGACAGTTGTTAGGAATGAGTTGGATTTTCTTCCTAATTTTTAATTGTGTAATGTCGCATACATAGGGGAAGAACAATAGACATATATAGCACATAAAATTACCATATATCAAATGCATATAAAACCACCACCTAGGTGAAAAAAAATAAGCATTATCAGATCTGAAGAGACTCCTCATATATTCTTACTGATTTAATACCTCTCTCTTATTTAGATAACTCCTTCTAACTTCCAGGAAAGTCATTTCTTTGCCTTTCCATTCTTTTAGCCCTAAAATTGCAATAAAGTATTGCCCTTTTTGGGGGATTTGAGAGACTTAGATGATATGATTTTTTTCTATGCTGTACCTTTTCTCTTTGCTGTTCTGGGGTATGTTGGTGCACAGATGTTGTAGTGTGTAACTGTGGTCCATTCATTTTACATTGAGGACTGTTAATCCACTGAACAACTGGGTCACTCTTTATTCATTCTACAATAGTTACATGATCATTTGAGTGGCTTCCAGGTTGGGATTATTAACAAATAATGTATAAAAATTCCTTTGTATGTGTCTCCTGGTAGCATGTCAAAGTATCTCTTTATGCTATATAACCAAGAATAGAATGACCAAATGAGGGTCTGTCGTTAGCTTTCCTACAATGCCATATTATTATTCCCCAATTTATGCCCTGTCCCCAATAGTATATGAGGGAATCAAGTGAGATAATTTGCGATAATTTGGCAAAGATAATTTTAGGACTCACATTTAGTGAGTCTTAAAAATTTGCATTTTTTCATCTCTTTGCATTTACTGACTCTGGCCAAGATACTATAAATATGTGGTACATGTATTACTATATACTATATATCTTCTAGTAATGGTGATTATATTTGTATCTCTAAGGATAGCTGTCATTCTGCCAGTCTTCTGCATGGGTATCAGTGCCACCTCTTTTGCCTGGGATGAAATTGACACACCTGGCTTGGAACTCAGGGCCTCCCCAATCTACCTCTTCCATTCATTTCCTGTCTCCTATGTTCCATGCAGAACAGAGTCAGATCAGAAATGAGGAATGGCCTTCTGTGGGCCTCATAGTTTTCTGTAGACAGCAAGGACAGAATGATTTTTCATCCATCGAACAGCAAAGAACCTGCAGGTGTTTCCTACACTTTGGCATTTCCCTGTCTTCTAGCAGACATGTAGTTTGCTTTAGGCCATCTACATTAGACACAGGGCCACCAGAGAAGAAAGAGGGAAAACTATTTGTAGGTCACTTTGGAGATTCCATGGAATCTGAAGTGGTTATAATTTGAATCTGCCTCAATCTGTAACCTTGAGAGCTTTATCTGGTAACCTATCCCAAAGCTGACTAATGGAGATTTCTGATCTCTGAGTATTGACTAGCTGAAAATGCTGTGTTCAGAAGAATTTTCAGGCCAATCTCAGCCTCAGAGGAACTAATGCTGTTATCTGTTGACACCTGTCTTTCATGTGGGAAGAAGAGGGATTGTTTACCCTTTTTTAAGCTGATTAAGAAGCTCTTTCTTGCTAAACTCATCTTGGTTCCTACCAACACACCTCGCACAGTGCACATTGTTTTATTTGCATTGAGTACCTAGAAATATCACCCTCTTTTTTTAAAAAATAAGTTGTTATTGTAAAAATACTGTACAGAAGGGTTACAGTTACATGAGCAAGGTAATGAGTACATTTCTTATCAAGCACTGTTGCCTCCTCCTTTGTTTTTCCCCTACCATCCCCTCCCACTTCCACAACTACGCTCCCCACCCCGCACCCCAATAACACCCTCTTAAACCGAAGCTTACTGCTGGTATACTTGGCTGGCCACTTCTCCATGTGACTTCCTCGTTTTTCTTGACGACACCTCTAGGTTTGAATCATACTTGGTTTGTTTGAAGCTGGTTGACTAGAAAGTTGTTTATATTGGCTGTGTGCTTCTGTAATTTCTTTTGGTCACTTGTCTTTCTGTCATCTCAGGTGAAGGTTGCTGGTAGCCACATGATCTCAAATGGTAAATAGCATTTTGGATAGGGGTATTCTTATTTCTATTTCAACATATCTACTTCCTTTCACCTTATTCATTAATGTTCCAATTCTAAGGAAACAGGGTAGATGGTATCGCTACTCCTCAACATAATAAATGATGAACTCCGGAATTTCAGAGCATCACTCCTCTCTATTTGCCGGGGGCTCTTTGAATCTCATAAATATTGTGGACATGGTCTTCCTGGATTGGCTATTTGCAATACTAAAAAAAAAATCTCTGAAATATACACACATGTTCCCCAGACACAACTACTATTCCAAAAGGAAAAGGTGGTGATATCACTCCCATAACACTGCCCAAAAGAAATAAAAGATGGCAGTAAGGGAGACTCCCTCTCATGGTTAGAAGCCAGAGGTTGCTGGGAGAGAGCAGGACAGGACTGGGCACCAGGGGGTGCAGCTGTTTCATTAGGCTGCACTGGACCTTACCCGATGTATTTGTCTATAATTATGGATATCCTTATATGGAGATGAGTATTATATAAAATATACAAACAAGTCTGTCATCTGTCTATTATCTATCCGATATCTATTATCTCTCTGTCTCTGTCTCCTCTCTTTCTCTCTCAGGTGGGGTATCAAGCAAATTTCCCATTGTTGGACTCAATCAGGCTGTATATCTAAGACAAGCAATAATACACAGGAAGTCTTGAGCCTCAAGATATTTACAGTGGGGGCTGAGACAGATAGCAATAAGCTCCTAAGAGGATATATTAAAAAATGAGAGTACTCTGAGACTTCAGAAAAAAAAATACTTCTCACCTTTTCTTCTTTTCTCTTCTTCTTCTACCTCCTCCCCTATCCCACCTTCAAGTCCAGTTGGGAGGACCAGGAAGGGTACAGGAAAGAAGTGGCTGGTGAGGTGGAATCTAGAAAAGACGAGTCTTTCTCTTCCTTTTCCCTGTTCCCTTTTCCATTCCTTCTTTCCTAGAGACTCCTTCTTGGGTAGCACAGATTTGAGCTGTGGCAAGGTTAGAGAGCTGCTTGGTTCCTCTTCTGGGTATGTGGGAGAGGTGGCTGGGGACTCAGAAATCCAGAGGAACTGGTTTTGTTCTAGTCATCTCCTGCCCACCTCCGCCCTCACGATTATCTTGTAGCATGCTCCCTAGCAAAGCTGGCCCTGTGCACCTTTTTTGGGAATGTCTCTCAAATAGGCACACAGCCTTGACACTGATGACCTAAGAGTTCTGGTGAGGGACTGACTCAATACCCACCTCATGGAGCTGGAGAGATGGCTTCTAAGGAGATAGTCAATGGTGCCTTCTAGAGAGGAGACTTATACTGTTCAGACTTGAGGGACTTGAAAGCAGACTAAAATCAAGAGCCAGATCCTCCTGCTCACCACGTGGTTTCTGGACATGCAGCTTTGAAATCAGCTCATGTACAATGGGAGTCCTCTAGTGTCCACCATCTGTAACCAGTGCCCTGCAGAACTCTCCTCTCCCAAGATCCCAAGAGCCCACTTGATTCAAGCCTGTGTCTATTATGGAACTATCAAGAAATATTGAGACAGTATTCCCCTTGAGGACTAAAATATTTTAATCTAATGTTTCTAATGTGTTTTGTATACCTAAGGGATCTAATAGACCTTTTTGTGTTACTGAGATTTTTTTCCTCTCTGTCATTTATAGCTCCAAATTTTCAAGCGTACTTGATAGGAGGGCTAGTCACCTTGGCAATTTTGGTTGTATCTGTTCTACTGATCTACAACAATTTTAAGATTGACCTGGTACTTTGGTATCGAAGTGCCTTCTATTCTCCGGGGGCCATCGAAGGTGAGTAAGTTTCACAAAACACGTCTCAAAATTGGCATCTGCTAAGCTGTATGGCCATTTGAAATGTACTTTGTCATGTTTGCTAAGCAGGGCTGTCATGTTTATTGGCAATTTTGGCTGTGAGAATCTTTCTGGCACTTCCTTAGGCTGCAAAGAAATGATTTTGTCCATGATCAGCATCTTTGTCAAATACAGAGTACAGGCTGGTGGTTCTGGGGAAACAGTAGTGAAGCAGCAGGAGAAGTCTCCTCCTGGGCCCACTGCAGCTGTGTGAGAAGGTCTCCCATTCTTTGGTGCTTACACTAAGTGCTGTCCAACATGGCATGTTTTCAGAGATAGGGCAAAGAACAAGGACTATGTGG
>NW_012267263.1:7517627-7555269 GCF_000151885.1 Dipodomys ordii
TTAGGTGAGGTGTGTGCATTTCTGGTTCTGGCCGTGGCCATGGCAGAGGCCGCCCTTCCTAGACCTCTGTGACATCCCAGCTGCCCCTGCTGCCTCTGACAAAGTGATTCGCTCCCCACTGCTGATTTCTTCTGACATAGATATGAGGGGTTTGATTGCATTCTGTTTCCTGACAAACAGGGGACTGTATTGCTTTACAGGCTCTTTCTGGAAGCTTAGGCTGCTCTGGCCCCTTAGTATTTGTCCCACTGACTCACTGGGACTCCCAGAATTGTGATTAAGGCCATGCAGAATCCCTGATGAAGCTGCCTGTCAGTGAGGTTGAGGTTAGCAGTGGGAAGGGGAGTAGTGACTCACCCAGCAGATAAGATTCAGGGAGCTCCGCCCACTGGGGAGGCCAGCCACAGCACAGCTTCTGCCAGACATGTGCTGGCTGGCCTGAGGATCTCATCAGAAGACCTGGCAGGCTTGTTTCCTGTTCTTTTTGTTGTTGTTTTTGCATTTTTCCCCCTTTAAATTCCCTGAAGTGTATGTCTTGTTTGTGATGAAGGTTTCTAACCCTCAGTCCACAAGAACCACCCTGCAGTAAGTAGCCCTCTGAGTGTTGGCTTTAACCATGAGCCAGCGAAGAGACTCTGAGGTTATTTTCAGATTCCAGTTTATATCTTCTGAGGAAACTTGCTGATTTCTCTGGGAACACAGTGTACTAAGTGGCCAGTGAGAAGAGGAATACAGAGAAGACATGTCCTTGGGATAAGTCACTTGCTCAGAGGAGGTTAGTCACCCTTATGAGGTGAATGTAACTTGTGGTTTTAGTATGAGTCTGATGGAAGCCAGGGTGTTCTGTTTCTTCAAGTCACAGGGATTTTTCTGAATTCATCCATCAGGTGTGCATGTGTGAGCCAGAACGGCAGGATCTGTACACACATCTACGCAAATGTGTGTCTCCTCTTACTTGAAGTAGCTTGACAAAACGAAATAGACACAAAGGGAAACACATGGAGAATGGTAAAATAAGTCAGGGTTCAGCAGAGCTAATGATACCTCTTAGTTGTTAAAGGCGAATTTGCTTTCAAAGCCAAAGCAAAGGCGGTTCATTATATGCTGGTCCTCCAGAATCTTTCAACTGCTTATGAGAACTTCTTGAATTTTCTGCGACTTATTTCCAAAGGATATGTTAAAGAGTCCTGATTTAAAAGGGTTTATTGTAAGGAACCTTGTCCACAATAATATTCTCATGGTACCTAAGATGGTATGTTTTATGTGGCTTGTTTTCTAGTGTCTTCTATGCATGCCGGGATAAACACACCCACTCTCATGAAATTCAGTTTAAGGTACTTACATAAAGGTCAAATTGAACCTTTCAGATTTTTCTACAGCTCTGAGTTGATCAAGTCTGAAATGTAGCAATAGTACATTGAAAGAAAATGGGGAATCAAATAATCTTTTGACAATCTTTCAGACTGCCAAAAGTATTCATTTACACAATATTAGTTTACACAAATGTATTTTGTGTGTTTTTCATAAAATATATAACATGAATGCGTTCATCTATGTATGCTAACAGGGGCAGATAGAGAGCTTTAACATCACAGGCAGAGTTGAATCTCCTTGAAAATGGAAGAGCTTGGTCATGAGGAAGCTGTACTGTCACCCCCCCCCCTTTCTAGAGAGTGGGCAGTGTGAGAGGTGGCTAGCATGGCCCAGTTTCCTCAGAACACTGTGTAGTGAGTTGAAATTTCTGAACATCTCTTAATGGAAAAGGTCATTGGGAGGTATCTAACCCATCACCACTTGCTGCTCTGTTACCTCCCTAGCTGCTATTCTAGTAACTGGTAGGAAGCTAGCTCAGCACCGTCTGGTTTAAAACAATCATCCATTATACTTAGGAAATCTTTGGGCTAATAATGTGGACAAGCACGGTGGCCTCTTTCAGGTCCAAGGCTTCAGCTGGACCACTGGAAGTTGCCTTTGCCTATTAACCTAACCTTTCTTCCCAGGAGCTTCTCCTAGCAGTCAATCCAAGTGGCCTACTTTGGGCTTTCTCACATAAGCACCTAGCTCTTCAAAGTGAGGGTTCCAAGAGTCAGAGAGTCAAAGCAAAGCCATGTTTTCTTGTGTTATCTACAGCTGGATTTCTACTGTCAATTCCAGTATATGGTTCTAGATTCAGTTACAGACGCCTACCTGATGTCAAGGGACTAGACATAAACACATGTTGTCTCTTTGTGAGGATGGGGCAAAGTCTGAAAGACACGTAGGACCAGAAGTATTGCCCAGGAGGCCATGAATGGAGAATGTAGTCAGGGAGAGTTGCACAGTGCTAAACAGGAGTGAGCTTTTTGAAGTTTCCTGCTTCCAGGTTTTGTTTTGGCCTCATCATAGATGACGGTGAGCTCAGATTTAGATTAAAGCTGTGTGCTTTGGAGAAATTATTCTATCTTTGTTGGGTTCACCTGCCTTCTTAAACACTGAAAATTCACCTGTGCCCTTCACAGTTGTGATTGGGGGAGACAAAGCCAAGAGGGCTTGGCGCCATTGCTGAACCTGACTCTTCAAAGTCAAAGGGTTGGCTGGGGGCCGGTAGCTCATGCCTGTAGTCACAGATACTTAGGAAGCTGAGAACTGGAAAACTGTGGTTCAAAGCTAGTCTAGAAGGAAGAGGCCATGAGCCTTTATCTCTAATTAACCAGCAAAAAGATGAAAGCATGGTTCAAGTGGTAGAGGGCCAACAATGAGCAAAAAAGCTGAGAGCATGAGACCTAGTATCAGCACAACAGATAAACTAAAATAAAATGAATAAAATTAAAGCTGGGCACTGGTGGCTCATGCCTGTAATCCTAGCTACTCAGGAGGCTGAGATCTGAGGATCTCTGCTCAAAGCCAGCCCAGGAAGAGAAGTCTGTGAGACTCTGATCTCCAATAAACCACAAGAAAACCGGAAGTGGTGCTGTGGCTCAAGAGGTAGAGTGCTCGCCTTGAGCTGAAGAGCGCAGGGACAGCGCCCTGGCGCAGAGTTCAAGCCCCATGACTGACAAAAAAGGAAAGAAAATGAATAAAATTAGGGAGCAGAAGCAAAAAAGGCAAATGGCTCCAGCAAAATTTTTTTTTTGTCTGTCATGGGACGTGAACTCTGGGCTTGGGCACTGTCCCTCAGCTCTTCAACTCAAGGCTAGTGCTCTACCACTTGAGTCACTGTGCCACTTCTGGTTTTCTGAGTGGTTTATTGGAGATAAGAGTCTTGTGGACTTTCTTGCCCAGGCTGGCTTTGAACTGCAATCCTCAGATAGCCTCCTGAGTAGATAGGTGTGAGCCACCAGCACCAGGCTTACAGCAAAATTTTTTACTGTGTTGGTCAGTGAATTACAAATTCATCATTTGAAAATGATGACAACCCTTGCATTTTGGGAAAAAGACAGAAGAAGCTATATTTTCATGCAAAAGCTTAGGCAGAAGGCTGGTAATATAGCTCAGTGCTTGAGTACATGCCTAGCTGGGTTTAGTCCCCAGCATAGAGAGGAACAAAACATAATGGAAAAGCTTAGTCAGAAAAAAAT
Source organism: Dipodomys ordii (assembly GCF_000151885.1). NCBI lineage: Eukaryota > Metazoa > Chordata > Mammalia > Rodentia > Heteromyidae > Dipodomys > Dipodomys ordii. The sequence continues at coordinate 7,521,185 of NW_012267263.1, forward strand.
GACCAAGGCATTGAGACATTTTTTCTATTTAGAGTTTTTTTGAAAGATGCAAAATTTTTTGCCCCAACTCTTCTATATATATTTTTCTAGCCAAGGGCTTGAACACTGGGCCTGGGTGCTATCCCTGAGCTTTTTTTGCTGAAGTTTTCTGTTCTAACACTTAAACTACAGCTCCATTTCCAGCCCACAGACCTTTTCTGCTTGGCTGGCTTCAAACTGGGATTCTCAGATATCAGTCTCCTGAGTAGCTAGGATTACAGGTATGAGGAGAACCTTTGTCTTAGAAACTTGTCTGGTTTAGGAAAAGAAAATATGGAACCTAAGCATGCAAAAGAGAGAACACTTAAGCAAAAGTGTGTGCTTTGTTTTTAGTCTGAGCCCGTGGAAGAAAAGAAATAGAGTGAGAGAAGAGATGCATTGGCTACAGTCAGGAGAGAGGAGTAGGAAAGCCTAATGTTGGCCATAGTTTAAAGACCAGGGGCCCCTCATCTGGAGATGGACAGACCTCCATCCAAGGTGGACAAAACACCAGCCCAACAGACACTCCCTCAGAGACAACAGGATAAACAATACCAAAATTTTCCATGGGAAAACTTAATTAATTCTAAAAAAGTAGAAAATGTGAGAACTTTCTGATATCTCTCTCTTTCCCTCGGCCCCCCCCACCTCCATTTTTTTTCTTTCTTTAAAAACCTTCCAGCTTTGGAAACTCAAATGTGAGACATTGAATTGTAGATAGGAATGCATTCATTTTTTTTTTTGAATTGGTGGTCTAGTTTGGTGATTTCAGACTTGGTGATTTCACAGAGGTTGTAATTGTTAGGGTTTTGGCCAACTCTACACTCAAAGCAATCGTTCCTTTAATATGCTCTACAATCCCACTCAACAAAAAGCCGAATCTTCCCATGATTTAGAAACTCCCTGTCCCAGTGTGGATGCAACCTCTTTGAGAAGTCTCTGTCAGATGGCACTTCATTCAGATATTTGCCATGAACTGACTGAGACTTCTCTCTACAAGGGCCATATTGAAGGTAGAGCAGGAAGGCTAAGTCCTTACCTCTCTTTCATGACAAGATGTGAGGAGGGGGCTGGGAAGGTGGCTCAGTGGTAGAGTGCTTGCCTTGCATGCATGAGGCCCTGGGTTCGATTCCTCAGCACCACAGAAGCAGAAAAAAAAGCCGAAGTGGTGCTATGGCTCAAGTGGTAGAGCGCTAGCCTTGAGCTGAACCGCTGAGGGACAGCGCCCAGGCCCAGAATTCAGGCCCCATGACCGGACCAAAAACAAAACAAAACAAAAAAACAACAAAAAAAGATGTGAGGAGGCAGAAAGACTGTGTAAGCATGTGCACGATTGCATATGCATGTGTGCATATTACAGTGCATGGTTTTATATGTGCGTGTTTGCACAACTGCATGAGCATGCGTGTGAACATATATATACATGAGTTTGCATGAATTACCATTATTCATGGAATGCCCAAGAAGAGACCTGAAGGCCAGCAGTGGTTGGTTTAAGAACTAATAAAATAGAAAAGGCAGCATAGATACAGGCTCTGTATCCATTTTAACCAGAGTGCAGATGGCAAAAACTGGAAGAATACAAACGTGTCAACTTCACTTGCCAATGTTAGAACAACTCCTTTCTCTAAGTGTTCTTTTTACCTAATAACCTCCCATGAAAAAGGGAAAAGGAATAGGTCAGATGTCTTTTTGGTACGCATTAGGCTGGCTTTGAATTTCCAAGCAGCCTGGAGCTGTGTTCAGCTGTTCCCTCTCACACCTGTTTACCCTGCACTCAGACTCTCACTTTTTTTCTGAACCCTTCCCAGCCTGACAGATCTAAGAGGTGTGCACATCCTTTGTGAATTGGTTTGCTGATGAGAGGGATGAGAGGGAATTGCCCTTCTTTCTGTCAATTATGTTAATTTAGCTGTTGTCATCTTGTGGTGCCTTAAGCTGCTTTATTTCCGTGTCTGTGAACAATTAATTGGTGTGGCTTGTTCATCGCTGCATTGTAAATATGTGCGCAGTCTTGTCATGGGGGTGTGTGATGTTGGGCTGGGTGCTCAGTACCACAGAGTATACTCAGTAGCTCATTTTCTCCATGGTGAATTTGCTGCTGGATCTAACTTTGGAGTGATTCAACCTATCTTTCGTGGTATAGTTGGGACCATGCTTCTTGCCCAGGACCTGCTGAGTTCTATCTCAGGCAGCAGGAACGAAGGCCTAGAAGACTTGGAATGGAAATAGGAATTTCAGGAATGATTCCACCTGTCCAGCCTCAGCTTTACTCCCCAGGGGTGGAGATGAGGCCACGCCCCTTCCCCCATCTGTCAGAGGTCAGCTGTAGGAATGAGATTGAGTGACATGGCAGTGTCAAGTCTGTCAGAGGGATGCTCAGAAGTTACTGATCCCAAACCTAAAGGGCATCATGGTAGCAAGTCAAGTGTCCACTCATTCACCTGAGGAAATGGCCTAGATTCATTCTACCAACTTGTTTCATTTTCTTTCCAGACAGGAAGCTGTATGATGCCTACGTCTTATATCCCAAGCCTCAGAGAGAAAGCCAGAGCCATGATGTGGACACACTGGTGTTGAAGTACCTGCCAGAGGTGCTGGAGAAGCAGTGTGGATACAAGCTATTTATATTTGGCAGGGATGAATTCCCTGGACAAGGTGTGTTTTAAGTGAGGTATAAGACAGCAAACGAATAAAGTAAGAGGCCGAGTGTGGTGGATCACATCTGTAATCCAGGCAGCAGGAAGGTAGAAGGAAGAGGATTGCAAGTTCAAGTTCAGCCTGAGATTTACTGTGATCTCCTCTCTGAAGAAAATAGAAGGTGTTTGGGGGAACCTGTTTCTTCCTTCACAGATGCCAGCTCGCTTTCCCTTCCTGAAGTTAGTCTGTGACCAGAGCCACCAGCCTCTATGTCCAGTGGTAGACCCATACTTTCTTCTTTGCTTAGGCTACAGCTCCATGCTGGGGATTCCTACCTGTGATGCTCTAGGTCTCACTTTGGAGTAGGGAAATGGCAATGACTGAAATGAAGCAAATGCCCTGCCATGGACCATAAGTGCCATTTTGATCCGTTGAAATATGCAAATAAAATCTTATTTAAAGGTGGTTTTAGAAAGCTTAACCCCACCAGCTTCGTTTCTACCTAGACAAAATGGAAAGTTTTCCTATACCTCTTCCAGCCAATAGGAGTGTCTGTGCCTCTAGGTGATCCAGTCAGTCTTTACCCCAGGGTTGGTGTGTAAAACAGGAATGGGGAAGGTTCCCCAACTTAGCTCAGAGGACCAAACAGAGGAGACCAGCATGGCACACATCACTCATCACACTCAACAGGAAGCTGAGTTCCATTTCATACCCTGGACTGCACAATACAATGACTGAACATGCCTGTAATCCTAGCTACTCAGGAGATGGGGATCTAAGGATCAAAGATGGAAGCCAGCCCACGCAGGAAAGCTCATGAGACACTTATCTCCAATTAAGCACCAAAAAACCCCCAAAAAACTGGAAGTAGAGTTGTGGCTCAGTGGTAGAGCGCTAGCCTTGAGCAACAACAACAAAATACTTAGTGACAGTGCCCAGGCCCTGAGTTCAAGCACCAGGATTAGCACACACACATGCACACACATACACACACACAACTGAACACTAAAATAACATATTTTCTACTCACTAGGAAATAGTATTCATTTGCTTATTCAAGAAATATTTTCCAAGTACTGCTGTATGTAAGGTTCTGTTGCCAGCACTAGAAATACAAAAATAAGCCAGCTAGACAAAGAACCTGTCCTTAAGAGGTGATCATGGTAAATACTCATATGTTATAGAATGTGATTGTAGGTCAATGAGTGCTTGTAGAGCTGAGGGTTTAGAGGGTTTTCCACTTCCCTTCCCAGTTGGTACTGTGTTATTCGGTTTAATAAATTAGTCATATAAATCCTGACTGTTCTAATAACTGTAGTAAACAAGAGAGGAGTATTAACACAAGGTTAACATAACACTTACTCACCCCCCCATTCTTTTAAACTGTTTTTTTTTCCCAAAAAGATATATTCATCATCTAATATATACCAGACTGTCATGAGACACACTTGTTGGATGAAAAAAGAGATTTAGCCACAGACTACCAAAAAATGTGCTCTATGAGCATAGAAGGCCAGTTCTTCAGCAAAGCCAAGAGGACTTCACAGAGTAGTGAGAAATATCTGTTCATCTTTTCTTGCCTCAGTCATGTTTATTTTAAGGTTCATTTTCCCAGGGTTCAATTCCACATTCTCGGTAGCACAATGATTCCGCTGCTTTCATCATGTGATCTTCTAAACCTCTTCTCTCTCCAGCTGTGGCCAATGTCATTGATGAGAATATCAAGCTGTGCCGGAGGCTGATGGTCATTTTAGCTCCAGAATCGCTGAGTTTGGGCCTATTAAAGAACTTGTCCGAAGAACAGATCGCTGTCTACAATGCCCTCATCCAGGATGGCATGAAGGTCATTCTGATCGAGCTGGGGGCCATTGAGGACTACAGTGCCATGCCTGAGTCAATCCAGTACATCCGACAAAAACATGGGGCCATCCAGTGGTGTGGGGACTTCTCAGAGAAGTCCCAGTGTGCCAAAACCAAGTTTTGGAAAAAAGTGAGGTACCATATGCCACCCAGAAGATGTCCCCCATCTTCTTCAGTGCTGCAGAGACAGGTCCCCTGCAGCTACAGGGGAGGGGACAAGGAACTTGTCACTTAGTGACCGACAGTTGGCCAAGGGCACCTCTCACTGGGGCTGCCTGTCCCTGGCTTATTGTTCTGTGCTTGTGAGAAGCTCTGTGTTTGTTCTTGTTTGTTTGTTTGATTGAATTACTTCCTTGGAGAAAGACAGGCCTTATTAAACAACCGAGTGGATCCTGAACACTCAGGAATACTAAGCATGGGACAGAGAGAGAAAGCTTCAGGATCCTGCAGGACTAGGTTGCAGAGGGCTGCAGAGGTGGCAGTTCACATATTAGAAAGCTTGGCCTTTGTGTCTGAGAAGGAAGTCTGAGGCCAGGAGAAGCTCTTCGCAGTTTTCACCTGGGGCCTACAGAAGCTACTTTCAGACCACCCAGACCTGGGCTCCAGGCTTTAAAGGACTGTATAGGAATTCTCTTCCATTACCTTTTAGACAACTATAGCCACTAGACTTCTGGAGAGCACTTGAGAATCAGTTATCACACGGAGGTGGTGTGATTCTAGTCCAAAAAAAGCAAGCTTTTTAAAGTTTCATTACTATTTTTTAAAATGCATTGGGGTGTGAGCTCTGGGAGTTCACACTTATGAGGCTGGCAATGTGCGCTTGAGTCACCCTTGTAGCCCTTTGTTTGCGAGTTACTCTTGAGATAAGGTTTTGTCTTTTGTCTGGGCTTGCCTGGATTTCAGACCTGCTATATGCTTTTCCTTGTAGCTAGGATGACAGGTGCATACCACCACACCCAGCTTTTTTCTTCTAAGATGGGAGTTTCCATCTTTTTACCCTCTCTGGCCTCAAAGCATGATCCTCCTACTCTCAGCCTCCCAAGTAACTAGCATGAAGAATTCTGGTGGAGTGTGCTTCACTTAGCATTGTAAGCTTTTGATTCACCACAATGCCTTCATTGCAAGTCAGATTATGATATAACAGTTCAAGGTATTTTTAAATATTGAAATTAGCATCAACTGTATCACTACTTTGCCAGAGCTTAACTTGAGGAAATGTGCTACAGTCCAACTTTGTTATACTGTGGTTGATACACCAAGATTTAGTAAGTGGCTTCTAATTTTGGAGGAGCAGAACAGGGTGACTGGCAAGAGTTGGGTTGAGAGGGAAAGGTAGGAAAACAGTGGTCCCCATGTTGAGGGAGATGGGGTGGATAGGTGAGGAGGAAATGGGGTTCTGCGGGCCTCTGGCCTCACTTGCGGGCAGTGGATGGTGCTGGGTGGATGTCCAGGGGCTCATCCCGTTTTCTTAAGAATTGATGTTCTAGGGTGACCCCGGGTCACACATTCATTTATCATGGTCCTGAGGTCCTGCTTCTACACCGAGTCTTCCTTTATCTTCTTTAAAATTTTCTGTAAAAAATTTAATTGTGGTAAAATACATGGTCTGAACATTTAGTGTCCTAGCAATATTTGTGTGAACAGTTCCGCTGAACTGTGTTAGCCTAACTTCCTCCACCATAGGAGTCACGCCATTACCTTAGGCCTGGCTGTAGAGTGTGGCCTATCCTGAAATCTAGTGCCCAGTGAATAGTTCCTTGTGAATAATTCCTCCTTACTCAGCCCCTGCTAATCCTGCTTCTACTTCCTGTCTCTGTTATCTGACTTTCAGGGGCCTCGGCTAAGTGGAATGAGATAGTATTTGTCTTTGGTTGTCGGGTTTATTTCAGCCTCGTTTTCTCCAGGTTTGTTCCTGATACTTGCCTTATCTCATTTTCTTCCTCAAGCTCTCCCTCTCTCCCCTCTTCCTCTCTTTCCAGTTTGTTTTCCCTCCCTGAAGAGTGTAATGAGAGGAGAGCAGATGCCCTGTTTCCCATGGCCCTCACAGCCACAAATCACCAAGGTCTTCTAGCCCCATGTTGGCCATCTTTGTGTTTTTCAGTTGATCTCCCAATACAGAGAGAAACTCTATTCCCCATAGAGGATTTGCTGGTTGAAGTATAATAATCTGCTACCCAACAGAGAAACAACCAGCAGTGATTGATGGATTTCCTTCTTCCATCTCCTTCACCCTCTATGCGTCTTTTCTTTTCTTGGATCATCCATGGAGACTGTTGGGGATGCTAGGGTCGGGAGTTGGCTATCGGCATTGTCCTTCCTTGTCAGGGCCTGGCTTATGGAAATCATCTTCTTGAGCCCCTAGATCCCACTTCTGCCTATTCAATCCCTGGGCAGTGCAGTCCAGATTTCCATGGTGTGTGGTCACCTGCTGGTGGTATATTCAGGATCTGAGGACTCTCTCCCTATTCTTGTTTGGGGCTCCTCCTTCTCTTTCTAGGCATTTGCCTCTGAAAACCCAGGGAGGCAGAAGCAGTGGCTGTAAGGTAAAGGGGGAGTCTTGGGGGGCCCTCTTTAATGGAGTTTTCTCATGCCTGTCAAACCAGGAGATAGATTCTCCAATGACTCCTCATTTATTCCATTTATTCTGGTGCCACAGGACGGCAGTCAAGGATGTCAGCAAACACAAACGCCAGCTTATCAGAGGAAAGGATTTCCTGAAAACTTCTTCTTTAGGGGAGACCAGCCCTGCTGAGTTCTTTAATTGGAATTTTATTTGTAACTCCAAAAGCTTCCCTCTCTCTAATACATGCCTTAATTTTACTTTTGTTTCAAAAGTATTAAAGATGTATTGTTAAGATAATCGTGATACTGGATTATGTCAGCACACTGAATATCTTATTTTTATCAAAGCACAGTTGTGTCTGTGTAAAGTCTTTTCTCAGAAAGACAGGGCAGCTTCCACGTTTGAACATGAAGCTGATGTACTTGAGATTGAATCTATTCTTATTATCAGGCCACTGTTCTCATTTGGGATTTGTAGAAATATAGACCTCTTGTTAAATTTTATTCGGGTTTAACGGTATCAAATAGTTTGACAAAGAGGTTTTATTTCAATGTGCCCATTAATGTATACAAAGGCTCTTGATCATGTCCACCCCTTCCATCCTTCCCCCTCTTCCCCTTCCTGAACCTAAGTAAGTATTGTTGCTCCATTTTCACACACCTGCATAAAGTATTTGGACCATATTTTCCCTCCTCACCCTCTCCATCAACTCCCAAGTATCTACACTCCAGGCAGGACACATTTCATCTATGTTAAAGTGCATGTTAATTGTTTATATGGAATTCATCACGGTATCTCACACATACACGTATATATACATATATGCATATATATACATATTTATGATCTATATTTTAATGATGGGTAAGTTTACTCTATACCATTAATTTCTGTCTTTCTAACAATGACTTCACTTTGAAACTTTGAGAAAAACCATGGATAGCTCTCAAACAACCTATGTACATGTAAAATAGTGGCTGCCATTTCAGAAGGTTAATAGATTTGTTTTTTTTCTAGCTCTTTCTCATAGAGATCAGCAGGTTTCAGCTAAGGTCTCCTGCTCTGTCTTTTGTTTATGTTATAAGATATAATGCCAAGAAGTTGCAGGATTCTTGATTTTTGCCCAGATTGGTTTGGACTGCAGTCCTGTTGTGTTTCCCATTTAACTAGGATGTCAGGTGCATGTCCCAACATCCAGTCATTTACTGATCAACATGAGATTTTTGTGAACTTTTTGGCCTGGGCTGGCTTTGAACTATGATCCTCCCAATCACTGCCTCTTGAGTGAGTAGCTATGAGATGATTAGAGGTATGAACCACACCTCTCAGCTTTCCTGTTTGTTCTTGGTTGCAGGGGTTTATGGAGTATTGAAGAGCAGGCCAGAGAGGCAGGTATATGAAGATGGCTGGGTGCCAGCACTCACTTTCTGTTCTGCCTACTATCCCAAGCAGTATCCCAGGGCAGAGGAGAACTGGGAGGTAATTGGCAGATGCTATTGACAATCGCATGCCTACCTTGAGCCTTGCAAGAACGAGGTGGGGGTGGACAGCACTGGGTCATGCTCCCCCAGCCTTGATCCAGTTTCACCACCTCTCAAATGATGTCCAGTTATCCTAGTGACCCTCGCAGCTATGGCTCCAAAGAAGCTTCCAAAGAAGCTGTGCAGAGAAGTTCAGGTCCTGGAGGAGTTAACTTCTCACCAGCACAACTGAAATGAAACTTGCCATTTTTCCCCATAGACTGTGCACTCTTGGTTTGGGGTGCTGACGGCAGAGACAAGCTTGCAGTAGCATGTGTACAGTGGTCTCCCCTTACTTGCGATTTTCCTTTGCTCAATTTGAGCTGTCTGTTAGGAAAATGGAGGAGAACAGGAAAAGGAATAGGCCGGACTTGAACGTCAACAGATGAGGACTGTTTATTGAGGAACAGTGGGGGGGGGCCCAGACATTCCTGTGGATTTGGAGGTTGTGCCAGAGTGTTGGGACAAGAGCTGTGTTTTTATAGGAGGTCTGAGCAAGGAGGCAGAGGTTCATGAAAAAGCCAGCAGGTCAACAAAGGTGGAGGCCTTTCAGTTGGGCCCACAATGGGATGTTTACAGTTGGGTTTAGGTGGATTGCCCGGCCTGCACTTCACACAAGTTCACATATACTTGGGATTTTGCCTGGTGTCTGTATGGGCTCAATTCTTCATAGTCCATCTTTAGATACATAAAATGATCAGGCCAAGAAGAGAGAGGCAAGTCCTTCACTGTCCACCATCCACTGCATTTCAAAAATAGGCACTGGGAAACTCTAGAAATCAAGACTTCATCAGTTGCATGATTACACATCCTTCTGAACAGTTTATTGAAATCACAAAGTACTCCACCCAGGACACAAGCCAACAAACCAAGAAATCCATGCCTGTATTCTACCTACTTTTGAATCACTTAGTAGCCATCAGATCGCTACCGCAGTTCTGTAAAACGCTCTCTTAAACCATCATCCCCCACCATGTCCCCAGCTAAGAGCTGAGAGAGAACAAGAGAGATGGAGGGAGGGAGGGAAGGAGGAAGGGAGAGAGAGAGACAGACAGACAGACACACAGACAGAGACAGAGAGACAGAGAGAGACAGAGACAGAGACAGAGAGAAAGAAAAGACACACACACACACACACACACACACACAGAGATCTTGGCAGATCCACCAGGCAGTGTGGAGTGAGGGGTTGGGGGGGGGTGGGACACAATCCTGGGGGTGGGGCCGGGCACTGTTCCTTCCCTGGAAACACTCTGCAGTGACTCAGATAGCTTCCTGCCCTGTCATCCCTGATCTTTGTTTCAACTTTTGATTCTGCTTTATATTGACAAACTTGCCTTCCATACTGGCTGGATGGATCCAGAGTGTGTTTGGAGAAATGGAGAAAGTGGAAAATTCCTTCCTGATTTCCTTTGAACAAGGGCTGTTCCACAGATCCCACAGGCTCACAGTTTAGAAAGGCCTACTTCAGGGGAGCTTGGCACTGAGAGTTATAGAAGGTGACATCTGAATTGTTGGGGGCCTCCCAGCTTAGAGGGGGGTCATTCTGGGAGCTCCGAGGACTGGTACCCCCACCCTTCCATGCCCTGGATGTCTCTGGGTAATGCCTAGTTTCCTATTTATGCCAGGTGAGGGCTGGCCCACCTGGAAACACCCAGAGCCTTGGCTCTTGTTCCTTCATCTCCCCTTTTCTGAGTTCTCAGGGGCCACCCTGGACACTGTGGCCTAACTTCTCTTGAAAGATTGCTGTGGGAAGAATGGACCCATGGGGTGGACAGTCAAAGGGTGGGATACAAGATGGAGGCCTCTCTAGTTTCCTGTGCAGGTACCACTTCCTCCTACCTCAGCAGTGAGGGACAGAAGTGCACTTCTGTGCCCAGCCGACACCTGCTGGATGCAGTAGTTTGGTTGGAGCATGCCTCATTTTACTGTACATGCAACTCCTTTTTCCTGGCTACAGTCTATTTCCTGTAGCAGGGTGGGGCTGGGCTGCGAATCCAGACACCCAGGTAAACTGGCTCTTACAAGGAGGGCAGCATCATGGTTGCTGTAAGCAGAGACCCAATGGAAAGCCTGTGCCTGGGTGTCTTATGATCTTTCCCCTCTTTTTCCACAACGAAGAATTAAACTGTGTTACCCTTATCAGACATTCCAGAAATAAGATTCTATTTTCCTCTGAGAAACAGAAATCAGTCTTATTTGTTTAGCATCCAGGTGAAAAACACAGTGGGCTCTTTTGCTGTTGTTGTTGCTTTTAAATCAGTCACAGCAAATGAAACCTCCCTCTTTTGTGACCAGGGTTTGAACTCAGGTCTCATACTTGTTCTGCTTGCTTACTCAGATGGTGCTCTCCTACTTGAGCCCCACCTCTAACCTGGAATTTTTTGCTGATTATTTTGGAGATTAAATCTTGATAGCTTAAAAAAATTATATATATATTTTTTATCATCTTTACATAGTTGTCCAAAGGGATTACAATTCAACACTTCAGTTTATGTCTCTTGACCAATATTCTCCCTCTTCTTAACATTTTTGCCCAGGGTATTCTCAAATGAAGATTCTCTGGATCTCAGCCTCCTGAGTAGCGAGGCTTACAGGTATGAGCTCCGGAACCCTAGCGAGAACCTGCTTCTACCAAAAGATCACCGTCTACCTTCAAATGTATTTCATCTGAATTTTACTAGTCTGTGATTGTGATAGCTCATGTACATCATCCATTTGGTGAATGGCTTGTTTCTGAGATGTTGACATGAGTTTTGGTGGATTTATTCCTGCTGCCCCTTACTTTCAGCCTGGGAAACCCAGGAGATCAAAGTTCTGCATCCTGATAGGGCTTATGGTCTCTAAACACCTCTGAGCCTCTGATTTCTTTCCCTTCTCTTTAATGTTGCCATTAAGTTTAATACCCTTCTCCACAATGATTCCAGGTAGCACTTTTGTGGGAATGAGAACATTTATGAGGAGGTGGGGTGGATGATTTTCCAGAACATCACAGTGTGGTCAGGTCACAGGCCACATACTTATATTCTCCCTGTCCTAGACCAAGGTATAAGCAAGGCATATTTGGGAGACAGAAGTCAGACCCCAGATTTTAGCTGAAGTGCTAGCTTTAACAATCACGAGTTTTCATTTTTTTTTTAAAGATGTAATAAATGTCTAGGAAGGGATGCATTTATTTTTCATCTTGTCTTCATGAAGAAGGAACTATTTCTTACTTTGTGCTTGTTCTAGTTTGTCTTGTTTACTCTGATCTAGACTTTTAACAGGGTGATCAGGGACCCAACTTGTTTCAATAACCAACTGGTACATTTCCAGTGCTCTTTGAAAAAGCACAGCTCCCCAGCCTGCTGGGCATCCTAATCAATCATGATAGTTTGTTTCTTCATCAATATGACCTTATCAAGACCAGGCTCTTTTAGTGTCTGTCCTCTGGGTTAGTCATCCCTGTTATTTTAGATGACCACAGAGTCATAGACACCCTCCCACTAGCAAAGTTTTAAGTGAACATAATTTCCTGCTGGTAAAAAGAATGACATCAATAAGAAAAGACAGTAGTCCCGTGGGTGAAGAACTTGGAGGAGGAGAAACAATTTCCAATTACAAGACAAAGTAGAGGACTTGGCACTTGCTCACAGCACCACGGCGCCCTCTCGTGGCGATGGGAGAAATGCTTTGCCACCCGCTACTCAGTCCCCACTTATTGGACCTGCCCAGGTAAGCAGACTAGACCAGCGGTGTTGTGTATCTATTTGCATTAGGTCTGCGCTCAAAGTTAGGATTTTGAAAGTTGGGATTTTGAAACATTTCTGATGGTCAGATTAGGAACACTCAGTGTGCATCTGGTCATCATTATGATTGTTCTTATGCTAATATTTTACTACAATTGCTATTTTTGTGTTAGTATTTTCTCTCTAAGAATGCAGATGATGTATTCGTAATTTGTTAATTTGTACTGGGCACTTGGAACTCTCCATGCCGTGTACATGTGCAGGTGTCTCTGGGAGCAGTTTATCTGTGGATTCCCACTTGTCAGAAGAGGAAAGAGAAACGCAGTGTAGTGTCAGAGGAAGCTGTGAAATTGGAGATCCTGGGTTCATACGTCTGGTCTTTTGGGCATCCATGTGTAGACCCTGGTGAGATAAAATGCCATTAGAGGTGACCGTGGAGTCTACACACTTTCAAAAGTGCTTTAATCCTTAGATTGGGACTGGTTATTCATGAAGCCCTGAGTTGTCTTAGGTAACAGATCATGTGCAGAACAGTTCCATCTTTTAAAAAGCTAGATTTTATTTAAAAATATCTGTTTATGGAGTTAAGAAGTGATAAATTATATTTTTGGTTTGGTTTTAGACAAAAGAATAGAGTACAGGAGGATTGAGCTAAGAAGGAGACTGAATTCAGTTGACACGTTACATGAAAACAGAACAATGAAACCTTGAAATTGTGTGGAGAAGGATGAGAGGGAAAGGAAAAATGATAGAGGGGGTGAGATGGGTTGGAATGTGTGGAAAGGCCAAAATGAACTCTTCTTGTAAACAAATAGCACTCGGGCATTTATTCAAAAGATTACCAATTAAGATACAGTAAAGCCGCTTGTACAACCATGTTCATTACAGCACTATTCAGAGCCAAAATTTGAAACAGCCAGATGCTCCTAATAGATGAATGGATCCAGAAAATGTGTATATACTCAATGGAATTTTGTTCACCCATTAGGAAGAATGATAGTACATCATTAGCAAAGAAATGGACAGACCTGGAAAAAAAATCATGTTAAATGAAGTTAAATCAGGCCCAGAGGGACAAAGAACAAATGCTTTCTCTCATAAGAGGAAATTAGAACTAATTTATAAATGTAAACACTTTAGGATTGTATGTAAGTGCACAAAAATATATTAACTGAAATAAAGAATTTGCAGTAGAGAATTCAAATGGTGTAAGTCCTTAGAAAAAAGAACTCACATTCCAACCAAATGATTACAAGGAAATAGGTACTTGGAAGATAGGATGAAGCTGTGGGTATAGGAAGACTAATAAAAAGAGGAAGGGGAAGGGGAGATTACAGTCCTAAAATTTAATGCATATCCTACAAAATTTAGAAAATTGAGGAAAAGGGTAGGGTTGGGAGGGATGGAAAGAATAATGAAAGTGGTGATATTGATGGGAATGCATTGTCTTCACAAGCTGATCTATTGAATGGTTACTCCTTTGTACAATTACTGAAAGATAATACAAATGTACAATCCTCCTATATAACTAATATCAGCTCTATAAAGAATAGGCTCATTTGATAAATAATTTTCAAATATGAGTCAAATTAAGATATGAAACCACAGAACCCTGTAAAGTACAGATGTGTGATATATTGGATCAGAATAAAGAGACAAGAAAAGGTCAGCATATTTTGCTAAGCAAACATTAGTAAAACAAAAGCACAGAACATATTGAGAAAATTAATGTGGGGATTATTTAAGAAAGATAAAGCCTGATATCCTTAAAGAAAAAAGGACAAAGAATTATGGACACAGCATTCACAAAAAGGGCTAATTTATACAAATGTCAAGTGAAAGAAAATGTGAATAATGTACAAGTGACCGCATACTGCTTACTACTGATAGTCTACTGTAAATATCAGTATCTACTGTAAAAAACCTAGCTTTTTATCATTTCATTAGTACTTTCAGTTATCTGAAGTTTTTGTTGTTGTTGGTTGTGGGGTTTGAACTCTGGGCCTGAGCTCTTTTGCTAAGGCTAGAGCTCTACCACTTTGAACAACAGTAGAACTGTGCATAATACATATCCCCAGCTCTGGGATATGTATTAGTGTGCATTTCATGATCTTCTAGCATTACTACTATTTCTTAGGTGAGATTCACAGCATTGTTATTTTTCCAAAAAAAAGTATCTTTATGTCTCATGGTACTAGAACTCCTGAACCACTGAAGGATAAAATACTGTGATGTCTCAGATTAATACGAAAATAATCCAGTGTTCCATTTGGTAAGGGATAAAAAGTGAAGGAGGGCTGGTGTGGAAAGGCAGGTTTTCAGGACCTGGGAGTGTTAAAACAAGATTGCCCATGGATAAGGGACATCAGCGTTTATAGGACTATTTCTTAGTATTTTTTTCTTATGTGTGTTTCACATGCTAATCTCAAGACACACTCAGGAATACTGTTTAGACTGGCCACCCCATGGCCCAATCAAGTTGCTAGAATAAAATAAATCATCTCATGAATATTTAGAGTGTCTCTGATTTTTTTCCAAAACATATTCATTGAATAATTTTCCTTAGATAAATGACTGGAAATTGAATTTCCTTATTAAGACATTAGACATGCTTTCTTTCCTCCCAAGTCCATCTTCAGAAAATTTTTACTAATTCTGACTTGAACCACTGCTGTTTGAAGAGACCAGGAAGTGTAGTATTCCCAGGTGCTGTTGTGAGGATCTACAGACTTAAGTCTGAATTCCTGTTTTGGAAATGTCAATGGGGATTTGTCTGTTTTGTGTATTTTGCATACATCAGGCAATGGTTAACCAGTAGGGAGGGATGCTTTGGGTCTGGAATGTCCCAGTAATGCATTTGGCTATTCCAGGGTGCAGATAGGAATTTCCAGACTCTCTGTGTTTCTAATGTCTCATACATATGAGATTGCACATGCCCTGCACAGTGTCAGCAGAGTTCCTCATGTTTTGGGATCCTTGTATTTAGGATCTTGTGAGGAAGATGAATCTGGGTGGTCACAGAGAGGAAGATGGTAGCAAGAGGTGGACTTCAGCAGATTTCCACAGGGAGGAGGAACTTCCTGTCAGGAAGCTTGAGATCCCATAAAGAACACGTGGGGTTTTGAGATACAGCTGGGCTTCCTTTTGATACCACTTGCTGTAATTTTATTTCACTTTTTTTTCTATACATAAACGTTCTTGTGGCATTCCTAAAGTGCTTGGAAGTATTGAGGTTTGGCCTCATGCTTGCTAGGTAGGCACATTACCATTTGAGGCACATCCCAGTGCATTCTGCTTAAGTCATTTTTCAGGTAGGGCTCACACATTTACCCAGGTCAGCTTCAGCCCACTGGCTTCCCACCTCCCGAATAGCTGGAATGAGTAGTGTGCCTCCAGGCCTGGCCCTAGTTTGTAGGTCTAAGTAGGCACTCAGTCTCTGTCTATTGAAAGAAATCTTACAAAACCCAATAATTCACCGGAGCAGGCTCGGGACCAGGAGCAGGACATTTATTCCCAGCTATTCCTTGAGAATTGATTCATTTCCCATGCTTCTTTCTCTTTACTCTGGTTCAAGCCGTACCACATAGCTGTCAAAATGCCCCGTAGGTGTTTTCACTAACTGGGAAATGATGACTTAGCCTGTGAACTCTGACAATTCCATCCTTCAGCTCCCAGGGCTCTCCCCACCAGGTAGCTAACACGATCTAGCTGGGATTCACTAGTCCAATTTCCACATCAAGTCCAAAACCTCTAAATCGTGGTGCAGCATGCAATTGCTCCATCTGTCCACGAGGGGGCATCCTGGTGTTTCCCAGTCTATCTCTGAAAAGATTCTAAGAGGGGTATTTCACCTCAGTTTAACAGAAAGCAATGAAAGTGTGTGCTGCAAACTGGAAAATCCATTCTACATCCTTCTTTGGCTCAGAAACACACCTATAAATATCTTGAAGACGAACTATCAAAGTAAGAAACGAGGGAAATGGAAAAAAATTCATTCAAACAGCAACCATCTTGTAAGACTAGTATGGCAAGTGGAATACAGGTGTTTCAGGGGAATGGCACAATTCCCCCCCCCCCCCCCCCCACCATGCCTTCTCCCTCCATGTAGAAGTGTCCATCCTGAGACGTCAACTACATTTCATAGCTTTGCAGTTGCGTTTGGAATTTGAAGACTTACTTGATGTCTGTAGAATGCAGCACCGGTTCTTATTAACACTTGCATACATGATCCTCAGCTTTCATTGGTCAGCTGCCCTCTTGTGGTCAATAGGAATTGAGATCCTCTATGTAGACAAAATGGAAATGGGTGTAGCTGTTTCCTGCAAATGTGTCCTCTCCCTCCTCTCTTCCCAGCCAGTTGGAGCAGGAGATGGAAGAGACATGTCTGCACCAATAACTGCATCACTGTGTACCACAATTGTCTTAGTCGCTACCTGCGGGTTTCAGGAGAATGGAGGGCGGCAACTTCATGCCTTTCAAGGAGCTCCTATTTGTTCAGTCCTTGGCGGAGGGGGCTCTTGGACAGATTGACTTTCCTTGGGCTGGCATGCAGCTGGTAGCTCACACCACATGAGGTGTTTGTGCCCAGGTGTGAGTGGGAGGATCTACCCCCACCATACCACTCCCTCCAACCCCAAGTGTCCCTCCAGCCCCTCAGATGTGGCCCCTGTCATCTTCTACTACTTCTGTGATCTTGGGCAAACTACTTTGAACAGCCAAGCTTTGGCCTCTTCATCTGGAACAGGGTGGAATTGTCCCTCCTGTAGAGCTGCTGTGGAGATCAGATGTAGTTTATGTGAATATCTAACACAGAAGGCTCAGTACAAAACCATTAAGAAGGAAGACTGGATTTTCATACAAAGATTTCCCCAACGTCTTATTCTTTATTGAAGAAAAATGATTTGGAGAAAGATTTGTAAATGCAACATCTTGTGCATGTGGTGTGTGTGTGTGTGTGTGTGTGTGTGTGTGTGTGTGTGTGTGTGTAAGTGACGGTACTGGGTTTGAATATTGAGCAGTGGGCCTGGGTGCTGTCCCTTAGCTTTTTTACTCAAGGCTGGTGCTTTACCAGTCTTTGAGGACAGCGTCTCATAGACTTCCCTGTCAGGGCTGGCTTCAAAGTATGACCCTCAGATCTAAGGTTCCTGATTAGCTAGGATTTTAGGTCTGAACCACTGGAACCCAGATTTAATCAATCATTTTGATGCAGTCAGTCTACATTTTTGCAAAATAATCATGTAAGTTTCTCTACTTGAAAAAATAAAGAAATCAAAGAACTCTACTAGGTTTGTGGCTCCTATGATAAATGTGTTTGTTTGAGGTAAGTTATAAAATGGCTCAGAAGCAACTTTTAATGTATCAGTTGGTACAATGTAGCAAAATAAATTCTTTCTATCCTCAGGAAAGTTAAAGTTGAGCCAGTGTTGACTTATCTCCCTGCCCCTACCACACTGCCTCTCCCTCCTGCACCTCTAGAAACGAAAGTCTTAAGGACAAGTAACTGCAGTAGCTCATGGCAGATGGAGTATGAACAGAGGCATCCTGGGAGCTGGGGGTGGGCTGGTGAGGAAGAGCATGCAAAGCAGGGCTGGAGGCTGCCCCTGGTCACTGGTTCACATGTTCAGACGGTGGTAAGCCACAAGGTGCTCTTTTATGCATGAGCCAAGGGAGAAAAGGGACAGCCCTAGTTTGATGTGAGGTGAGTATTTGATGTCATATGGTATATCTTATCTGTTCCAAAGAGAAACAGCCAGACTATGGGCATCAGCTAGTGGTGCTGACCATTTTTCTTGCTTCTACCTGGCAGTGACAACATGCTGTGAATTGATCTCTACTCTTAATGTGTAGGGAATTTGCTTCCGAAGGTGTGCTCTGCTCAAAGGTCCCTAAATTTCTTATATCGCGGAGGCAAATACTCTGGTAACGTCGCCTACGAATTATCCCCCACTTTTAGCCACATCTCAATGCACACAATTTAGTTTCCTCTTCAAATACCAGCCATGGTTCACACAGCTCACACAATTATACCTAAACTCATTGCTCAAGATTCTCCACTGTAGATACAGAACCCTGTTCCCCATGAGCAATGGGTCTTTGGAAACATTTTTGATCTTCCTTGAATCTCTGGATCTTGAGTGCGTGGTAGTACTGTAGGAACAGCTGTCCAGTCTGCATCGGACAGAAGTAAAAACTCAACCCATCCCATCATTGCCAATTCCATGCTCTGGGCTAAGCCTCAGCTGGTCAGAAAAGGAAGCATATTTCTATTTGGCCCAATGGTAGAGTGGGGGAAGGGAGGTGCCAAGATTTCTTCCTAAACTTCAGGGCATCCTTCCCCATACTTACCACTCAGGTCCAGTCCACTTTTTCCAACTATGCCATGGGTATCAACAACACAGGGTGCACATTCTCATTAGGTCTGCAGCAGGTCATCCTCCTGTTCTCAGCTGGGACAACCTTCTTATCCTCCAATATTCCTTGATCAGATCCTAAGTGCATCCCTCTGTGGAACTCCCCTTGACGCTCACATCCCAGGACCTTTCAGGAGAGTGGTGTGGTCTCTTCCTCCCACATGCACTCCCACGGCTCCACAGCCACCCACCATGAGGATGTCACCAGGGCAGAGCTGATGCTAACATTTTTGCCCTTGAGTCTGCTGAATTGTGAGCAAAACAACCCTCCTTTATTGTAAAGCTACCCAGCCTCATGCATTTCATTACAGTAGTTAGAAAACAGACAAGTGAACATTTCATGACAGTAGTTAGAACACAGACTAATGAACAATGTCTGATTTAAAGGCTACTTAGAGATCTTTAAAGTGTCATCTTTAGAAATCGTGAATTTAGAAAGCCAGAATACGGTCATTCTTTTCTCATGAGTAATAAAATTCTGAATATGATGGAGACTTGATTGCTGAAAGGAGAGCTAAGAAGGTGGCTTTCTGGGACAGCTGTAAGACTTGTATGCTTTTTTATATGGACTTATGTATTGGAATTACCAGAGCATGGTAAATTACACCTTTTTGCTTCCCCACCTCTTCCTCTCCCTTTCTCTTAACCTTCTTTTCCTCCCTTCCTTCTTCCTTCTCTATTTCCTTCTTGCTCTTCTTCTTCTTCCGTTTCCCCTCCCTCCTTCCTCTCTCCTTCCCCTTTACACTTCCTTTTCTCCCACCCTCTAGTTGTCTTCCTTTTCCTTCTTTCCCTTTTTTCTCCTTCCTTTCTTCCCACCTTCCTCCCTTCTCTCCCTCTTCTCTTTCTTTCCTTTTCCTTCTTCCACATTGTTGCTAAAGACTTCTAAGATAGAGTAGAGAAACCTAACCAGATTCTGCTGGCAGCAAGTCTCCTTTCTTGGGGCTAGGAAGCCCTGATTGCTCACCATCTTATCAAGATTCCCACGTGTGAATTCACACAGGAAGAAAGCACGGTCATTTACTCATAGTTGTTCCTGAACAGAGGGTTGAATGTTTCACTCATTTGGCTTGCAGCTGTTGGCTTTGTAATAGTATGCATCTGCTTTGCAAAACTAAATACAAAAGCCAGCATGAAAGTGCTTTGGAAGAGAAGGAAGAATTCCAAGCTACCCACTGCTGGGAGTTCAAAAGCACACAGTTGAAGCTCTGAGCTGTCAGGAAAGGATGGGATAAGATCACTGATGCTGAAGATAAGTAGGGGTTAGAGGGGGAACTGTTCTGAAGGTTATGTGGAACAACAAAACAAGAACACTGAGCAAGGGCCACTGTTGAATGCTAATTCGGTGTTGGAGCTCTCAATGGCTGTCTTACTCATAGGCCCTTTTTATTATCTTTAACAAGTTGTAGAAAGGGGTTTCAATTCAACATGAATGTTTATGAGTGCAGTGCATCCTGATCAGTGTCACCCTTCCATAATTCGTCCCCTGTCTATCCCAAGTCCACCTGTCTCCTCAAGTTACCTATTCTTTGTGCCAATCTAGAACTCAGGACCCGGGCACTGTCCCTGAGCTGGTTTTTTTTTTTAATTGTGAAACTACCATGCAGAGGGGTTACAATTACATGAACAAGGTAATAAGTACATTTCTTACCAAGCATTGCTGGTTTTTTTTTTTTTTTGATCAAGAGTAGTGCTCTACCACTTCTGGCTTTCTGGTGGTTAATTGGAGATAAGTGTCTCATGGACTTTCATGTTCAGGCTGGCTTCGAACCGTGATCCATAGATCTCAGCCTCCTAAGTAATTAGGCATACAGGTGTGAGCCACCAGCACCTGGAGAGTATACTTTAAACTTGTTTTGTGCTTTCAGTGTCTTTAATTTTCTGACAGATAATTGAAATCTGACTAAGGGACAGAACTATAAATAGTCCTAGTACTACAACCAACTTTTATATTTAACAAGTATTTTGAGCTTAAAGTACTTGGAAACTGCTTTTTGCTAAAATATACCGACTCTCCACTTGGATCCACGAGCCAACTAAAAGCAGGATAAAAGCCAGACTCCGTTTTGCTTTTCTCCCTCAATTTGAGTTAGACTGCTCATAGACATGTGCTTAACTATTCACAGAGGCATGCCATTCACTCAAAGGGTCCCTCTCTCTCTCTCTCTTCCTCTCTCTCTGTTTCTCTCTCTCTGTCTCTTTCTCTCTCAACTCTCTTCAAGGATGAAGGCACAGATATAAGATTAACAGACATCTCACTATCAGCTTTTACAATGTCTTTTTCCATTCCTCCAAAAGTGTGCCTGATGGAGTGAAATCACTGATATAAACTTTCTGTTACCTTGGATTCCAAACTTTGCAGACATATCACCCCATAATAAGAAGCGGGAACCATATTCTCATGGGGACTGATTTTCTTCTCCAGAGATAAAGACTTCTTCAGGCTACCCAAAGAACCAGATAAGACCAGATATGATCAACCGGACCAGTTTGATCATACCTCTCACCCTTCCTTCCTCAATTCCTTCTCTACTTATGTGCATTGAAAAAAAAAAGGTGAAATGCTTAATTTCCATCTTTTCCAAGTGGTCATCCTCATTAAAACCTCCCCTGCCTTTCATTGAAATTTGTTTGTTTCTTTTGGGGTGAATGCCAGACATGGTAGAACCTCCACAATCAGAAGATCAAGACACTGGATCTAAGTCTAAGGTTTCAAATTTGAATTTACCCTGAGCCAGAAATAAGGAAAATGTAAGATAATAAAATACACTGCCTTGCCCAACGAAGTGCCATTTTCAATCTAAACAACTTTGTTTCATAAGATTTCTTCCTTTCACATAACTTCCATAAGATATAGAAGAACAAGGAGGACATGACACAGGTGAGAGAGAACTAGGTAATGTGACCTTGTCTCTAGCCTGAGTTGGCTGGTGGAAAATGAGGTGGGAAGGGACCAAATGAGGAAAGCATTAATCATGGAGTTCCATGAGGATAGGCATGAATCCTTTGGTGACAGGGATATGTCCTGAGAAATGCATGGTTGGCTAATTTCAGTCCTGTGTGACTGCCATAGAACATTCCAGAAACCCAAATGGTACAGTCTCCCTTTATAGCATTGCCACTGTCAGACATACAGTATGGCATGCATGACGAGGCAGTGGAAGTCTGTAGGATAGTTTTCTGGACTGAAGGTGGTGTAACAAGAGCACACTGTCTCCTAAGGTCAGGGCTGCATGTGGATTCCATTGTTCTCTCACATCAGGAGTTAGACAAAACTGATAACAAATATAAGGAACTGATTCCAGTTGGTCCAGCCTGGGAGGGCAGTGAATGTGTGCTTTGGAAGACACAAAGCATGGTTATTTATAGGAGGATCATTCACACAGCAAAAAGAGCCAAGGAATAAATGAATGTAGATTCAGCCCAGTTTTTGGCCAGAGTTACCTGATAGGTTGAAGTTCTGTCTTTGTGACTCCTGTTGAAATTCTCTCAGTGCAAGAGCAGGGCTTTCTGGGAGTTATTTCAGCCCCACCCTCCCAGCATGAGATGGGAAACAGCTGAACAGGAATGGCTTAGCATGAAAATTATATATATATATATATATACATACATACATACATACATATATATACATACATACATACATACATACATATATATATATATTGTACAGGTCCTGGGGTTTGAACTCAGGGCCTAGGTGCTGTTTCTGAGCTTTTCTGCTTAAAGATAGTACTCTACCCCTTGAACCACAGCTCCAGTTACAGCTTTTTAAAAAAATTAGTTAATTGGAGCTAGTCTTATGGACTTTCCTGCGCAGGTAAGTTTTGAACCAATCTCAAATCTCAGCCTCCTGAGCAGCTAAAATTACAAGTGTGAACCATTGGCACCCAGTGGAAAATGGAATTTTAAGGGGTTGGAAAACTCCTCTTTTTAAAATTCTTTTTGGTGGTACTGGGGTTTGAACTCAAGAACTAGCTGAGCTAATGCTATATTTTTGGATTTTAAGAGAAGTCATTGCAGTGGGATAAGAGGTGGAGAGGGAGAGGAATGGGGGTAAGGAAGGGATCAGAGAAGATGAGAGAGAGAGACAGACAGACAGACAGAGGGAGACAGAGAGAATATGTAGGTCCTTGAAAAGGGCCTAGATTAAGGAAGACTTAGGTCTTTTATTCGTATATGTGTCAAATAGTTTTCTGATTATAAATACATGAAAAACTTAGAGAAAGGTAGAAAAGAACAAAAATTTTAAGCCTACAATTTTAGAACATTGCCATAAACAATTGATATTTTTATGCATTATAATGTATTAACATCTGCCCATATTATTCTACTTGTCTCAACATTTTTATTACTTTTTGTTTATTCATTAGTTTCTTGACTTTCAATACACTTCTTTGGCATCATAATCTGAACTTTTTTTTGGTCATAGGGCCTGAACTCTGGGCCTGGGCACTGTCCCTCAGCTCTTCAGCTCAAGGCTAGTGCTCTACCACTTGAGCCACAGCGCCACTTCTGGCTTTTTTCTGCTTATGTGGTGCTGAGGAATCAAACCTAGGGCCTCATGCATGTGAGGCAAGCACTCTACCACTGAGCCAACTTCCCAGCCCTGAATTGTTTTTAATTTACATATTAATTTACAACATGTCTTTATAAAACACAATATTTTTCCCACCTAATATTTCATTAATGTTTCTTAATATAATTTAATTCTTTTTTTCTTCATACAGGTTTGGATTCAGTTTCTTTGAGTTTCTTCTCAAGAATTATGTAGTTATCATTGTTATAATTTTTTCCTAATAGTTAATTTCTAGTTATAGAATACTATTTTTGTACTTTTATTTTGTAACTCTCAAATTATTAGCTTTAATATTTTAACAGGTTCAATTGTTTTTTCACATAGATGATCATAACTAAAAAAAGTCCTTACATTTTCTTTCCATAATTTATGACATTATTTTGGTTGCCTGATTGTTAGAATGTCTCCATTTTGCTTAATATGAACGAGAGGGCTATGTCTTTAAGGAATTATAGGTTGCTGTGATTGGTGTTTTAAAATATTTTAACTTATTATAATTTAAATTGTTTTAAATTTAGTCAACTAAGCCTAGTTTACTAAGAGTTGGTGATAAATCAGGGTATGTCAAAAAAAGAAAAAAAATAAAATTTAAGACCAGAAAAAAAAATCAGGGTATGTACTGAGTTTTGTCATGAATCTTTGATATCGACTCAGGTACTTATCCTTTCTTCCATTAACCACCTGAAGGGCTGAATGATCTTTCCATGCCTGAGTACACAGTATACTCATACTTAAGAACATATTTCATTTACCTAGCTTTCACTTATATTTGCAAGTAAAATTGATATTTACACTCTATCTTATAGAAATAACACTGGAAGTGAGTTGTGAAGTTCTCTTTCTTACAATAGGGTCTGAAAATACAGATGTAAACTGCTAGCTGTTTCTCCTTTAGAGGTGTGACTACTTGGCCATGAAACAGATTTTCTGACTCAGGCATCATTTTGTTGGAGTCTCTCAAATTATGTTTTTTAATATTTCATTTATTAATTGCTTTGGATATTTTGTTTCTTTAGTAATTAATAATTCTTTAGAAATTGTGCATATATTACAATTTTCAAATGAGTTTGTTATTGTGAGATATGAAATAACTGTTTCTTTATTTTTAATAAGTTTTTTAGTGTGAAAATACCATACAGAGGGGTTACAATTATATGAGCAAGGGTAATGAGTACATTTCTTATCAAGCATTGTTGCCTTCTCCTTTGTTTTTCCCCTACCATCCCTCCCTCCCACCTCCACAACTGCACCCCTCGCCCCCCTGCCCCGCCAAAGTTGTAAAGTTCGTTTTTTGACATAACGTCTTGTATATCTCATTGTTGCAATGGGTCCACCTGTATCCCTATTTAAACAATTTGTTTTTTCCCTTCCCCTCCCTAAATTATACCAACATCAAATACAGTGAAAACAGGGGTTTTAAAGCATTTAATGCCCTAAATGTAAACATTATTGCTATTGCTTGGTTTCTGATATTATTTACTTTTGCTTTTACTTTTCCTTCTTATGTTTTAACCAGCTGAAGGGCTCCATTTTTGCCTTTACATTCTATTCTCCTTGTATTTGCTAAATATCCAATTAATTTCTTTAAGAAACTTAAGTCCTTTTGCCTCTTCTTTTCAGGTTTATTTGTGATTGATCTCTCCACCATGTTCCCAAGGTAAGTACTTAGTTACTCCTTTAAAATCCTTTATTTTTTTAAATTGTATTTTATTGTAAAGACGCTGTACAGAGGGGTTACAGTTACATGGGTAAGGCAATGAGTGGATTACTTGATGATCATTGTTACCCTCTCCCTTGTTGTACAGCGTTGGCTTCATTCTAGAAGTTTATTATGTGAGCTTCTTCTTTCTGTTACTGGATTAATACTGGGACATTTAAAATATAATTTTTAAGTTTCAATTTCTATTTTAAGCAATGTTCTTTTTCCTGCTATTTCCTTGAAATTGAATATGTTTGATAATTATTTCCAGCCTTATTGCATCATGCTCTGAGAACAGATTGTTTACCAATTATAATATAAAGTTAATTAATCTCTTGTGAATTTCTGTGGTTGTAATTTTTTTGGCTTCAGAAGCAAAAATGATAATTTTCTTATTTCCACTCTAATATCTAATTTGCCTATTCTCCAATCACTTTTTCTCATCAATTGTTAAGTCTATAGAACTTGGTTGAGCATGACAGTAACACAGGTCAGAAATGGAGATACAAAGCCTTTGCAGAAGTCAAACGCAACTGTCTACTTCTGACCTCTCTACTCCCCTCATGACTCAAGAGAGCAAAGGAATTGTCACCCCAGAGATGTTGTATGCTCTGAATTTGAGCTACTGACCCACATATTGGGATCTGTCATAAGCACGGGTGTTTGGAATAGCAGGGAGCTTCAAATTCTTTAGAAAAAGAGTCAAGAAGAACATGACAGCAGGTATAAGTGTTAAGGAGATGATGTGCCCCAACCAAACAAAGCTGTCCCTAGAGGAGAGCCCCAGAATGTCATAGAGAAGCGGGGGCATTGTCTGGGAGCTACAGTTTGCATGTGGTCTCCTTGAATGCACCTCCAGCCATCAGCTGTCATATCCCTTTAGGAAGGTGTTCACTTTCATACCCCAAAACCATTTCTACTCTTGTCTCCTTTCTTTGAATCTATCTTTCTAAGGAAGATGCTATCAGTAATTCAAAGCTGATACGATTTTCAAAATGAGTTTCCTCGCTTATATCATGGTGAAGTCTTCTGTACCCTAGACATACATTCAGGTTCAGTTTTAGAATGAGCATTGCTCTAAATCCCACTGCCTGACATTAGCTCTACTGCAGGCTATAGCAATTTGGAGAATAGACATGACTGGGATGCAGATCTCAATGAGTGACATGGTGTCTGAATGGTACCACTTTAACCTATTGTTTTCTGGCCTGTAAAATATGATAAGCTTACCGTGGAAGTATTTCAGGATAAACACAAAGGAGCCTAGGCACTATAAACTCACACAATAACTCTTGTTCTTCTTTCTAGCAGGACTGAACTTCTCAGGAGGCTGGTGAAAATTTATTCCTTCTCCAGTCTTCACTTGGGGGTAATGACTCATTGTTAACATTTTCCTCTTTTGCCTTTTGCACCTGCCCCTCCTGCCCCCAACCATGGCAAAGCTCTCCTAGAACAATGGTTTTCTTCTGAGGTGACCATACTCCAGGGATGTGGGTGTATTTGGCAATGTGTGGAAGCCTTGCTCACTGAATCGACTGGGGAAGGATGCTCTGGCTCTTAGTGAGTAGGAGTCAGAGCATTGCTAAACTCTTTCCAATGTGTGGGACAGCTGCACATAACCAAGAAAAGCCCAGGCCGCTGCTCTCTCAATTGTGCTGATGGGATGATGGCTATCCGAGGTGATGGGGAAGGGGGCCTTTGAACCACCTGGAGAGTTTCCCTGGGTGTTTCTGATGAGCTCTCTTTCTGGTTTAACCTGTCTTAGAGCAGGGTAAGGTCATCTGTTTGAACAAATGCTTTTAAAGGCCACTTTATGCTTTGGTCTGAAAACTGGACCCCAAGGAGAATAGCTCCCACTGTTTTTTTTTTTTTTAACTATTCCCTCTTCACACTCTGATTTTTAGGGCAGTCTCCTGCTGCAAGAGTAATGACATGAAATTGGACAAAGCCTCGGGCTTGTTACCTGGGGTGTGAGGTGTTTCATGAGATGGACCCGTTCTGTAAGTTCTTTCCCTTCCTCTATTCTGAACACTTGAGGATTGGAGGTATGCTGGGCTCCGCCACAGAATCCGATGAATAACTAAGGAAAATAACTCTTCATTTCACAACTTGGAATATAGGGCAGACTTAGCAGCAGGCAGGAAGACTTTCAAAACCACATGCAGTGTTATTTCCAGAGAGTAGCAAATAACTGAGTGAAAAACTTTTATTTCCTTCCTGAGAAAGTTTCCTTTCTCAGAAAAAAAAACTGTGAAAATCACTTTTTCTTGTAAAGTGGTAACAAAATACAGCAGTTGGTCACAACTGTCAATTCAGCTGCTCTCCAGCAAACACGGTATCTTAGGCAGGATCCATCAGCCCCTCTCTGTCCGCCCCCCCGCCCAACTCTCTCACACACAGAAACACACACATCATCACACAATGTCACATCACACACAAGACTGTATTTTCCTTCAACCTGAAATAAGTGTCACATCTATAGTCCTAGCTACTTAGGAGGCTGAGATCTGTGGATCACAGTTTGAAGCCAGCCTGGTCAGGAAAGTCTATAAGATGCTTGTCTCCAATTAAACAGCAAAAATCTGGAAGCAGGGGTATGGTTCATGTGGTAGAGCACCAGGCAAAAAACGAAGGGATAGCACCAACATCCTGAGTTCAAGTCCAAGTAATGGCACAAGAAAAATATAAAAATAAACAAATTAATTACAAACATAAAGATCTTGATTCAAGAGTATCATTACAGTCAGGAGATTACTACTAGAAAGTATTTTAATTTGCAACTGGACTTTTTTTGTTGTTGTTGCTTGTGGAGCCTGGACTCTGGGCCTGGGCGCTGTCCCTGAGCACTTCAACTCAAGGCTAGTGCTCTACCACTTGAGCCACAGCGCCACTTCTGACTTTTTCTGCTTATGTGGTGCTGAGGAATTGAACCCAGAACCTCATGCATGTGAGGCAAGCACTGTACCACTGAGCCACCTTCCCAGCCCAATTTGCAACTGCACTTTTTCCCCTTTAAAATAATAGTTATTTAATTTAGACAAGAGAAGTTTATTTTTTGCTTAAAGTACCTGTTTTTACTGGGAGAGAATGAGGGAAGGAATGATATTGTTCAAAAAGAAATGTACTCTTTATCTGATTAATGTAACTACAACCCCTCTGCATATCACCTTTAAAATAACAATTTTTTTTAAGAGAAAAGGAACAAAATAAATTACCCATTTTGTACCTTTCACCCGTGCCTCTGCATGGTTCTTGATGGAAAGTTTACATTTTCCTCCTCATTTCCTGGTGTGAATAGACTTAAAAGTATTCAAGTTTAAGAATGAAACAAATAGTTATGAATTGATTTTCTAAATGTAGTTTCCCTAAGGACTGGAAGAAAGTTGACCATTCTTTCCATTTACATTCTTAGTCTGCAAAGTAAGAATGGGATTTCAAACATCTATACCGAGTTCTCTTAAAACCATGAGCAATGACTGCTTCAGTCCCCTCTAAGCACATCACTTCATTTTCTCTCATCTTTTGAACACTTCTTAAATCTTTTTTGCCAGCAGAATGCATCCCATCTTCCAGATCATTTCCAGAGCTGAAGTTCTGTGACAGGACAACACCTCTGTTGGTGAAGACAGTGACATCGGTGAATCACTGATCTCAGATGGAATTGTGAGGTTCGTATCATGATTCTGAGGGCCAGCTTTGTCACAGCTATTTGTTACAGGTATCAGAAACCTTCCATCAATCCCTAACACCTGATGCTGCCATTCTACTCCAATTATGGGTAAAATAGTCAGAAAAAATAGTGGTACCACTACTGTCATTATTTCCTCATTAGTATGGTACAATTGTTGGTAATATGGAAATGATTTGAAGCATATGGAAGGATACAGGTTGGTTATACACAAATACGTTCTTTATATAAGACTTCAGCATTTGTAGATTTTAGTACCTGCCAGGAATTCTGGGACCAGTCCTGCATGGACATGGAGAGACAATTGTAATGATAATAATTTAGTTATGATAATATTGAGTTCAGAATTATAGGAAAAAGTTAAAAAAGGAAATCAGGTAATGTCTAAATTATTGTAGTACAGACATCCAACACTATGTGGTATGGCATTAAAATAATAACTTTATGTAAAAATATTTAATCATGGAAAATGCTCTTGATACACTCATGGAAGGTGGATAATAATCTCTTTTGGTTATAACCATATGCATGATCTAACAAGTATAAAGTTATAAAGCAAAATGATGATAAAGTAACCATCATCTCTGAGTGTGATTTTGATTTCTGTTCTTTTTGTTTATCTATGTTTATCTAAGGTCACTGTGTATTAGTGCTTAAATTAGGATTATTTAAATATATTTTCTAATTTGACTCCTTCCAGATACACCTCCAAGTTGAACTGAGTACAATCCAACATAAATGAAAGACTCTTTGTATATTGTAAAGCCTTATAGCCAGAGTTATAGATTGTTGCTTTTGGAAGATCTTTTAAATTGCAAGTGGACCACATTTTTTTCTTCACAACGAAATCATGCCTTGTCTTGCACAATTTTCACTACTTAAATTCTTCTGTGAGTTCTGTCTTTGTTTTCCTGACAGAACTTAGCTTAAAATCCAGGTTTGGCAGAGCGTTGTTTAAATCAGTAAACATGAGGGGGCTCCACTTTGTATCCTGCCCTGAGAACACCCAAAGCAAATGGAGGAGAATGGTCCTAATAAAAATTGCGGTCCAAACCAAAAGGACCCATGCTTTATAAATGTATTATCTAGATGTAGAAGTCAAGGGAAGTTCCAAGCAGGAGAGATGCACAGAGTCTTCTCCAATCATGGGATATTGGAGGATGAGAAGTTTTTCCCAGCTGAGAACAGCAGGATGACCTCCTGCAGACACAATGAGAATGTCCACCCTGTGTTCTACACCCAGGGCATATTTGGAAAAGTGGATTGGGCCTGAGTGCTAAGTATGGGGAAGGATGCACTGAAGCTTAGGAAGAAATCTTGGCACCTCTCACTCTATCTTTGGGTGAAACAAAAATATGCTTCTTTTTCTGACCAGAATCAGGCTTAGCCCAGAGCATGGAATTGACCATGACTGGAGGATGGGTTGGATTTTCACTTCTATGTGATATAGAGTAAGCCTGGATAAGTGTTTCTATCAGGATCCAGAGGTTCAAGAAAGGCCAGTTATGTTTGAAAAGTCCCATTGCTCATAAGGAGCAATGTTCTGCATCTATTCTTCTAAAGAGAAGAATACTGAGCAATGGGTTTGGACATAGTTCTCTGGGCTGTGTGATCCTTTGCTGGTATTTGAAAAAGAAACTAAATTGAGAACGCAAAGATCAGGGCAAACATGGAGCATGATTAGGAGGTTATGGTTAAGGTCCTGGTGAGAAGTGATGAGCTAGTAATGATGAATAAGGACGGCAGTGCACCAGTTGGATGTATAATGTGTAGGTAGCATAGTTGAATTTGCAAATGTAGTGAGGTGAGGAGGAATGAGGGGAAGAACATGATGGGACCAGAATTCACTCACCAGTGGTTTGACTCAACGGAATCTTTGAGAAATGAGAATCCATGGACAGTGCAGTGAACCCTTTGTGGGTTTGTGTGTGAGTGTGTGTGACCTTAAATTCAGGGCCTGGGTCCTGTCTCTGAGAAGTTTTTGCTCAAGGCTACTGTTCTGTCACTTGAGCCACAGCTCCATTTCCAGTTTTTTGGTAGTTAATTGGAGATAAGAGACTTACAGACCATTCTGCCTGAGCTGGCTTCAAACGGTAATCCTCAGATCTCAGTCTTCTAAGTAGTTAGGATTACAAGCATGAGCTGCCAGCACCCAGTGTGCCCTGGTTTTGGAAGTATGCCAGAAGAATCAGTCCTCAAAGGAATCAGTAATGTGACCTGAGAAGAGCGATCAGAGTAATGAGAAGAACGAATGGAGTGGGGTGCCATGAAAACTGGGAGTGGGGTGTTAGGGAGGTCAGGAGTAGAGGGTCAGGGAGGAAGTAGTCACAGTGTTGGAGGGTGCCACTGGAAAACTGATGAGAACAGAATAGATTCCATGACAAGTTAGTTGGGAGGTGTTCCATTATCTTCAGTGAGTAGTTGAGCGCAACCTCAGAAGTCAGACCTTCAGACTCCGAATGGTAGGTAGGTAGGTATGTGGTTGGAGTTGTTGAAAGCTGGAACATAGTTTCGTGGTGAGAACTTGAGCAAGGAAGCTAGGAAAGCAGTCTCATAGCTGCTGATAGTGAAGACAATGACTGATTTAGGAATAGGGAGGGACTTAGAACCTCCTGAGAGCCCAGATGTGGGTAGTTGAGCAAGACAGATGCTAAAAGGAAGGCATGGCCTCCTCTTTTAAAGGAGAAGACTGCGCAGGGGCTGGAGACACAGAAGCGAGGCCTGTCACGCATGTGGAGGGATGCAGACAAGTCTTTTTCAAAGAGGAGGAGTAAAAGGACAGGGAGAAGATGGTGAAGACTTTGGACGTGTTGGGTTGGGAAAGAGAGGTTGTGATGGTCTCCATTTCCTCAGCGGCTAGGAAAGGCGACTTAGAAGCTCGTGGCAAAGGACTTGACAATGAAATATCAGATGTGTGGCAAACATTTCATCTGATAGGATACCACGGGAATGGAAAGGAAGTAAACATTGGGGAAGGAGAGAGCTGGTCAACAGTCCTTCCACTGCAGTTGGATAAGGAGTCTGTGAGGAGAGCCATTCTCTTATCTTGCTCATCATTCTGTTTCCCTTATACCTCCATCATGGAACTTGGTCTTGCTCAGAGCAGATGCTCCCAAACTATTTACATAATAAGTACATTCTCTGGTTAAAGTTGATCAGTAAAAGACCACTGGCATTTACTTAGCAGCCATTAGAGGCAACAGGATTAGGGAAGAGGGAGGCATAGGTACAAATAAAACCCTCCCCTATCTGGGCATAGATATTAGTTAACCTCCCTCTGAAGGTCAAAGGAGTTCACAAACCATTTCCTGTCTATCACCCGCCTCTTCAGTTGGCAGTTTCCTTTCTTCACGGCTGCTTATCAAAATGTGAATAATCAAACATATACATAGATGATTTCTGTTGGAGACAGGCATTACTTGGTCAGGAAAGGTTACTTGGGCTGGGTAGAACATGAACAGTGACCTACTATTAGGTTGATAAAAATGTGAAGCCATGGGCTGGGAAGGTGGCTCAGTGGTAGAGTGCTTGCCTTGCATGCATGAGGCCCTGGGTTCGATTCCTCAGTACCACATAAGCAGAAAAAGCCAGAAGTGTTGCTATGGCTCAAGCGGTAGAGTGCTAGCCTTGAGCTGAAGAGCTGAGGGACAGTGCCCAGGCCCAGAGTTCAGGTTCCACAACCAATCAAAAGAAAAATAGATAAATAAGTGAAGCCATCTACAGCCCATCTTGGGATCAGTCTTCATTTGGGGGTATAATTCTTTCCTTTTGACTCTCTTCTTTGAAAATAATTGTTTTGTTCTTTTAGTATTTTGTTCACCTTTCATTTCTATCTTGTAGTTTCATATGATGTGTTCTCTTTGTCCTCATCACCTCTTCCTGCACTTCGTTCCCATTTATCTCCTGGGCTTTGAAATGTGAACATCCAACACTATCATCTTGCTGGAATCTGGCATTCCTGCCTTTAGCTTCTGATTAGGACATCTGGTCTGGCCACACAAATGTGGCTGATGTTCTTCTGAGCCCACGTGACATGAAAACTCATGAATCACATGCCTAGTCAGGAGTGTTCCCATTGCTACTGTTTCCCTAAGCTCCAGTATACATTTTCAAGATCCCTTTGGGGGGATAATTTTCTTAATTGAATATCTTGGGAAGACCCTATAAAAGGAATTGCATGATTTTCTCAATAGATAAGGTCAGGCTGTCTTTCCAGCTGTTTCTAAGATAGCTCCTCCATTTATCCATCCCTCAGTTCTCTCTATTTTTTTTTCTGAATTCTTCCTTCCTGGCGTAGCCTGGAGACTGAATTTTACAATTCATCCTTTTAGATGAGACAAAAGAAGAATTGTTTTCTAATTCTTTTTTTTTTGCTGAAAAGTAGAATAAGAAAAAGGCACATCAATTATGTAATCCACAAGTGATAGTGTCAAACATGGACTGATATCTACTTGAATCACTCAATGTTTGAGGTCAAAGAGACTTGCATTTTTAATAAGGAGATTGGTGACTTTTCAACAAAATAGGAGCTCATTATTTGGCCTTAGTACATTCTCTGTATGAACTTTTTCTTCTCCTGGTGTCCCCAAGGTATCAGGCTAGAGAGAAACGATTCACCCCAGTGGTGAAGCCATCATGTTCCTGTGGTGCTGCTGGTGATGAGAACCTGGATGATTTGATGAAAAGAAGGCATGTGGTGTGACTTAACCACTGACATGCAGGATGGTTGGGGTGCTGTATTAGTGGAAACTCAGAGCTTTCAAAAGTCATGTGCTGCCTCTCCTGAGGACAGAGTTGAAACCCACATCCCTCTCTATATGAGGCAAGAATGCAGACTGTTAACAATTGCTGGTTTCCCTGCCACCAAGAAAGCTGGAGATAGGAGAGGCCTATACTTGACCTGGTGGCTAGTGGCACAGAGTCCCCATCTATATTAGTTTGCTGGGGGGGCACTGTAACAAAATACCATAGCCTGGTTGGCTTCAACAACAGAGATGCTTTTATTCATGTTTGAGGGGGTTGGAAGTGTAAGATTAAGTCATTGCTGAGCTTGTGATATTTTTGAGAGAAAGATCTGTTACAGGCTTCTCTCCTTGGCTTGCAGATGACTACCTTCTCATTTTGTCCTCAGTAGCCTTTCTAGTGTCAGAAGGGCACTAATTAGATTGAAATTAAGGCCCATCTCTATACAGAAGCCTCCCCATGGTCCTGAGTGGATATATTCTAAAAGTATATATAGTACTTAATCCCATATATACTTTTTTTCCCTCTATCCATCAGGACTTGGAATTATATAACCTCAGGGAGAGATTGCTTGCTTGCTTGCTTTCTTTGTTTCTCTTTATTTGTCTCTTTCTCTCTTTCTCTCCTTCCTTCCTTCCTT
>NW_012267263.1:7555319-7625319 GCF_000151885.1 Dipodomys ordii
TTTCTTTCTTTCTTTCTTTCTTTCTTTCTTTCTTTCTTTCTTTCTTTCTTTCTTTCTTTCTTTCTTTCTCTCTCTCTCTCTTTCTTTCTTTCTTCTCTTTCTTTCTGTCCTGGAGCTTGAACTCAGGGCCTGGGTGTTTTCCTTGAGCTTTTGTGTTCAAGATAGGGCTCTACTACTTGAGCCACATTTCCACTCCCAACTCTTCCAGGTTAATTGTGAATAAGAGTCTCACAGAGTTTCCTACACTGTTTTCCTGGCTTTGAACCATGATTCTCAGATCTCATCTTCCTGAGTAACTTGTATTATAGGCATGAATTACCAGTTCCTGGACAAACCTAAAGGTCTTTTAAAGCCTGAAAAATTATTTGTCTGGTTTTATCAAGACAGCTACAAGTGGGATACAAAATTAAATTTAGGAGCTCTTTCAAAGCAACATGAATTTATACTGAGTGAATCGTAATGATAATAAGAATTTTGAGGGGCAAGCAATGGCCATTCATTATGGGTAGACAAGATACATACAAATACATAACATGTGACACAGGTATGCTCCTTTTCAGCTGCCTAAGACCCATCTTTATTATATTGCTGTGACTCCGAAGACAGGCTGGCAGTGCATATATTGTTAAGTTAGAGCACTGCAGTACAATTACAGCAATCCAGTGATGGGGAGATGAGAAAAAATGAAACGATTCCTCATAATCTTGATAACCTTGCCTCTGATGTTGACAACAATGCTGTTGACTTCTTTGTCGACACATATCTTTTATTGAACATAAACTTTTATCTACATGCTCACCATCACAAAAACCGAATCTCAGATGATGAGTCAGGAAACTTAGCATGTAGAATAGACTTTAAGAGTTGATACAAACATTGGATATATTCCAAATCCAACATTCAGTGTTAGAATAGCCATCAAGGCAAAAGAATAATGATACTGGACACACACACACACACACACACACACACACACACACACACACATTCTGAAGGGTTATTAAAACTAAAGGATTGTGACATACTATAAATGGTGCCTACAAAGAAAAGTTGATGCAGTGAGTCAATCTTCCAAAGAGAAATGGATGAATGATTATTATTTTCATTGAACTCCAAGGCAAACCCATGCACCTAGCTTGTGATCATGTATAGGAGTATAGGAGTACCGGACAAGGGCAGTCTGGAGCATCAGTACAGCCCAAAACATGCTAAACTCAATAAATCAGGAGCCAAATAAGTCTGGATAAAAATCAACAGTCTTCTAGGGAATTGGGAATCACAAATGCTTTCACTAGGCTTCATTGTGATAGACACTATGCTATTCAAATGTATTACACATTGTGACAACTGTAAAGAAGCATGCAAAGAGTGTATGGTGGCTGCTGTATAGTTGTTAGTACTAACGTAAAATTGCTTTACCTCTATCATTTGCCTTGAGCCGGCTGAGCTGATCTGATGACCCTTCCTATCCCCCTTTGAGCCAGTCATTGGGGATATAATATCCACTCTCTCCTAGCTCCAATCCTGTATATTACCCTGCTCTTTTAACATTCTGGGCACAACAGATTTCATTTCTGTTGCCGATCCTTCTACCCTTAAGAGAATCTTTCCTAATTTCTATGGATATCACTTTCTTTCTTTGGCCAAACCTACTGGATCTCAAATTCCTATTACCATCTTCCATGTTAGCTGGTCACCTTTCCAATCCTCTGAGAAAATAAATAAAATAGTATGAATATCTGCTTACCTGCTCACAGAGGTTGGTTCACTTCTTCCCCCATCCCATGTAACTGAACATCCTCATAGGTTTTCATGTGTATTCCATTTCTTCTATAAAAAATATTTGGTCTCCTGATGCCAATTGTCATCCAGATTTTCCGCCATTTCTTTCTTCCCTTTATAGTAAAATTCCCTGAAATAATTCTATGTGCTCATCATCATTAATGCCTCTTCTTCTGCTCTTTCTTAAGTCTATTAATACAGATTTTACAACTACCATTCAACAAACATTGGGTTCTCAAGGCATATATGTTGAAAAATCCAATAATTTGCTCCAAATTTTTATCTTTGTTGAGCTTGATCATTCTTCCATAGGAATGTCTTTCTTACTTACTTGGCTTCCAGATTCCATATACTCCTGGTTGCTCTTTTCCTCCTGTAAAACTTCTTAATCTAAGTGGGCCCTATGCTTATTCTTGTTCATTTAATTATCTTCATGATCTCATCTAGTTCCATGAACTGGGACTTTAGGGAGAGTACTGAAGTGAGTTAATACTTGGGTTCGAAAGTGCTAAAGAAAGAAAATGCTAAAGAGGACCTTTAGTGCTCGAGGTCTCCCTTCATTTCCAAATAGTATCAGTTCCCTCTGAAACATCCACTGCTCCTTACTCATCCATTCCAGTATTGTCTTATTTTATCTCTTCATTCATTTCCTCTCCTTTGTTGCCTTTGGGACTAACATTTATATTGGGCTTTCTGGAATTTTCAATAGGTTGATTTATTCTGCACATTGTTTACTGAGCCATCTGTTATGTGAGGAAATAATAGTGAACATAGTAAATGCATTTCTGGATCCATGTAGCTCATAGTATAGAAAATGCATTTTACATGTGTGAAGAGTTTCCCAACCCCCTGTGTGATGGGAACATACAAAAATGGAACGAGAATATACAAAAAGTATGGGACTAGAGAGTTCCTGAGGAAGTTATTTCTGTGGAACCCGACGGAACCTTCTGAATTAGACACGAGGCGCTGTGGAAGCTGGGAAGAAGGTAGACTATTTGCTCTGACATTGTTAATAGCTCCCTTTCACTCCTAAATTCTTAGTATTTCTCATAACTCCTTTTGTGTGCATCAGTACTAGGTCATTAACCCAGGGCCTTGCACTCTCTCTTGGCGCCTTCCATTCCACACTTTTATTCTATCATTTAAACCAAACCTCCACCTCTGGTTTTGTGCTAGTTAATTGGAGATTAGAGTCTCTCAGACTTTTCTGGGCTGTCTTCAAACTGATCTTTGCAGATCTTGGCCTCTTGCGTAGCTAGGATTTGAGGCATGAGCCATCACTCCCTGGCCTATAGCTTTATCCCAGACCTGATTCCTCTCTGAAGAAGTGATGTTTTCCCTGGGTGCTGCTGCCTCTCTGCTGCTTTTTAATGACTATTTTAGAGAGGGCAGTAATCATTTCATTGAGATTTTCAAATAGCCAAGCTCACTAGACTTGCTCAGTTATTTTACTTGTAATGTTAATTTCCAATCCTTAAATTCTCTCCAGGCCATCCTACCTATCTCTGCAGTCACTTTGGGTCAGATCATTAGTGATTGTACTTATTATTAAGAGAAGCTTCTATGCCTTTCTCATACTTAGCCTCTGAATTGTATTTGCCATTGCAAACAACCCTCCATATCTACAATGTTCCACATCTGCAGATCCAATCAACCAAGGTTCAAAATATTCAAAGACAATAATTCCTTTTCTACAGAACACAGAATACTTTTTCTTATGTAACAACTATGTGTAATGTGTTGATCATAATTATTAGAGATGAATTAAGGCATATCAGAGGATGTTTATAGGTGCTATACTCGTGCTCTGTCATTTCACATAAGAGATTTGGGAATGCACAAATGTTGGTACCCGGAGCATCCTGGAGGATCCCTAAGGATTCAGGAATAAAGCTAGTTACCACCACTTCCTTGTCAAAGTACTCTCCATTTTTCTGTCCATCTTTCTCATTTTGCTTTACCACAGTGGCAGTGCTTTTGTGTTCCTTTGTGAGAGCTTTTCTCTTCTTGTCTATTAGAAATTAATAATCTCCCGGACTTCATTCTTATAGTTCATGCTGTCTGAACAAATCACCTCAATCATCATCAAGTAGATTAGTCAGATTATTCAGTGCTTGACCAAAATGCCTCACACAAACAACTTTCAAGAGGAAAGATTTACTTTGGTGCACACTTTCAGAGTTCAGTCCATGATCACCTGGCTGCTTGTCTCTGAGCCTTTGATGAGGCACAGCATCATGGCAGCAGGAACAGGTGGAGAAGAAGGCTGTTCACCTCATGGAAGATAGCGAGGAGAGAAAGAGAAAGAGAAGACAAGAGAGGAGAGAGGGAGAGAAGAAGACACAGAGACAGAGACAGACAGATAGACAGAAAGAATATCTGTGCTCTGATTTTCTCCTTCCTACTTATTACATCTGTGTCCTTAACCTATGGGGTGGTTCCATTGATATCTACATCTTCCTTTCTTCAAAGGCCTCCACAGACACACTCCGAAGCATACTTAACTCATTTTCTATACACTTCTCAATCACATCAAGTTGCTAACCAAAATTAATCACCTTAAACCCATTCCTTATCAACTTGTCACCCAGATTTCCTTAAGCATCCCTTAAACATTCAATACCTGTCCTTAAAAGTCTATTGTCCATCTCATAACATGAAATGTACTCACTCCATTTCCACGAGTTTCTGTAGTCTTAACAATTTTCTGTTTTTTTGGTTTTTTCCAGTTGTGGGGCCTGAACTCTGGGCCACTGTCCCTCAGTTCTTCAGCTCAAGGCTAGTGCTCTACTACTGAACCACAGGGCTATTTCTGGCATTTTCTGCTTATTTAGTGATGTGGAATCAAACCCAAGGCCTCATGCATGCAAGGCATGTACTCTACTGCGGAGCCACCTTCCCAGCCCAGTCTTAACAGTTTTAACATTATTCAAAAGTCAAAACTCCATGACTCTTTTGAGACTTAAGTCAGCCCTTAACTATGGGCTAATGTAAAATAAAAAAGAAAGCTGCATCCAAAATACAGTGGCTAGGGTAAATATTCCCATTCTAAAAGTTGGAAATAAGAAAATATCAAGGAAGGGTGAGACCAAACAAAGCCAAACCCAACAGGAAAAACACTGTGGCTAAATATGCTACAGCTTCATCCAATCTAGCTACATATCTGGCATCTGAGGCATGATGTGATGTGAGCTCTAAACAGCTCCATCCCTTTGGGCTTGCCATTTGCAGCCCACATGGCCTCTCTCCTGGGCTGACTCCACTCATTGTCTCTGCCTTTCTTCAGCAGACATTCTACATTCCTGGAATTTCCAAGATCCCAGCGTTTTCGCTGCAACTCAGGCTCTACATTTACAGATTCACACATTGCCCTCTCAAAGTCTGCCCATGGACACTGTAACCCTGCAAAAAATTGTCCATCATCCCAGATTCTCCTCTGAAATCTAAGTGAAACTCTGCCTGACTCCGTAACTATCGCACACTTCCTACCAGCAAACTTAAGACTCACAAGGTAATGCTGAGTCCTGCTGCCAGCTTGAGCAGTAACCAGATCCCCATGGACCACAGCTCCAATAGTCTGTGAGTATCTAGGTAGCTGCACACAGCAAACACTCTCTTAAGCAGAGTCTTTGAGATGAGTCAAAACCTTTACAACTTGATCCTACTATCAGTGTGGTCTAACTAATTCCTGAGATTTCCTCAAGTCATTTTTCTTTTTGTTCAGGTAAAAAGTACTAATCTCTTTTTTAAATGATTTTTTATCGTAAAAATACTGTACAGATGGGTTACAGTTACAGGAGTAAGATAATGAGTACATTTCCTCTTGACATTGTTACCTCCTCCTTTGTTTTT
This sequence comes from Dipodomys ordii, assembly GCF_000151885.1. Lineage (NCBI taxonomy): Eukaryota > Metazoa > Chordata > Mammalia > Rodentia > Heteromyidae > Dipodomys > Dipodomys ordii. Next base: position 7,560,957 of record NW_012267263.1, read on the forward strand.
CCCTTACCATCCCTTCCCTCCCCAGCTCCCCAATTCCTTAGCCCCTCCCCAAGTTGTAAAGTTCATTTTCAACATAGTGTCTTGTGCATCTCATTGTTACAATGGGTCAACCTGTATCCTTATTTCATCATTTTGTTATTTCCCTTCCCCTCCCCAAATTAGGAAAATGTATATACAGGATCCAGGGCACCGACATCAACTACAGTGAAAACAGGGGTTATTCCCTGGGGGAAGAACATGCAAAGAAACAAAAAAATCAGTACATTTTAAATACATTAAAAGCAAGCAAGAAAAAAAACCAGTTGTGTTTCTATCTTGGGGTTCATTTCACTGAACATCATCTTATATGTTCATATGTACATAGCTTTTGAACTTTTCTGCTTATCCTATTGCAAGTAAGGGAAACCATGGGACCTATGTTTCTTTGAGCCTGGCTTACTTCACTTAATGTAATTTTTTCCAAGTCTTTTCATTTCCTAACAAATGGGGCAGTGTCATTCTTTCTGATGGAGGCGTAGAATTCCATTATATATATATATATATATATATATATACAAATGAAATATATAATATATATAATTCCATATATATATCACATTTTCTTGATCCATTCATCTACTGAGGGGTATCTGGGTTGGTTGCATGTCTTAGCTATGGTAAACAATGCTGTGATAAACATAGTTGAGCTGGTAGCTTTAGTATAGCCTTGTTTGTGATCTTTTGGGTAAATGCCCAGAAGTGGGATTGTTGGATCATAGGGGAGCTCTATGTGGAGTCTTTTGAGAAACCTCCATACTACTTTCCAAAGTGGTTTACACTCCCATCAACAATGTAGTAGGGTTCCCTTCTGGCCATATCCCCTCCAGCATCTGTTGTTATTAGATTTTTTTTATAAGAGACCTCCCACCCAAGAAAAGCCCAGGACCAGATGGACTTACGCAGAATTCCATAAGGCCTTCAAAGCAGAACTCACACCAATACTCCTCCAACTCTTCAATGAAACTGAGAGTGAAAGTTCACTACCAAACTCTTTCTATGAAGCCATCATAACCCTCATCCCAAAACCAGGCACGGACTCATCAAAGAAAGAGAACTATAAACCCATTTCTTTGATGAACATCGATGCAAAACTTCTCAACAAAATTTTGGCCAATTGACTTCAACAACTCATAAAAAGAAATCATACACTATGATCAAACAGGATTCATTTCAGGGATGCAAAGCTGGTTCAATATATGCAGATCAATTAATATAATTCATCACATCAACAAGGGCAAGGATAAGAACCACATGGTTATCTCAATAGATGCAGAAAAAGCATTTGACAAAATCCAACACCCCTTTATGATGAAGACTCTGGAAAAACTAGGAATTTGTGGAACATTCCTCAATGTAATAAAGGCTGTATATGACAAGCCAACAGCCAGCATTATATGTAATGGTGATTTCTTTTTAATGGTAACAACCACACCTTCCTTGATGAAAATTGTTCCTTTTTTGGTCACACTGCATGCTTTTCAAGTCCTCCTGCTCTTCTTTTTGCTCCTAATTCTAAATGTTTTTTTTTTGGGTGGGGGTCCGGTCGTGGGGCCTGAACTCTGGGCCTGGGCACTGTCCCTCAGCTCTTCAGCTCAAGGCTAGCACTCTTCCACTTGAGCCACAGCGCCACTTCCGGCTTTTTTCTTTTTGCTTATGTGGTGCTGAGGAATAGAACTCAGGGCCTCAGGCAAGCACTCTACCACTGAGCCACCTTTCCAGCTCCTCCTAATTCTAACTGTTAATCTGGCAGCAAACAATATGCATTTCCTAACCTGAATGATGAGCTATCATGAATTTCTCTCCAGCACATTAACTAGTCTGTTACTTTTGTTTTTTATTATTAATAATTAATTTAAATTCACTCTGACTCAAAGTCTCAGGACAAAGACGAAATATAGACTTTTTTTTGCCATTTGATGCCTTGTGAATGTGACCTTCATTGTTTACATTCTAGTTGGCATTTGGTCTTCTCACTTTCTCAGGAATCACCTAAGGCTCCACTTGCTGAGTATGAGCTTTCTCTGGCTACCATCCTCAAACATTTCCAAATTCTTTGCATCCATTTCATTGTCTTCAGGAGAAGGTTGGGTCATAGCAATAACTTCACTTCTCTGGTACTGATTTTCTGAATTAGTTACTTTTTTTGCTGTTATGTCCAAAATACCTGACACAAACAATTGAAAGGGGGAAGAGTTTATCTGTTCACAATCTCAGAGTTCTCCATTGTCTCTGCATTTCTGGTCCCGTAAGGAAGAAAAACATCTTGGTGGTTGGAGGAAGCTGTTTACTTCATGGTGGACAGGAAAGAATGCTTGTGTTGTGGTTTTCTTTTAGTTTTATTTCAAAGTCTTGGCCCCAGATTTTGTAATACTGTATGTTTAGTCTTTGTGTTTATTGTTCATTTCTCATCAGCCTTTTGAGTGGGTCTCTCTGGATATAAGGTAATGAAGTCAGCAGTGTTAGCAGTAACAAAATTCTCCTGTTCCACCCATGTGCCTTGTGATTTAAGTTTGGGACCCCCAGACTTTGAAATGGTGTCCCTACATTCATGGTGGGGCTTCCCTACCTTCTAAGATAATTCTTTCTTAAACGTTCTTTGGATACAGGCAGAGGCTCGCTTTCCTAATTTTCTATGCATTTTTTAATCTAATCAAGTTGACAATCCATATTAACCGTGACTTTAACTATAATCACATACTTGCAAATCCCAAATAATGAGTATGTAATTTATCTGGCATGTTTTTAAGATCTTGATATTAAGACACACTTCCCAAACAGCATATCTGAAGTTGGGCTTATTGTGACTTTCCCCTTCCCTGATAAATCTTCCCGCATTTGGTATCTCTGGGAGTGATTCTTCACTTCTCACCCTGATTGACAGTTGCTCTGCTTCCTGCTGCTTTTTCTCTTCCAATGAAAAACAACTTAATAAAGCCAAGAAAGATATTTTATTTACTGTTTCCTTTTTAAATTCTGGTATTTACTTTGTGAATTCTAGTCTATCCCACTTCTAGGACTGTTGCAGAAATCTGCCCACTGGTATCCCAATCTCTTTGTTGCCTCCAATCATCTAGGTTGTGACTGTAAGAATCTAAGACTTAATTGGTTCTTGTAACTAGCTGGGATTAAGCTTAGGGTGTATTTTTTTCTACAGAGAGAAATGAAGACTGTCCTTTATTTCTTTCTTCATTCTCTTCTTCTACAAAACTTCCTATTAAACACAATTCCTTAGTCCTTAAATATTCTGAGTTTTGCCAGAGACAAAAACTTGATAATGCCATGGATTTGACTTCTCTCAGGTACATGGAACGTCACATTAGGATAAAATTTTAATGTATTTCTCTTAGTTTTAGACAATCTACTTTTACAGGATGGTGAGGCAAGTAATTTAAAATGCTAGGGTTTTACATAGGAGATGCTGTTGTGCAGATTTCTATCTTCCTGTTTTCCAGCATACTGTTTTCTTCATACATCTATATTTGAAGGTGTACGGATCTTCCTTCCTTCCTTCTTTGTTTCTTCTTTCTTCCTTTCTCCTTTCTCTTTCTCTCTCTTTCTGTCATCTTTTCTCTGTACTTTGTTATATTTCATGTTTTTATTAATTGATATTGGTGGAGTTTGAATTTTAAACTAAGCCTCATGCTTGCTAGGTAGGCACTCTACTATTGAGTCATTCCTCCAACCCCTGTAGTTTATTGAAACATGGGAAATACCTTATAAACTGTCACAGTGTTGAATAAGAGTGTGTTATTATTTTAAAATGGCCTGTGTGCAAAGGCCCCAAAATGCTGACTTAGGGAACTCTGAGGATTTTTGTCATTTCTAGAAACAGACTGACATTTTGTTTCCCAAACCATTTCTGTTCTATGCTACCTTGCTAAGCATATATGCTTGCTTTGTGATGACTTATAATTTTCTGCAGAGGCTGTCAATACATCTCTTGACATGTAAAGTTTTAGAGAGTGGGAAGCTTATTTGTGACCTAATATAATATGCCCATCTATCACTGTCTCTGTTCAGGACTCCTGGGAATCACTTAAACATAAGTCACACAGGTGGAACAACAGAATTCCATTACTGCTATTGTTGCTAACTTGTTCATGCTCTACTTCTTTATCTATATCCAGAGGGACCCACCCAAAAAGTTGGTGAGAAATGAACAATAAACACAAAGCCTAAGCAGGCAGTATTACCTTAAGAGCAGGTGTTAAGAGTGTAGTTGATTAGGTGTTCGGTTCCTATGTGATTCCTACCTCTCTGTGCCTCAGTTTTCTGCATACAAAATGATACAATATCACAATCTCAAGGCTTTTTTAGTACTTGAAGAGGCTAATATGTAAGCTTGGCTTATGGCCTGCATAGCATGCTCTCAATGAGTGACAACTATTATGGTTTGAATCCTAACAAACATAATGTCCCTAACAAACATAATGTCTTGCTTTCCTACCCCAGCATATTTCACTCAGATGCTGTGGAGCTGACTATTTGTTAGACTACTATATGTGAAAATACTGTCTTTGATTATAAAATGAATGCTACCTTTTGGATCTCTATTGAGTTCTCCAAGTATAACAGAAGAGATAATATATCTGGTTCTTTGGGAGGTGCATTCACCAGTTGTGAATCTTCTCAACCTTTCACAGAAGGCTCTACATGGTTGTATAGGAAAATAAACTTAGCCTTCTGAAGCTCTGACAATTGAATATTCTGTAGGGAACTGATACTGAAAGAGAAAAAGGCATACTATCTTACTAAAATCATGGGGGTTTCCATTTGAAGACAAGGAAACTGAGGTTTAGGTTAGAGAAACTGAGTAAGCTGAGTGCTCTGCTTGTGCCTTACGGATTCAATCCTGTAACCTGGGACCCTTGCCTGAAGATCTTGACCCACAACATCTGGGTGTGTTCAAAGCATATTTCAAGACTCCTTTTTTCAGTCTCTGTGGCTGTGAAACCCATCTTAAGAATTAAAAATACAACCCTAGCCTAACCACCGTATCCCCAGATCTTTCTAAATGGTTATAACCTCCTGTTAGAGCTTGAAGTAGGGTTTTCCCAAATACATGATTTGTGAAGATCATCCTCAAGTCCAGGAAAAAACTTCCTGCCTGGGTGGCCATTCCAGGCCACTCTTGGCTCTCACATCATCCTCTTCATTGTTTTGAGGAACAAGAGACTTTCTTGAACTAGCAAGTATTAGGTTCAATGCCTCTACCTTCCTCTTCTGTGAAAGAAAATGTGCCTGTCTTTAAATAAAAACCTTTTCCCCTAAGAAAGCTCCTCTTCTGTGACTTCAACATCCACATGTCCTCTTTCATTTAAAAATCAAAAGTCAAAAATTATATGCCTGTACCAATTCTGACCACAGGCCTGAATTAAAACCACTTCTTCTGTGTGTACAGGTCAGTAGCATGCTTAGCAAATATGAAAATGCTTTTATTGAGGCTTTGTTTTCTTGCTCATGACCCCACAAAGATAGCTGACCTGCTATGTAATAAGGCCACATATCTGTCCTGTGATTAAAACAAACAAACAAACAAAACCCAACCACCTCTAGTGGCAGGCTACAGGATGGTTTACCAAAATTATGCAATTAATGATTCAGAGTTAACCTAAAACTACTAAGCAGAAAGTCTTTCTCCCCAGAGTGTTCTTGTTTGAAGGCAGGAGGAGGTGGTCTCCCCAAATGTAAGTCCTTCCTTTAGAAAAGGAAAAGAGGGTGGCCACTATACACTTCCTGCCCCCTTGTTCCAAATACCAGAGCAAATGCTTATACACACATGCCCGGTATTGTTTGTAATTATTCCTAGCTGAGAATCAGAATAGAGGGGAAAAATCAATGAGTTTCTTCCTAATTTCTTATAGGCTGGTTTGGACAGCAGGCTAAAGAAGTGAGGTACTTAAAGACCTCCTTATCCCACTGTATTTGAAGTATGTGGACTCATGCTGAAGTAGAAGAAAAGACTTCTAAGTGAATTCGTAGGGATTTACTTATCCTGAGCTCAGGAGTCCAGCTATCCATATAAATCAGAAGATTTGTGTTTTCCGATAAGACTATGTCTTTCAGATGTCACTTTTGTCACTTACCTGTCACTTACCTGACTTTGGATGACATAGTATACATTTAAAAATATTCTTATTGATATTATAAGGGTGATGTACAGAGGGGTTACAGTTACATAAGTCAGGTAATGAGTACATTTCTTTTGGGATAGTGTTACCCCTACCCTTGCTCTCTCCCAGTTTTTCCCTCCTATTTCCACTCATAAGTTACATAGTTCATGTTCAACATAGTGTCCAGTGAGTATCACTGCTGCATTTGTTCACCCTTTGTCTCTCCATTTTTGTGCCTCCTCCCTATGTTCCCAAGGATATATAAATGAATAAACTGAACAAAAGGAAAGAAAACAAAAACAGCCAAAAGGAAAAACCTTGTTTCCTTTTCTTGGAGTTCATTTTGATATATTATTTTGTATCATCAGATGTACCTAGACATTGTGCCTTTCTGTTCCTCCCCTAAAAGTATCCTTCTTTGTTCTCACTGTATGTGAATGCCTAGGGAGCTGTGTAATTTATTATGTACCAATATTCTAGATCTAGCTTCTGCATATGAATGAAAACATGCACCATTTGTCTCTCTGAGCTTGGCTTACTTCACTTAACATGATTTGTTCTAGGTCCATCCATTTCCCTGCACATGACACAATATTATTCTTTCTAATGGCTGTATAAAATTCCACTGTATATAGCTACCACATTTTTTGATCCACTCATGTATTGTAGCACATACTATGTGTTTTACAGGACTGGTTAAAACAAATAGACTTCAGTAAAGCAGAGGGGACATTTTTCATTCAGTATGTGGTAAGCTTCATGCCATAATCACACTCTGGATGAAATATTTCATTCAAATGTGATATAAATCAGAACTTGAGAACACAGAGCCACAAAGGTCTGCACAAAACTAACAAGATGGTCTCCTTTTCCTTGTATTTCCTCTTTGTATGCTCTTTCCTCTAGGCAGACTGGATTCTTCCCATAGCCTTTGGATCCCATAGCATGGATCTGGAATCTACTGGATCCCAGGCTCTCAGAACATACAGTTAAATCTTCATTCATAGATTCTGTATTTGCAAGTACACAAGAAGTATTTGTAATTTCAAAGTCAATAGAAGTCTGTGGTCATGAAAGGATATGCCCTGAGTAACAAAAATTTGAATCAACCAATATGTGCTGCTTCCATTCAAGTCAAATGTGTCCCTTTTCCTTTCTGTTTCAGCTTTAATACAGAAAATAAGTATCCCTTGAGTGGTCCATTCATTTTTACTTCATTTGCATTTGTGTGCTTCTTCTTGATGATTTCACTGTTGAAAATAATCTCATGTGTAGCAACTCAAAGCTGTCTTGTGGTACAAAGTACAAGAGGGCTGAAATGTACCTCTCTAAGAAAATCAAATGTGTTAGGTAGATTTCATTTGAACATGAGTTATGACACATCAACAATACATAGTAAAAATGGGGTATTTGAACAGAAGCACACAAAAAACAAAGTTATATTTTGGGAAGTCAGTGGAAATATGGTCAGGAGTTCACAGTATCCTAATCCTATATATGTCCTAGGAGGAATGGGTCTGTATTCACTCATGGAGTAAAATAAACTTTGTAGGGCTTTGGTAACAATGAACCATAATGATGCCAAGGGAATTAAAAACTCCTCTGGTTGCGAATCAGAATAAAGGAGTAATGGTAAAATACTTTGGATCTTTGGTTTGAATTCAAGGTGAATTCACCTGCAGCCTTAAGTTATCCTTGAAGAAGATATAAACTGGCAAGTTTTTGATGGAATTGGGATATAATTATATTACCATTTAGGCTTCTTTTTCTATTTCTGTTTGTCTATTTGGATATTCTAATAGAACATATTTTGAGATAAGAAGCATATTAAGCTACTAATTTTGAGCCTCAGTTGCAGAAATGGATTTGCCTCTTGTGTTGGTTTATTGTTGAACCATTTGACCACTAAACGTGGCTTTTTCTCCTCTGGGACAAAGGTATATTAAATGCTTTTCTTCAGAACAGCCCCAAAGCCCAGGGGCAAGACTTCTTCAATCAACTACTGATCTCTTCTCACCAGGAGGTCCACAGGATTGACTATTAAGCCCTAGCAGATGATAGAAGGTACTCTATCTCCTCTTCATCTGTGTCCTGACAGGTGCTTCTGTTACTGATGAGACAGGATAGGTTCTAATACACAAACAGTGTCTTATTGAATAGATGAAGGAATTACCTTGAAATTCTGACTCATTCTAGTCTTCCTTTCCCTTCTCCTTTCCTTAGCTCACTCCCTGTGGGCACAGGCTTTACTTGTGCATAGAATGTTGAGAATATATCAGGGCTTCTGGTTCCAAGGCTTATATTTAAGTAGGGAAAGAGGAGGTACTTTTTCCCCCTTCCAATCCAACTCTAACATGAAAGTTGATTGTGCATTTTCCTTGACAGCAGATGCCTTGTGTGTCAATGCCTTGTGTTCAATAGCTAGAACTCAAAAATAATTGGCACCTTGACCAAGACAGAGTATGGGGTTATGCAGAAGAATGACATCGACTATGATGTTGGTCCAAGGCATCTAAAGCAGAGAGAGAAGTTCAAATTCAAGCTACACATTATTGAATTCTTCAAGGATCTGAACTACAGAGGCAATGGGAAGCCTCAAAGTTCTAGTTTCTTTTCTTTTCTTCAAATCAGCATCTGATTTAGTATCCCAGAGATATCTGAAAAATATATTTAATGCTGGAGAAGGAGAAGACAATATGAGTTGTGGCTCAAATTCCATGGCTTGAAAAGGGGTTGACAGGGACTTCCTCTGAAGGAGCAAATGGAGCAAAGCCGTCTCCAGGTGGAAGTTCAGTGAGCGAAGCCATCTTGTAGAAACTTCAGGGGCTTGCACTAGAGCTGCTTCTATTGGCAGGCTCACTGAACATGGGACAGAGGTCATTTCCAGATCATCCATTTTAGGAAAGATGGAGCTTTTCAACGACAAGGACTACACTGGATATTCAGTTTGCTCACAACCTCAGAGACAGCTAATGTGAAGGCTGAAGGTCAACTTTAAGTCAAATGATAGAAGTCAAATGATAGAGTTTTTCCATATGAAAGCCAATGATGCCCACACTTAAGACCTGCACATAATTTGAGTCTAACTTGGCTTCAATAGATCCATGAGGAGCTCAAAACCTTAACCTATTAATTTCCGAATGCCTTTTTTAAGAGTAAAAAGCCTATTTATTTATTTTTACCATCTGTCTCTTTCAGTTATGTTTTTCATTATTGTTCAGTAGTTGTGCAATGGAGATACCATCCAACAAATCAGTTTATAAGTACAATGCATCTTGGTCAACATCACCTCTTTCATCATTTTCCCTCATGCCTTCCAACCTAACCCCTCCCCTCAATTTTCCTACTTTCATAGAATATGTGTTGAATATTGTGACTGTATTCCCCCTTCCTGCTCCCATTGATAAGAAAAATCTCAGTTCCAGGCTAGCTTGAGAAAAAAAAATGTTTGCAAGACTCCTTCTCAATTGAAAAAAAAAGAGGCATGGCTGGATAAATAGAATATACTCCAGGCTGATCAGGGGAAAAAATGAGACCCTATGTCAAAAATAACCAGTACAAAAAGTTGTGTCTCAAGTGGTAGAGTGTCTGCCCAGCAAGGATTAAACCCTGAGTTCAAACTTCAGCACTTACAAATAAACAAAGAGCAAACCCCAACGATCCCATCTTTTTTTTAGGCATCTGTGTCTTATGATTTGTACTACACATATTTCTCAAAGAACACTGGGACATTTAGAGGTAGCTGGAGCTTCAGAATCTTCCTGAATATGGTACTCTAGGAAATATGGCTAAACTATCAACACGTTGCCCTAATAGTCATTCTTTATTTTCTGTAGTCTTTGTTTTCACCATCCTGTCACATTGTCACATGGTAAGATCTTCAGAAGGTCACTGAAAAATTACTAGGTGGGCTCCTGAGTATGACATGGATATGGGTTATTGCTTTGTTCATGGAGATTGCTGGAAATGCAGTAGAGCATCAGAGGCTGGCCTGGGCATGAGCCTAGGAGAGGAAGGAGAGCTGGTTGAATACAGGAAGCAGAACAGTGGTGAAAAGTAGATGACGTCAAAATTTTAGATATAGGGAACTTGAAATGGAGAAGAACAATGGCAAAGAGAAAAATTCAATTTGGTATTGTTATGTTAACTTGCTAGTTTCAGCAAGAAACTCATTTGCACACAGCTTTCAAAACAGCTGGAAATCTGCTCAAGCAGAGGAGGAGATCCCTGGGATGAGAAGTGCACTTGGAGGCTATCTACCAGGTAGGTGTGAGATCCCCAGGTGGGTGAGGCTGTGGAGGAGAGAGCTGGGTTGGAGAGAGTGGACACAGTGCCCTCACGGAGTCATAAAGGTGTCCCACAGGTGAAGGATAGGTGGAGGACAGTAATCGGCAAATGAAACTGGAAAATTTCTTACAAGATATGTGGTTACAGCAGCATATAAAATGGAAAACTCAAGTTACATCTTCAGTTGGACACAGAGTGATTAAAAGGGCAAAATCAGTAGAGGAGAGAGTTCTAGCCAATCGCTCACTGGATTTGGCCACCTTGGAGGTCATTGGTTATCACAGAATGGAAGACTTAAATCTTTCCCTATTTCCCTTTCAGACAAGCTTCTCCCACCTTAACTAGTTCCAAACTAATTCAATGACTCTTTCCACCCACCACACCAGGCAAGTTCTGGTCCTCATCCTGTGTGCCACGGCTTAGCAAGAAGCATGCCCCTCTCTTCTGTCACACAAGCTGAGAAGCTAACGGTTGCCCTCACCACTTCTCCTTTTCTCTCATGTCACTTTTATCAGAAAGTCCTGATTATTTCTTACGTACCTTTTTTCTAGTTCTGCTGTCACCACCTTAGTGCAAGATACTTTCATTTATTCTAAGGCAATAACTTTCTTAGTGATTTTGCTGTTTCAAACACTGCCCTCAAGTTCTCTGTTGCTTTTCCAATTGACTTAATGAGATCTGGATTCCATTCGCTTGAATCTGGATGAATTTGGTATTGCATTGGCTAAAGAAGTACCATATGTTACTCCGGCTTGAACTCCAGGCCGGAGAGTTGTCCCTTAGCTTTTCTACCTACCCAAGGCTGACACTCTTATCACTTGAGCCACAGGTTTGCTTTTGGCTCTTTGGTGGCTAAATGGAGATAAGAATCTCTTGAATTTTTCTTCCCAAGTTGGCTTTGACACATGATCCTCAGATGTCAGTCTCCTACATTGATAGGATTACAGGTATAAACTCCTGGCACTCAGCTAGAAGAGCATTGTTGTTTGTTCTTACTTTTCTAGGAATAGGAGGATTGAAGACTGGGACATGCTTGTCGTTAAAGGGGAAGAGTCTAATGGAGAAAGCAGAGATGCAATGGTAGGTGGTATAAGATTCTGAGATGAGAGAAGGGTAGGTTGGAAGAAATGTTATTCTTTAATCTGAGAAGAAAAGAGAGAATAAGCAAAGACAAGCAGATAATGAGTTGAAAACTGCAAGGATATGTGTATTTTTGTTATCTCAGTAGAAAAGGATACATCATATGTGTAGGGGTGTGACTGGGGGCTCAAGTAGAGTGGCAGAAAAGTGATGTTGGATTGGGGCAGTGATTTGATAGGCAGAGCATTGGGGGAGGAAGAGAATTGAGACTCAAGCTGGTTAGGAAGGCAGGAGAGGCAATCAAGACTACCTTTGTGATCAGGACTGACTAAAAGAGAGACTGCAATGACCAGAAGAGAGAAGTACAAGCAGGGAAGCATGCTGAAGAGCAGCTGAGGGCTTATGGTGGGTTCAGGGAAACTACCCCCAAGCTTAGGGAAGGATCAACCTTCCTTTCTGCTTCAGTTCTGCACAGGGGATCTGCCACCCAGAGTCTAGGATACCAAGTCCCTGTGCCAGCTGACATTGATTCCAGGAGCAATTAACCAATTAACCAGTGTGAGTGAGTGAGGGATCCTCAGGTTTGATGAACAGAAAAGGTTTACCTTCAAAGCTTTCTTGAAAATAATGTTACAGCTTGAAAGTCAGAAACCTCCTTAGCTCATGCTTTGGGTATGTATCTAACAGGCCTGTTATCTCCATGAAAATTAAATACATATAGAGTTAGGGAGAGTTACAAAGCAGAGGTTTGTGGAATCTTCCTCCTTACAGATAGTCCCAGATGACTCTGATGAATGGGGTCTCAGAATTTCATAACTGCTTTAGCAACCCATTCCATTCATACCTCTCTTATCTAGAAATTGGGCAAGAAGACTAATGTGCACCCTATAGCTATTCATACTAGAATGTGAATATGACAAGATTCTGTTTAGACTGTAGTGTTGTGTCACATTTCAGTGGGAACACCATCTGAACACAAAGGAATGCTAGACATTTTGGGGATTGCCAGTATGTCTTTCAAGATCCTCTCAAATCACGTCCCATGAGAAAGAAAGGCATTTGAGAAACAACCAATGTCATATATGTTAGGGATAAGTATTTCTCCCTCTCTTTCTGTGTCTATACTGGGGCTTGAATTCAGGGCCTCGATGCTAACCATTAGCTCATTTGCTCAAGGCTGTCTCTCTACCATTTGAAACACACCTCAACTTACAGCTTAAAATATTTTTTTAGTTTTTAAATTTTTATTGTAAAAATGCTGTACAGAGGGATTACAGTTACATGAGTAAGGTAATGAATGCATTTCTTATTGAGCATTGTTACCCCCTCCTTTATTTTTCTCCTACTATCTCTTCCCTTCCTCCCAAACCTCGAAGTTGTAAAGTTCATTTCCAACATAGTGTCTTGTGAGTATCATTGTCACAATGGGTCATCTTGTGTCCTTGTTTCAGCATTTTGTTATTCCTCTTTCCCTCCCCAAATTGGATATATGTGTAACAAGATGTAGGGTACCAAAATAAAATACAGTGTCAACAAGGGATATATCATAGGGGGAAGAACATACAAAAGAAACAAAAAAATTCACATAGTACATTAAAAACAACAACAAAGACATCTTGTGTCCATATCTTGAGGTTCATTTTGTTTAGCATCATCTTATATGGTCATATGTATATACCTTTTGAGCTTTTCTGCTCATCTGATAAGATTATCCTAGACATATACTAATCATTGCAAATAAGGAAAGGCATGGGACCTATATTTCTTTGGGTCTGACTTACTTCACTTAGTAAGATTTTTTCCCAAGTCTTTCCATTTCCTAAAAAATGGGGTGGTGTTATTTTTTCAGATGGAAGCATAGAATTCCGTAGTGTGAGCCATTCATCTACTGAAGGGCATTTGGGTTAGTTCCATATCTTAACTATGGTGAATAATGCTGTGATAAACATAGCTATGCTGGTAGCTTTAGTATGGCCTTGTTTGTGATCATTTAGGTAAATGGACAAAAGTGGGATTGCTGGATCATAGGGAAGTTCTATGTGGAGTCTTTTGAAGAACTTCTAAACTGCTTTCCAGAGTGGCTGAACAAGTTTACACTCCCACCAACAATGAAGTAAGGTTCCCTTTTGTCCACATCCCCTCTAGCATCTGTTGTTATTAGAGTTCTTGATTATAGCCATTCTAACTGGTGTGAGGTGCAATCTCAATGTTGCTTTTATTTGCACTTCTTTTATAGCTAGAGAAGTTGAGCATTTCTTCATTAGTTTATTGGCCATCCTTCTTTCCTCTTCAGAGAAGTCTTTAGCTCACCTAAAGAATGGAGTGGTTGTTACTTTGAGGATTTGTTTTTGGGAGATTAATTTTTTGAGTTCTAAGTATATTTTACATGTGTGACCCTTGTCTGTTGTATGTCTAGTGAAGATCTCCTAATCTGTGAGATTTCTATGTCCTTTGCCATGCAGAAGCTCTACAGTTTCATGTAATCCCATTTGTCCAACCTTTATTTGATTTGTTGTGTTTCTGGGTCTCTATTAAGAAAATTTCGGCCTGTGCTAAGGAGCCCTAGAGTTTCTCTTATTCCTTCCTGTAATGTTTTCAGGGTGTCTGCTTTGACTTCAAGGTCTTTGATCCATTTGGAGTTGATTCTGGTGAAGGGTGATATATAAGGATCTAACTTTAGTTTTCTACAGGTGTTTAACAAATTTTGCCAGCACCATTTACTGAAGAGGCTGTCTTTCTTCCATTCTAGTTTTTGGCTCCCTTATCGAAGATTAGGTGGCTATAGGTCTGTGGGTTCATATATGTGTCTTCAGTTCTATTCCAGTTTCATGGACTTTTCTATCTGGGCTGGCTTTAAACCTCAATCCTCAAAGTAGCGAGGATTACAAGCAGAAGCCACCAGTGTCTGTCTTTGAAATATTTTCTTGAACGACAAGAGTTTATATTGGTTAATGCTTCCTTATTACTCCCACTACTTAAAATACCAATGTCATTTCTTTATTTAGAAATCTTTGAACATTCTTGTCAGTGATCTAGGAACCACTCCTTATGACTCTGTAAGTCTGTAATTTTAAAAGGTGCTTTCTAAAGGATCTCATTAATTTCTCTCACCTGCTCCATAAGTACTATTTTTGCTTTTATTTGCAGATCTAGGTTCAGAAATCTTGGTTTGCTATAGTGAGTGGTAGAGCCAAGGTCATGAATTCAAGTTGTCTCGCTTTAGCATTAAATCTTTCAGTTACTTCCTACTTTCTTTGGATTTCATCACTCAACTTATGAAACCTTCTTCAGACCAGCCCTCATCTGTCTGGTGTGTAGGCTGCTACTTCTTATCCATAAGGCATTTTCTGCTTCTTAGAAGATCATAGTTTCAAAATTTGTAACTTTGTAGCTAAATCTGTAAGAGTACGTGCATTCATGGTGAGAATGAACATTTTGTTTTCATCAGAAAGATAGTGCACTCGGGGGTTGTGCCAGCAAGTTTCATCAGCTTTAAAAAGAATGAGACAGAAACTAGAAGAAGGAAGAGTGGGTAGAGAGGGAACCCTTAAGACAAGCCTGAAAGGAAGAGAGGAAAAAATGCACCAAGCAAGAATTAGGCAAGGAGAAAGGAAGGGAGAGTGAGGTAAGATGATTCCTAGATAGCAAGTATAGTTTGGAAGCCCCAGAACTATAATGGCTTCATTACTTCTTAAGAGAGAGTAGTTACAAAAGAGGTGTTATATGGGAAGTGGATGTTGTCACTATGACAAAGAAGTGACACCTTTGCATGACACCATCAGAAAGCTGGCTCCTGTCTATGGATGGCGTGAGCTTCTTTTGTAGGCTACATTGTCACAGCAGATCCTGTTGCTGAAGCCTATTGAGCATATACTTAGCAGAACAGGTATGCAAACTCCCCACATCTACTGCAAACACTCCTCGGTAGGACCAGTAGGGACTGAGTGAAAGGAGCAAAGGGATCAGGGGTAGTACAGCTTCACTGTAAATACTGGTGAATTTGTTCATCTCTGTATCTAAGTGGTAAGAACTGGGCCAAACCTTCTGTCCACAGTAGCTCTGTCAGATGACTTTTTCCTTTTTGCAATATTTTTGTGATCTTAAAGTAGTTGTACAAGGGTGTTGCCATTCATGGAAGCAGTTTATGAATGATCAAGTGCGTCTTGATCAATGTCACTCCTTTCAACATACTCACTCACCCCTCCCAACCTACCCCTTCCTTTATTTATCTTAATTTTAGGTTATGTATTGAACCTTTGCCATTTCACAAAGACGCTTGTGTATGTAATGCATCTTGATCTGTGTCCTCACTGCAACATCTTCACCCGGCTTCGAAACACCCCTTCCCTCGTCTTTCTCAATCCCGTGGTGTATATAATGAATTCTTGCCTGTGTTCTTCCTCTTTACCCCCTTCCTTCTTCAACTGCTCTCCCTGTGGCCCCAACCTTCCCCTCTTCTAAGTACCCATATTTTATCAGATGACTTTGACGTGCTCCTTCTGGGAGCACTGGGGAGCAGTTTTAGGGGCAACCCTTTACCATGTATGGCTATGTTTTCATTTTAAAATCAATAGTCAATCTGTCAAAGTTAGAAATCCAATTTTCTGAACATCAGATTAAAGATAACGGTATGTGGCCTGCATGCACACATGCTGACACATGCTACCCCAGAGTAAAGATTGGTAGGCCCTGAAGTTTTAACATAGTTCAGCAGAAAAGGTGAGTGAGACCTCCTCTCGACTAAGGATTGAATGATAGGGTCTGAAAAGATTCTTCTGTTACATAATGGCTGTTCCTAAGGTTTGTTGAATGGGGAATGAGAAGTCATGAAGAAAGAGAAGAGAAAATCGAAGATTCAGAAACAGTGTTAGTTAGGAAATAGTGTTAGTTAGGAAGTGGCGCTGTGGCTCAAATGGTAGAGCGCTAGCCTTGAGTAATGGCCCAGGCCTAGAGTTCAAGCCCCATGACCAACCAAAAAAAAAAAAGAATCCACAGAAATAGTTTTAATTGTCCATCAGAGATTGGTTTAACCTTTCTCTTGACCTATCACAGGTAACTGGGGAGGAGGATGTGTACATTTCCTGGGCAAACCACATGACATATAGTTTGTCTCAATCAGCATCTCTCAGTCACTGTACCTATGTGATGACTTTCCCATTACTCAGGGCTGAATAAAAAGGAGACTGAGAAATAGAGTGGTTTTTAACACCATGTCAGCTCATTGGTCTCTGGTGTAAGAGATATGAAATAACAAGTGCTCTGGGAGGGGGGAGGGTGATGGGTCTACTTTATGTAGTCTCTCACAATGCTGGCTCTTTCTACCTGTTGTCCTGCTATTCTCTGGAGGGTTGGGGTGGGATGATGTTCATCCTCACTTTGGTTGAAGCTAGCTTGCCAGCTTCCTCCCAGAGGAGAATTTACACTGTTTCTGCCAGGCTTGCAATAGAATTACTGGTTGTGTGTAGTATAGAAGTTAGCCACGAACCTTGGCATTTCTTTTATAGGCAGAATACAAGTTTCTATAGAAATATTCAAACTTTTATTCTATTTTAAGTTAGGAAAATGGTTTAGTATTGGAGACAGCAAAACACTGAATCACACAATAATATACATTCCAAAAGTGTTTGACTGTTTCAACTACATGGTTATGTTCACAATGAGGACAAAAGAATAAAAAAAAAGCAACTTTGATCTAAACAGCAAAAACACAAACCCCCAAAGTTTAACTAATATGTTTAAAGAAACTGATTACTTCTAAATCTAATTAGCTTATTGTGTAACTGCACAATACAGCATAAAAAGGGAAACTTACCGCTGTATTTTAAGACAAAATTCTTTTTTATATGTTTTTATTGTAAAAATACTGTACAGAGGGGTTACAGTTACATGAGTAAGATAATGAGTACATTTCCTATTGAGCATTGTTACCTCCTTCTTTGCTTTCCTCTACCATCCCTTTCCTCCCCACCTCTCCAAATCCTCCACATATAGTGTCTTGTACATCTCATTGTTACAATGGGTCAACCTGTATCCTTATTTCAGCATTTTGTTATTTCCCTTCCCCTCTCCAAATTAGGAAAATGTATATACAAGATTCAGGGCACCAACATCAAATACAGTGAAAACAGGGTTTATACCATGGGGGAGGAACATACAAGAGAAACAAAAAAAATACATAGCACATTTTAAATACAATAAAAACAATAGCAAAACAGAAAAAAAAGCACTTGTGACCCTATCTTGGGGCTCATTTAGCAACATCTTATATGGTCACTTGTATATAGCTTTTGACCTTTTCTGCTTGTCCTAGACATATACTAGTTATTGCAAATAAGGTAAACTATGGGAACTATGTTTTTAAGAAAAAATTCCAATGCTAGATATAAACAAAGGGAAAAAAAGAAATCAAACCAAGTTTTAATTCTCAAAAGAACTTTCTTTCAATTAACCAGAAATTAAAATTGAAATCAGTTATTGTTAGGTGGCCCACAAGTGGTAAGCCATGGAAATCTCCATTTTTTAAATCTACAGTATAAAAGGTTTCACTGGTAAAAAAAAATGCATAAATACAATCAGTTGCAGAAATAAGAAAGCCTGCATTTTTTTGCTCAAATTCCATTAAACAACAAAATCCAAATGAATCAATAAAACAGAAAATTCTCGAATCATCTTACAGTTTCCACTAGGTTAATTAACTTTGGCTTTTCTCAGACAATATTTAAAAACTGCTTTGTAGTTTTTTTGTAATTCTAAACAAAATGATATTATAAACCTACAAACAACAATTTTCACAGTATAAAAACACAAATACAGTTTTTGTATGACATTATTCAGAAAGTTACTGAAACTGCAGTTTTTTTGTGAAATTTGTGACATTTAATGTTTTAATTAAGTTTTTTATTCTAAAAATACCGTATAGAGGGTTTACAATTACATGAGCAAGGTAATGAATACATTTCTTATCAAGCATTGTTGTCTCCTCCTTTGTTTCCCCTTACCATCCCTTCTTCCCCCAGCGGCCCCCCTCCCCACCACCTCCCTGCAACGCCAAAGTTGTAAAGTTCATTTTTCGACATAACATCTTGTACATCTCATTGTTGCAATGGGTCCACCTGTATCCCTATTTAAACATTTTATTTTTTTCCCTTCCCCTCTCCAAATTATACCAACATCAAATAGAGTGAAAGCAGGGGTTATACCATGGGCAAGAGACATACAAAGCAACACAAAAATCACCTTATAAATATCTTAGGAACAATAGCAAGAAAGAAAAAAAACAGTTGTGTCCTTATCTTGGGGCTCATTTCACCTAACATCAACTTGTCTGACTGTTTCTGCTTATTTCAGACATATACTAGTTATTGCAAATAAGGGAAACCATGGGACCTATGTTTCTTTGGGCCTGGCTTACTTCACTTAATATAATTTTTCCAAGTCTTTCCATTTCCTAACAAATGGGGCAATGTCATTCTTTCTGATGGAGGCATAGAATTCCATTGTGTATATATACCACATTTTCTTGATCCATTCATCTACTGAGGGGCATCTGGGTTGGTTCTATATCTTAGCTATGGTAAATAATGCTGCAATAAATATCGTTGTGCTGTTAGCTTTAACATGGTCTTGTTTGTGATCATTTGGGTAAATTCTCAAAAGTGGGATTGCTGGGTCATAGGGGAGCTCTATGTGGAGTATTTTGAGGAACTTCCATACTGCTTTCCAAAGTGGTTGAATAAATTTACACTCCACCAACAATGCAGTAAGGTTCCCTTCTGTCCACATCTCCTCCAGCATCTGTTGTTATTAGAGTTCTTGATTATAGCCATTCTAACTGGGATGAGGTGGTATCTCAGTGTTGTTTTGATTTGCATTTCTTTTATGGCTAGGGATGTTGAACATTTCTTCATGTGTCTATTGGCCATCCTTCTTTCCTCTTCAGAGAAGTTTCTCTTTAAGTCTTTAGTCCACTTGTTTATTGGGCAGTTGTTTCTTGGGAGATTTGTTGTTGGAGGATTTAATTGTTTTAGTTCCAGGTATATTTTAGATATGAGACCCTTGTCTGTTGTATGGCTAGTGAAGATCTTCTCCCAATCCTTAGGCTTTTTATTGATCTTGCTAGCTATGTCCTTTGCCATGCAGAAGCTCTGCAACTTCATGCAATCCCATTTGTCCAACCTTTCTTTGATTTGTTGTGTTTCTGGGTCTCTTTTAAGAAAATTTTGGCCTGTGCCAAGGAGACCTAGGGTTTCTCCTATTCCATCTTGTAATGTTTTCAGAGTGTCTGCTTTGACTTCAAGGTCTTTGATCCATTTGGAGTTGATTCTGGTACAGGGTGATATATAAGGATCTAGCTTTAGTTTTCTACAAGTGATTAACCAATTTTGCCAGCACCATTTACTGAAGAGGCTTTCTTTTATTCTATTTTTTTTAGCTTTTTTTATAGAAGATTAGATGGCTATAGGTCTGTGGGTTCATTTCTGGGTTTTCAATTCTATTCTATTGGTCCTCAGATCTCTTCTTGTGCCATTACCAAGCTGTTTTGATTACGATGGCTTTGTAGTAGAGTTTGAAATTTGGTATTGATATTCCTCCAGCACTGTTCTTTCTGTTAAGGATCATTTTTCCTATTCGGGGTCTTTTATTGTTTCATATGAATTTTTGGATTGCCTCTTCTATTTCATTGAAGAATGAGGTTGGAATATTGATAGGTATCGCATTGAATTTGTAGATAGCTTTGGGGAGTATTGCCATTTTTACGATGTTTATCCTTCCAATCTAGGAGCATGGGAGGTTTTTTCCACTTTCTAAGTTCTGTTTTGATTTCCTTTCTCAGGCTTTTAAAGTTTCCTAGGTATTTTATTTTTTGTGGGGCTATTACAAATGGAATTGCTTTCCTGATTTCAGTCGCGCTCTTCTCATTGTTGGCATACAGAAAAGCCATTGATTTTTTAGGGTTAATTTTATACCCTGCTACTTTGCCAAAGTTTTGAATCAGCTCAAGTAATTTGGGAGTGGAGTCCATGGGATTCTTTAAATACAAGATCATGTCATTTGCTTAGAGGGAGAGTTTTAGTTCATCTTTGGATCCCCTTTATGTTTGCATCTTGTCTTATTGCTGTAGCTAGGCATTCTAATACTAAACTGAAGAGAAGTGGAGAGAGTAGACATCCTTGTCTCTTTCCTGAGTTAAGAAGGAATGGCTTTAGTTTTTCACCATTAAGTATAATGCTGCCTGTAGGTTTGTCATATACAGTCTTTATTGTATTGAGCAATATTCCATGGATCCTACAGTTTTTAGGATTTTATTTTTGTTTTCAAATTTACACTTAAGATAATAAAAACAGAAACAGTAAAATGATTCCAGATTAGCACAAACCAAAGAACTATAATCCCTATGGTGAAAGAAAGAGGACCTTGTTATGACTTTGAGGACTGCCATTTTACCACAATTCTCTCGTGTAGTTTAAAAATGACTACTTCTACCCTTGATTTTTTAAAAAAGCAGTTTCACTGTGTTTTGTCTTCTGGCACAGGCCCTTTGCACCCTTGAAGCCTTTTCCTTTTGATATTAAAGAAAAAAGGACAATTTGTCTCTGAGGAGGGCTATTTTTCTAACAATGAAACATGCAAAAACCAAACAAAACAATTAGAACAAAAACATTTCCACCCTATATGTACTGTACTATCTTGGTTGCCTACAAAATTCAGATGCTCAAGTAGAAGTGCCCACCTTGAACCTGTCAGCTGTACTTAGGTTTTCTCTCAGGGAGATGCAGATGAGTTAAGAAGGGAGTTTGCTTCAGTGAAAAATATGAGAAAAGAGTTTTTGAGATCTATGTAATTGATAAATGGCTACATTCTATTGCTAATTTTGTGTTTCTGTGGATGTATCTACACACCACCATCTAATACGTATATAAGAGACACATGTTGGATCACTGTTGTTATTAAGCTGAGTGCTGCAGGAAGTACAAAATAGCCCTCAGTAGTAAACATGTGTGAGGATAGTACAAATCATTTCATTAGAAGTACATTGCTATAGGAAAGAAACTTTATTTTTTCATCATTATAGGCTAATCCTTTTCATCCCAAGGCTATCACATCCACACTTATTAAACCAAACAGGGTCTGGTTTACTTCACTTAATATAATTTTTTCCATTTCCCAACAAATGGGATGGTGCCATTCTTTCTGATGGAGGTGTAGAATTCCATTGTGTGTGTGTGTGTGTGTGTGTGTGTGTATCACATTTTCTTGATCCATTAATCTACTGAGGGGCACTTGGGTTGGTTCCATATCTTAGCTATGGTAAATAATGCTGCAATCAACATAGTTGTGCTGGTAGCTTTAGTATGGTCTTGTTTGTGATCATTTGGGTAAATTCTCAAAAGTGGGATTGCTGGGTCATAGGGGAGCGCTATGTGGAGTTTTTTGAGGAACCTCTTACTGCTTTCCAAAGTGGCTGAACAACTTTACACTCCCACCATCCCTGGTTTCCTTTATTTGCAATAATCTTACCATGTAAGCAGAAAAGGTCAAAAGCTATGTACATATGACCATATAAGATGATGTTAAGCAAAATGAACCCCAAGATATGGACCCAAGTTGTTTTTTCTTTGTTGCTGTTGTTTTTAATGTACTATGTGATTTTTTTTGTTTCTTTTGTATGTTCTTCCCCCAATGGTATAACCCTTGTTGTCACTGTATTTGATTCCAGTGCCCTGCATCTTATATAATTTGGGGGAGGGGAAGGGAAATAACAAAAAACAAACAAGCAAAATACCAAATATGGTGGGTGAGTAGGAAAAGAGATCTGAGACCAAGATGCCTCCAGGGCTGCTCTCAGGAAAGCCAGAGTTGCTGTGGTGGCTGTAGATATCCCCATAAGGTTTGTCAACTGTTCACACAAAATCAGAGTCATGTGACACTTTAAAAAGTGGCTAAGAATTTGGCCAAACTGTGGTGAAGAATCAAACTCTATTTATATGGCCAGTCCCTACATATGCTCAATTAAACTAGAAAACTCAAAAGACAAGGAAAGGACCAAGAAAGAGCTTCTCATTCCAGACACCATATGACACCATATTATTCAGCTGTACCCATTGGGGTCAGAATCCGCATCCCAATGGCTGACTGAACATTTAGTAGTATTTAGTAAAAAAACAAAATTTCTCAAAAAGATTATTCCCTACTATAGAAGTCATTTACCTACAAGGTATATGAAAAATACCATTAAACAGAATCTCAGAAAGCTACCTACTGCCCCACAGGGTTTGTCCAGTAAACTGTTCTTAATTTAAACTTGAGTAGAGCATAGAATATCAGGAATTCAGCTGGGCGCTGGTGGCTCACGCCTGTAATCCTAGCTACTCAGGAGGCTGAGATCTGAGGATCGCGGTTCAAATCCAGCCTGGGCAGGAGAGACCATGAGACTCCTATCTCCAATAAACCACCAGAAAACCAGAAGTGGCACTGTAGCTCAAGTGGTAGAGTGCTCGCCTTGAGCTGAAGAGCTGAGGGACAGCGCCCAGGCCCAGAGTTCAAGCCCCACGACCGAAAAAAAAAAGAATATCAGGAATTCAAATTCCAGCAGCACACTAGGAAGTTAAAAAAAAAGATCAGAAATAAAAAAGTTGGCTAGGGGCTGGGAAGGTGGCTCAGTGGTAGAGCACTTGCCTTGCATGCCTGAGGCCCTGGGTTCGATTCCTCAGCACCACATAAGAAAAAAAAAAGTTGGATAGGGGGAAAAAAAAACTTAGAGTGTTTTCCTCTCTTCAAATTCATCTTTTGGAATTGTTTTGTTTTGTCCTTTCCTTTCTGAATTTCAATTAAAGGACAAACAGTAATAAACTTATAAGTGTGGGGAAAAATCCAAGTTAGTACCCCTAAATAAACCGAAGTATAGTCAGTATAAAAAGTTACCAACATTCCAGATAGCTCTGGGTAGAAAGGGTTAAAGTTCACAACTTTCTCATTCCATGTATTATGAAGAAAATACATTGTGAGGTTGTCTTCACAGCATTGATGTGCAGTGGTTAAAAAAGTGAGACATGGGCACTTATACAATGTCTTACCAAAAACATCATAGAGAAGTAACAATAACAATTTCAAGCAACAAGACCATAGAATAGCAAGTTCACAAACTTTTAACCTTTTTAAAAAATATTAGGCATTTATACAAAATTTGTAACGAAATATCCATGCTATCAAATTACTTCTCATAAGAAACACATTGAAGCTGTAGGAAGGAAGTACTTTGGAATTTGGCACTATATATTTTCACTTTTTTTCTTTGAAAGAAAGGAAAAAAATCACATTTTGATGAACACAAACACATCTAAATAGGACACAAAAAATGACATCAATGCTTCACAAGCCAACACAAAACTTATTCTGGAATAGGTTTTTGGGTTTTTTTCCTCACATAAAATTATTTTTGAGCTGAGGGCCAATGGCTCATGCCTGTAATCCTAGCTACTCAGGAGGCTGAGATCTGAGGATCATGGTTCAAAGCCAGCCCAGGCAGGAAAGGCTGTGAGACTCTTTTCTAGAAAACTGGAAGTGATGCTATGGTTCAAGTGGTAGAGTGCTCGCCTTGAGCTGAAGAGCTGAGGGACAGTGCCCAGGCCCAGAGTTCAAGCCCCATGACTGACAAAAAATAATTATTTTTGAGCAAACAAGTTTTTTTTTTGCAATTCTTTATTGTTTTAAGTAAACCAATTCTAAGCTTGTCTTATCGACAAAGGCCATTAAGAACGTACATCTCATGGGGAGACCACAACTTAATTCACTTAGAATCACCAACATAACACAGGTTTCCTTTCTCTTATACACTGAAAGAGAATAAAGCAGTATAGGTAATTTTATGTGTATTAAACGATAGATTGTCTAACTGTGAGTCAGTTTAGCAAAAGGTGACACAAATAGGAAGCATTTACCCCCAAACAGGGTAAATATTTTTCTTATACTAATCTACAATAAGTGGTTCTCTCTCTATATGATATATATATAACTTATATATATATAAGATATATACATATCTTCTAAGATAGTTGTAAGATATGTGTATCTTATATGTATATGTATATCTTATACATACTTAGAAGATATGTATGTATCATATATAAAATATGTATATCATATATATGTTATATATATATATATTAATGAGAAAGTGAACCACTTAAAATGGCCTTATTAAAAAACTTGCACTGCCTGAAGAATGTAAAAACCATTACATACCTCTAGAGACTCAAAATCAGTTTTTTTTTCTCAAACTGTTTTTGGAAGTAGTCTGTTAGAAACCAATATGCGTCCCTGGACACATATTGCTATGGTTACCAGTGACCAGGAAGAATGCCAGAACTTTTATTCTTTTATTTAAACTTTTGATTCTTGCATGGTGTTAGTATTAGGTTTAATTACAGGGGCAGAACTTATCTTTGATTTAGCAGAGTGTGGATTTTACACACTAGGATTGGAGTGGGCATGGAGAAGTGATTTCATCTTTAAATGTTTCTTTAATATTTTGACATAAAGAAATCTAGTTATATTTTCATATTAGCTATTCATTCTTCATTCTATTCTATCATTTTCTTATTTCTCCTATGGAGGAAGTATGCATATTTACTAATTTAACCAGTATGATCTATGCTCCAATAGTTAGTTGAAGATAATATCTTTAAAATTGTAAAGAAAACTAGCAGGTATGAAGGCTTTACTATTTGTGGACCTTGCTACCTTGTCACACTGTTATTTTATTCATACCAATCAAAATTTCTTGATATACCCTTTTAATTGGTGTGGATTATATAGAATTTAGGGGATTTCCCTAACAATTAGACTGTGTTCTCCTAGGTGGTTTTGTAATAGTGGTCCTGGAAGAGTAATGGATTAAATGAAAAGCCAATTGTATTGAGTGAAGATCTCTGCTTATGTCTGAGCCTGCCTTTGAGTTCGTCATCAACCATCTACTATTTACTAGCTGATATTCTGATAGCTGTGTGGTATTGGACATATCCTACCCTATTGTCAGGTTTTGGGACCTGGGTGTGGATATTCTTTCAATTGTCCTTTGTTCAGAATTTCTAATTTTTCATTCTCTCAGTAAGGTGACTTTTGCCCTGAATTTTAGACCCATGCTGACTGATACCATCCACTCTACCAAGAAGCTTATCTGATGGTACTTTAGTTGACTTTTGAAAAATACAATATTGCCTTCTGGCAGACTTTTTGGAACAATGTTCAAAGTCTGCTTGTTTTTCATAATTGGGCTTTTGCAGGGCGTGTGCTAGGAGCTATACTGAGAGTCTTAGGCTCCCAGTGAATGGCACTAGGTTGAAGGGGTTTTGGGGATGGAGACCCAGGATTTCTTTGATTTCTCCCCACAGCCAACTAGACAGCCCAGGGGAAAAAACTCATTAACTCAAAAGCTGAATATTAAAAATATATCCCATTTTCACCAACTTGGTAGATTAAAAATATAGTGATTTTAAAAACAGAAGTTCATGAGTGTGTGTGTGTGTGTGTGTGTGTGTGTGTGTGTGTGTATGTTATGTGTATGTGCTAGTACTGGGGCTTGAACTCAGGACTTCACACTTTGGATTGGTTTCTTTGCTGAAGGCTTCACTCTATCTTTTGAGCCACAGTTCCATTTCTGGCTTTTTGGTGGTTAGTTGGAGATAAGAATCTCAGGGACTTTTCTGCTCAAGTTGGCCTTGAACCTCCTCAAATCTCAGCCTCCTGAGTAGCTAAGATTAAGGTATAAGCCTCCAGCATTTGGCTTTTTTTTAAGCATTTATTTATTAGTCATTTTTCCTTTTCTTTGGTAAATTATAGATTTATTGTTTAAGTCCTTTCTAAACTGACTGGAAAGGTATTCTAATATTGAGGAGATTACCCTCACATACCCTGCACTTTCATATGTAGTCTAATTTGTCCAAGGATTTATTTGAAATATAGGGGGAAATAGTTACTTTTCTTCAGAGTCTTAGAATTGGGGAATAATTCTATAGCTAAGATTGTATTGGCATACAAATTTAAGAATATTTTGTGTTATCTCAGCTACAGAATAAATGCAGTGTGTGTGTGTGTGTGTGTGTGTGTGTGTGTGTGTGTGTGTGTGTAAACACAAATAGGAGTATCACAATTGTAGCTCTTCTGGGCATAAAGTAAAAATTTATCTCAAAAATAGCCAACAGAGGTAATAAAAAAAAAAACCAAACATCAGTACAAAAAGTTACTGAGGTGGTTCAGATGGCAAAGTGCTTAGCTAGGATGTACAAGGTCCTGAGTTCCACTCACAGCATTGCAAATAAAGAAAAAAAACTGGGATGACCTTTTCTTTTCAGTATTTTTGACTTTTTTTGGGGGGGGGGGTCCAGTTGAGGTCCCTGAACTCTGGGCCTGGGCGCTGTCCCTCAGCTCTTCAGCTCAAGGCTAGCGCTCTACCACTTGAGCCACAGCGCCACTTCTGGCTTTTTTCTTTTTGCTTATATTGTGCTGAAGAATCAAACCCAGGGCCTCAGGCATGCGAGGCAAGCACTCTACCATTGAGCCACCTTTCCAGCCCTCTTTTCAGTATTTTTAACAGCTTGATCCACTGTCCTTTCAGTTTTTTTTTCTGATAAAAAATCTAATATCATTTCTGACTTGAGTTTTTGATGACACTGTTCAAAAGGAAATGTACTCATTACCTGACATGTAACTGCAACCCCTCTGTGTATCATCTTTACAATAAAATCTGAAAAAGTTTTCTCCTTATGATTGTAAATTTTTCTTCATCAATATTGTCGGTCGTGGGGGCTGAACTCTGGATCTGGGCGCTGTCCTTCAGCTTTTCAGCTCAAGGCTAGTGCTCTACCACTTGAGCCACAGAACTACTTCTGGTTTTTTCCACTTATGTGGTACTGAGGAATCGAATTCAGGGCCTCATGCATATGAGGTAAGCACTCTACCACTGAGCCATCTTCCCAGCCCCTATCACTATCACTATTTTTAATGCTTGAGTTCACCGAATTTTTTGACTTAGAGATTTTATCATCTCTACTCAAATTTGTAAGGTGTTGGTCTTTATTTCTTCAAATAACTTTTTTCTGTCCTTTATCTTATTCCTTTCTTTCCTTCAGAAACTTCAATTACAATATTTTAGATGACTTGCATTTCCTCATAACTTACTATGCTCTGGATTCTCTTGTCCTTTTGCTTTTTGTGTTTTACTTTGTGCTCATAGCTACATACATCTTCTAGGTAAATATAGATGTGTGGGTAGATAGATGATAGATAGACAGATGGATAGATAGAATCATCTATTCATCATTAGCCATACATCTATCCATGCAAGCATAAAGATGATCCCTGGGCATAAAGTAAAAACTTATCTCAAAAATAACCATTCAGTTCCATTCAGTTTACAATTTTTAGAATTCACAGAGGTTGCAAAAGTGACTCACATTCAGTAGAAATCATGTTTTAAATTTTAGGCTTTGACCTATTAGTTGGCCAGTGTCATGCTGTATGTACTTTTACTGGGGAATGGTAGAAAGCACAGTTCTTAGTCAGTTACAAGATCATGTAAACAAACAAAAATATAGTGAATGTGGCTGAGGAACTCTCATGTTCAGCAGGCTGGTTGTAATAAATGCAATTTTGATTTATTTCAATTAAAAGTAGGTATTCAAGACAACAGCCAATCCAAAGTTAAGGATCATCTGTAATATATACCCAAAATATTTTCTTAGACCTTGGCTTGCCTTGTTTATGGTATATTTAGATGTAAAAAGATAGTTTACATTTTTCCATTGACTCCTACCTTTATCATTGAGCTTACAAAGGCAATATTACCCCCATCTTATTACAAAATATATTTAATTCCAGTAATTTTCCAGTCTATTGTTTTTATTTTTATATTTAAACCTCAAATCCATTTGGAATTTAACCTTTTCATTGATTTTCCATTTTATATTGCTTAGAGTGTCAATAAGCTTAGATTAAACTTCTGTAATGCATAGATTAAATCTAAAATATTCTTAACACTGTTTATCTAAGTAGTATTTTCCTCCCAAACTTGATATACTAACTTTTAATCTTGTGATGCTTTTAGTAATGAAGGGGTATGGCTTCCGGATTTTTATTCTGCTCTGTTTTGTTGCCTGCCTCTTCTTATGAATGCTCCGTAGTGTTTTAATTCCTGAAACTTTATTCCACATCTGTAGACCTAAGTGAAAATATCCAGAAGGAGAGATCATCACTCTTGCATACTTTTATAGAAGGAGAGATCATCACTCCTGTAAACTTTTATAGTGTTTTTGAGTTTTGTGACTAGTCTCGAGTTTTCTTTGATCAACTTCCCAGAAAAGCAATTCAAATATTGGACAATATGCAGTCTCCACCTTATAGTCCTTGTGCTCATATCCCAACTGACTAGCAGTATGGATCAGAATATTCATTCACTTTCTATTAGCTCAATAATCTTGTCTAAGCTTTGTCATCTTGTCTATACCATGGATTACTAATAGTTCTCATGGGCATGTGACAACTTCATTTTGCCTTTTTGGTTGTTGCTAATGAGTGTCAAACTCAGGATGTTTCAGATGTGAGGCAACCTTGCTACCACTTGAACATTACACCAGCTCCAGTTTTGCTATATTTCTTTTCTCTGAATTAATTTTAGAATTATTTTTATCAAATTCCAAAGAAAATGTTTAAAATGCATTATTTACTAGGATCATGATAGTACTTGTTCATTTATTTTTCTGTCTCTAAGCAAATTATTTCTATTGCATGTACAATCTAATATTTGTACATGTTTCTATGTATATCATGCAAGTAACAAATACTATTAGAAATAGAAATGACAGGAACTACATGAGCATGTTAGAAGATCTCTGAGTATTAGGGTATGAGAGGTTTTTTGCTTATCAGTCATGGGACTTGAACTCAGGGCCTGGGTACTGTCCCTGAGCTCTTCTGCTCAAGGCTAGTGCTCTATCGCTTTGAGCCACAGTGCCACTTCCAGTTTTCTGGTGGTTATTTGGAGATAAGAGTCTCATGGACTTTCTTGCCCAGGCTGGCTTTGAACTACAATCCTCAGACCTCTGCCTCCTGAGTAGCTAGGATGCCAGATGCTAGCCACCAGCACCCAGCATAAATAATTGATTTTTAACTGACTGTCACTTGACTGTTCTAATACTTTGTTTTTCATGCATAAGGAAGTATCTGTTAGATATCGTGTGAAACGTATTACACAAGTACATTGGCAAATAAACTGTTGTTTTTAAATAGATGTGTCATCAACTATGGAAAGCTGATTTCATGAGAATTGGACAGGATCTTGGAACAAAGGAATTTTAATTGGATGACTAAATTGGTTTCCTGAAAATGCCTGTTCTTTCTGTAACCATCTCTCTTCTCCACAATCCTCTTTCTTTCCTAACTTTAAATTTTCTTGGAATACTTCTAGGTTTCTAGGTTTTAGGAAGACAACACCATGAAGAAACATATTCAACTTGTATTTGAATAGACATAAAGAATGGGAACATGGCTTGTGGATCAACCTTGCTTCTCTTGCTATGACAAGGTCAGATGCAGCAAGTATGTTCAGGATACGAGAGAAAAAAAAGCTGCCCACAAAGGAAGCACTGGCAACATACCCTACAGATCAGATTTTCTTTTTGAGCAGTTACTGGGGTAAAAGGCCAAATGTTGGGGATTTCAGTATCTAAAGGTGGTACATACAGCAGGAGGAATCTCATCCAAAGGGTTTTGGTGGAGAAGATAAGAGTTAGCCAACAGCTTGACTACAATTGCACGAAGGGCTTACAAGTATGGAAACCCTCCTTGATTTCACTTTATTTCTTGCCCCTCAGGAACTGTGTGAAGTAGTAAATGTTCGTTGTGTAAGCTGCTGAAGCTCAGAGTCATTTGTTATGTTACAACAGAAAACTAATCATTGCTACTATACAAACCTGTAACTACTCTTCTTGTATAGAGTTACAAGGATATAGAAGATGGGGTACTTGCTAGCATGAAATGACCATGCTCCTACTCACTTTCCTTTGTAGCATTGGGATCTCTTTAAAAAGCACTGGGAATTTCAGCTTTATTCTTTTTCTGCAGGCCCCTGGCATCTGGGGTCAGGAAGTGCTTCTACTGGAGCTCTGAGCTCACTACTTATCAGTGGGACTTCCGCTCTTACAGATTGTTAAAAGAACTTCTTGTCTAATCTAATCAGATAAATTGTTTTTCCCTTCTACTTGTTTTTTTCTACATAGTCATCAGATCCTTATCCTTTTCATCAGAAGGAAGCACACTTATTTTGCATTGGAAAGCAACATTTTATCTTAGTGCCCTCAACATTGGCAGTCAGCTGGGAGTCAGTGTGGTGTAGCACTAGTACATGAGAGACCTCATGGAAATAAGTCTCTATGGAGAGTGAGGGGCCATACAGGTGCTGATCTTCAGACAATGGGCAGACATATAGATGTGCCCTATGATATTTGCTGAATACAGTAACCTGGATTAGCAGCTATTTTCTTTCAAGGCTTGAAATATATCCTTCCATGCACTTCTTGCTTTAAGAGTTTTTTTGTGGAGAAATCTGCTGTTGTTCTGAGGGATTTGCCTTTCTATTTGACTTAGATCTTCTCTCCTGTAGCTATCAATATTCTTTTCTTGTCCTGTGTACTTAATATGTTAGCTATACTATGATGTGGACAGGTTCTTTTCAGTTTATGATTCTAAAAGTGGCACGTATTTATGGTCTTAATGATTTCACATTCTTCTCAGCAGTTATCCATCCTGTTGGAAGGAGGAGGCTGGGGAAAATCATGTTGTCTGTGAGACCTGAACTCAGCTCTCAGTCTCAACCAGTAACGGCTTCCACATAGACAGGATGTAGAGGCTAAGCACTCTACCAAAGATGGTCTTGAAGGTCTATTTCTGCAACAATGCTCATTCCCTAAGACCAGCCCTCATCGGAGAGGTTGAAGCCACTGGGATCTATGGCTGACACTGCCCAAGCATCCCATTGCTTAAACTTCTCCACAGAGAATGTCAGACTCTCTCTCATGACTGTCTCTCATGTGGACATTAGGCTCCTCAAGTTATAATTTTCCTTGTTTTCAGTTCTTATATTAGCTGAGTATCAAAAAATAGGCCTCCCTCTTAAGAAGACACTTGTCTATCTATAGCAGTACAAGGTATGATGAGCAACAGGATGTCTTTCTTTTCGAATGTTTGCCTACCAAGCAGAAGTGTTCACTCTCACATCAAATCTTCATGTTGAGTTTGATATTTGCGGAAGGTATGGGTTGATCCTGAAGCTCATTTGTCACTGGACTGCTTGGCTTACCTGGTGGTTGTGGTTTTCAACTTCTTCCTCTCCTTTCTCCTGAGTCTCATGGACCTAGGATTTGGAACTTTAGACTCTTTCCGATTGTCTTTGTTCCCTTTTCCTTTCACTGTGCCTTTTCCGCTGTCTAGTCACCTCTTTTGTGATTCCCAATGTGTTTCCTCTTTTTCTCTTTCAGAATTTAGTCCTTCCTAACTCTCCTTACTCATGGAGTCTAGCAGAGAAAGCCGCTAATCCATTATCTCAACCTGCTGCACCCTTGGATTCTTCAAGACTTTGGTTATCACAAAAGTTTTAGTTTAACCCCTATGTTGGCAGATTTATGAAATGCTACTTCTTCCCTTTTTGTTTCTATGGTCTTAAGTTCCTTGAGGTGAGGAATGAGTCTCATCCTCTGCACCTCTCTAACAGAGTTGGGCACAGAGCTGGGCTTACAATGTTGGGCATTTAGTTTCTTGCTCAGATGTATTTTTTTCTAGTTTTCTAGAAGGACACATAAATGATAGATGAGCTTGTAGCAAAATATGCTTCATATAAAGACTGCCTGGTACAATTCTGGATTTTCATTGTTTATATTTTCATATATTATATATCATATCCATCCAAAAATTAGGTAAGAAGGTAATTTGGCTCCAATAGTAGAACTGGATTCTTGATACAAATACAAAAGAAAAGACAAGGAGAATGAAGGCTAACCTTTACCCAAGACTTGACTATTTCTTCACATATATTATTACTTGACATATGGTGCATGTTATCAAGTGTTCCATCTTTTCAAATAAGGTTTGAAGGTTTATTTTCCACATAGTTGTGCTAAACAGAATATGTGATAATGCAGAAAACCATTAATACTCATGACTACAAATGACATAGTATTCAGGTAGTACTGAAAACAATATCCTTTGCACACAGACTGAGAGAAGTTAGAAAAGCCGGCCACACTCACCCAACTGGTAAGAGACAAACCAGATTTTAGCTAACGCTCATGCTCACTTTTCTATATTGGAGGTTATTGGCAGATGGTACATTTTAATTATTCAAAAGCCACCAACACTTAGAAAAAACTTGCCTAGATTGCTACATTTGATTTACTTAGAATTCTAATATTTGTAACACATTTCCATAAATTCTATTATAGACTTTTAAAACAAGCTTTTGGAGGCATATAGAAAGAGTCCAGTTATAAGGGATTTATATTCTGGTTTTACTGTGTGCGGGCCACTCCTTGCATATAGCAATTCACTTCTCTGAGCCCCCTGTCAGTCTGAGGATTGAATAGGATTCCATGGGCCGAATCAGTGCACACAGAACCTAGCAGAAACCTAAGTACCTGATAGGTGGCAAAAGTACTTAAAGCTGGGCACTGGTAGCTCATGGCTGTAAATCCTAAGTACTCATCTGAGGATCCCTGTTCAAAGTCAGCTCAGGCACACAAATCTGAGAGATTTTATATCTAATCAATAAGTTAAAATCCAGAAATGGCAATGTTGCTCAAGTGATAAAGCAGCAGACTTGAGCAAAAAGTCTAAGCAAAATTGTGAGGTTCTAAGTTAAAGTTCTAGTACTCTCTCTCTCTCTGTCTCCACTCTCTGTCCCTCTGTCTCTCTCTGTCTCTGTCTCTCTCTCTCTCTCACACACACAAAGAATACTTAAACCCTCTCACAGAGGCACCAAAAGTAACTATAGAAATGTGTGATTGTGCTCTTAAAGGTGAAAATGTGGAGACCTTACAGGTAGCTACCTACTCCCTAAAGGCATCAAGCGACCTGGACTGGTATCCAAGGAAGGTAATGTAGTTAAGATGAAATGGTATCCAAGGAAGGTAATGTAGTTAAGATGAAATATAGCCATCTGTGGAGATAAGGTTAAATTTGGAGATGAGCCTCACCAAAGAGCTTTTGAATGCAGGATCAAGAACATTGTGAAAATTGTAATAATATTTGTCACTTTTAGCCTATCAGTTACTGAGTTCCTGTTTCTTAACTGATAAGGAAACAGAGAGGTTATTCAGAGAGTGTGGCTGTCATATTTTGCATAAGGCTATTAGAGCAATTGGCTTTCAGGGTTGATACATTTGACTGGGTGGGAGTTGAAGAAGAAAGATACCAAGTCCTACTGGCTGATGGTAAGTCGTTTGGGGGTTATTTTTCCAAAAGTATGTTGATTTCAAAGGGAATAAGATCTTCAAATATAAATTTAGGCTAAAAATAACAATTTCTCTCAGTTTTGCTTGAGAAAATAGTATTGTCAAGAAGAAAATCAAGATTGATTAAGATTACTTGAAGTCTTCTTTGGTGTAGTATATTGGGAAAAA
This sequence comes from Dipodomys ordii, assembly GCF_000151885.1. Lineage (NCBI taxonomy): Eukaryota > Metazoa > Chordata > Mammalia > Rodentia > Heteromyidae > Dipodomys > Dipodomys ordii. The sequence continues at coordinate 7,595,140 of NW_012267263.1, forward strand.
ATCTCACCGATAGAAAAAAAGATGGGAACCTTGGAGAAGATATCTAGAATGCTCAAATCTAGAAAAAAGTCTTTCTGGGATCCACTGAAATCCCAAAGAAGCATCCATGCAAGTGGTGAAAAAGATGGGGAGATGTAATGAAGCTGTTGACCAGGAGTGAGAGGCTTGTGGAGTGGGAAGTGGGGGTGCAGACCATCAATTAAGAATGAACTATAGGAATGTGTGAGAGGTCATTGACTAGGTGTATAGTTGAGAGGACGTTGAAGGGTGCTGGAGATCCAGTCTGTTTGGATGATTATGGATTGAATCACTGAGTAAATCCTTCATCATTGGTGTGTGCTTTGACTGTTTAGGCCACAATTCTGTTATTTACCCCTCTAAAGACTGTCTAGGCCGGGCGCCAGTGGCGCATGCTAGCTACTCAGGAGGCTGAGATCTGAGGAGCATGGTTTAAAGCCAGTCCAGGCAGGAAAGTCCACGAGACTCTTATCTCCAAATACTACTCAGAAAACTGGAAGTGGTGCTGTGGCTCAAGTGGTAGAGTGCTCTCCTGGAGCTGAAGAGCTGAGGGACAGTGCCTAGGCCCAGAGTTCAGGCCCTATGACTGAAAAAAAAAAAGACTATCGAGCTATGTGTATTGAACCAAACATAACAGAACTGTCCTCAAAGTCTTAGTCATTGAGGGTCAGTCCCTTTTTCCTCCAGGGATTAAGAATTGGGAAGTGCTCTTCTCTACAGCTATAGCTGCTGATCCAGAGGCCAACCTTTTGATGTGCCCCTAAGGTCTAACCTCAGCATTGTTATCTTATTTTGACTTTTCCTTGATAGCATTTGAGACAGGACACTCTAGACTTCACGCAGATCTGCATTTAACCCCTGCTCTTCTATTTGACTCTAGCCTATCTAACTTTTTAAATTCTTTGTCTCTTTACTATTAAACCATCATATTGCTGGGTGCTGGTGACTTGTACTTGAAATCCTAGCTACTCAGGAGGCTGAGACCTCAGGATCTCAGTTTAAAGCCATCTTGGGCAAAAAGTCCATAAGATTCTTATCTCCAATTAACCAGCAAAAAGTTGGAACTGGAACTTTGGCTCAAATGGTGGGGTGACAGACTTCAGCAGAAAAATGAAAGGAAGAGTGCTCAGGCTCTGAGTTCAAGACCTGGTATTAGCACAAAAAAATAAAAACAACAAAAAACATGTTGATACTAGAAACAAAACTCAGTGGCTGGCTTAAGATTAAGTGAATATAAAGTACTTAGTGTTATACTGAACTAACGGTAAACAATAATGTCAGACATCATCATTGCTGTTATTTTGTCCCTGCCTTGTCCTTTGCCCAGGAGACAAGTTGCTGTGGCTGATCATCTGAATACTATAAAACCCCTAGGAGAATGTGGGATGCTCTCTGTTCTTGAATAGGTTGTACATCTGAGAAGCATGGTCCTTAACAACTTTCCTACCTGTAAGCCTCTGCATTTGGAGGTGTAGCCCATTGTTTATGTGAATCTGGAGTGTCTTTGATTTTCTGATTCACTGATTAACTCTAGGAGAATTCTTAATGTATGTATTTCAAATATTTGTCCCATAATTATGAAAGTCTGTATTTCTTTGGTTACTCCTCAACTTTTCACATTTTTCTCTGGGAGTACAGAAGCAAATAACTGCAAAGAAGAGGACCTCAAAGGTTTTGAGAAGGCTTCAGTAGAGGTGATATTGAAATTGTGTGTGTGGAGGGGGGAAGGAAGGGAGAGAGAGAAAGAGAGAGAGAAAGAGAGAATATATGCAATAGGGCCTTAGTGCAGGATGGAAGGTAAAGCCCTCTAATCTCTTTGTTGGAACAAAATCAGCAACAACCAAGAATCTAAGAGAAAAGGAAAGAACTAGATCATAAATAGGGACTGAGTACTGGACACAGAATGAAGAATGAGGTCATGGTAGGTATGTGGGAAAGTGTGGTGAGTCTCCAACTTGTTTGGGACATTTGTCTTTAGTCTACTTGTTATGACATAGCATCACCAATAGTAATCATTCTCTAAAACTGGTATGTGCCAGACTTGGAGCACATATTTTTAATATACCATTCTTAGGATATTTTACAGAAGGTTGGGAAGAAATCAAGACTGGATTGGCTTACTAGTAGTGTATTCCATTATCATAAGTAATATGACTGAGCATGGGCACATGTGTTCTTGGGCTGAGTCTTCAGGTCTGGCTCTGCAACCAAATATGTCTGAGCCCCAGTTGGGAGGGGACAGTGTCCTGATAGAAACACACAGAATGACAATGATGTCCAAATATAATCAGCTGTGCATTCTCTCAACTTATTTCTTTTCTTGAGCAAGGCTATGATAGATTCTGGGTTGTAGCATTTGCAAAGGATTTTCCTTCCTTCCTCCCTCCCTCCCTCCCTCCCTCCCTTCCTTCCTTCCTTCCTTCCTTCCTTCCTTCCTTCCTTCTTCCTTCCTTCCTTCCTTCTTTCCTTTTTCTCTCTTTTCCCCCTCTCTTTCCCTCCTCTCTCTTTCCCCTTTCTTCCTTCCTTCCTTCCTTCCTTCCTTCCTTCCTTCCTTCCTTCCTTTCTTTCTTTCTTTCTTTCTTTCTTTCTTTCTTTCTTTCTTTCTTCTTCTCTTCTTTCCTTCCTCCTTCCTTCCTTCTTTCCTTTCCTTCATTCCTTTCTTTCTTTCTTTCTTTCTTTCTTTCTTTCTTTCTTTCTTTCTTTCTTTCTTTCTTTCTTTCTTTCTCTCTCTTTCTTTCCTTCCTTCTTTCTTCTCTTCTTCCTTCTTTCTTTCTTCTCTTCTTTCCTTCCTCCTTCCTTCCTTCTTTCCTTTCCTTCATTCCTTCCCTCCCTCCCTCCTTCCCTCCCTCCCTCCCTTCTTTCTTTCTTTCTCTCTTTCTTTCTTTCCTCTACCACTAGCATCTGGAACTGTCAACTGCTTTGTTTCTTTGTAAATCTCAGATCATCCCAGATGTAGATGCCAACAGACACTTCAAAGATGCCACACAAATTATGCTTTAAAAGAATTATCTCATAAATGATTCCACATGTAAATTGAATACTCATTTAAAAATGTGATCTACATTTAGTTTTCTAAAGGTTGTATTTTCTCACACAAGAGACTTTATTTTTGTTTTGTAGCCACACAAAAGACTTTTTTGTTTTGTTTTTGTCAGTCATGAGGCTTGAACTCTAGGCCTGGGTGCTGTCCCTCAGTTCTTCAAGGCGAGTGCTCTACCATTGGAGCCACAGTGCTCATTTTTCTGGTAGTTCGTTGGAGGTAAGACTCTCAAACTTTCTTGCCTGGGCTGGCTTTGAACCATGATCCTCAGATCTCAGCCTCCTGAGTAGCTAGGATTACAGGTGTGAGCCACCAGCGACAGGCCCTCAAGAGACTTTATACTAGGGTTGACTCCTCCTTTACTAGAAGAAGTATTTGGGGCAAATTATCAGTACTCATGGGCTTTTGATTTCTCTTGTCCTCATGTAGGTTTATTGACAAACAGATAGATGGTTTGTGTTTCCAATCTGTGATGTAAACCCATGACCTATTTACCCACCTCTTTTTTTCTACTTCTATTTTTATAATGAAAATATTCTGTTTTGAAAAATAAATTTTATTGTCAAGGTGATATACAGAGGGGTTTCAATTATATACGTAAGGTAATGAGTGTATTTCTTGTTGAACATTGTTACCCCTCGCAAGTTGTAAAATTCATTTCTAACATATTGTCTTGGAAGTATCGCTGTTGCATATTCTTAAATTTGCATTCTTATAAGCAAAAGAATTTAATACAGGAAACATGTATGTGGAGAAAAATTAATCTTCAGGCTGTTACAATAGATTATTCTTTGCTTATTAGTCAAAATGTGTTCATTGAGGAACTACTGTGTTCCTTAGATCTGAGGAACAAACAGAAGATATACAAAGTGCCTAAGTCAAGTATTCTGCTTGTCAGATGGTTGCAAGCAACATAGAAAAAACACTGAGCTGGGTAAGGATGATCTGGAACCCATAATTTGTTGATTGGGGAGGGAACAGCAGGCCTTACTCACTGGGAGGGTGGCAAGCTGTAAGGAGGTGAGACAGTGAGCCGCACAGATGCCTGATGGAAGAAAAGTCAAAAGTGAAGAAATAGTGGATTCAAAAGCTCTAGGGCGAAAGCTGGGGACCTGTGGCTCATACCTAAATCCTAGTTACTGAGGATTGAAGTTCAAAGCCAGCGAGGCCTGGAAAGCCCTTGAGATCTTACATTTCTACTAAAAAAAGCGGGAAGTGGGGCTGTGGCTACGTGGTAGAGCTCTAGCCTTGAGCAGAAGAAGCTCAGGGAAGAACCCAGCCCCTGAGTTCAAGACTCATGACTGACACACAAAAAAATAAAAGTTTCGGTGGCACAAACATGAGTGGTCAAGGAATGGGAAGAGAAATGTCCATGTGTTATGGACTGAGTGTGGGAGGCATAGAACACATGAGTCACAGAGGTGAGGGACAGCAGACCATGGAGAGTCTTCTCCTCTATGACAAGTAATTTGACCTTCACTGGGTCACGTGGTTTAATACAGAAGTAGTTAATAACACTGATACTATTACAGTGCCTAGATAGTCCTAACTAATCATTAAGAAAGGTTTAATGTAAGGGAACAAGAACTGTAGTGCACCTTTATCTTCCCGAATACACCCCAAGACTCCTGGTTGATGATTAAAACTGCCATTAAGTACTGAATCACACAAGTACTGTTTTTATTTCTTGTATGAACTTATCAAAGATAAAGTTTAATTTATCAATTAGGCAGAGTTTGGTAGGTGATTAACAGCGATAACTAAAAATTAAACAATTATAATGCTGTACTGTAATAAAAGTTATAGGAACGTAGTCTCTCTTGGGCTAAACAAGGGATGATTCATATCTAGAAAAAAAACAGTGCAAAGATTCAGTCATGATATTCAGATATTACACAATGTAAAACATATGAATTGTTTCTTTCTGGGATTTTCCATTTAATCTCTTTTTGTTTTTTAGAAAACAGGTCTGGAGACAGAGCTTAGTGTAAGAGTGGTTGCCTTGCAAGCACAAGGACTTTAGTTCAAGCTCCAGTACATCTAAATGAATGAATGAATGATATTTTTAGTCAGTAGTGGAAACCTGGGAAAGAAAACTGCCTGATAAAGGGGTTAAGGAAAACAGTAGTGGATTCAAATTACTTAATAGTATTTACTAAACAACTATTCTAAGACAAAATTGTTTAAAATAAGCAAATGTGATGAGTAAACTCAGCACGCTCTGCCTTCTTATTCACCATACACTAAAAGGTCTCCAGGATTGTCAAGGAATAGGATTTATTCCAACTGTCATCTCTATGGGGCCAAATTCTTTTGTGTATGTGCTAGTCCTGGGACTTGAACTCACAGTCTGGGCACTGTCCCTGAGCTTTTTTGCTCAAGGCTAGCATTCTACCACTTGAAATACAGCTCCACTCTAGGGTTTTCTTGATTATTAATGGGAGATAAGAGTCATGGATTTTCCTTCCTGGACTGGCTTTGAGCCTAGATCCTCAGATCTCAGCCTCCTATGTAACTAGGATTATAGAAATGAGCTACTGGCACCAGGACCAATTAAATTCTCTAGGAGAGACTGTTCTGTAGAATATATTTTGAAAACAGAAATAGTCACAAATGTATTTCAGTTGTTTGCTGAGTACCAACATGTAGCTTAGGGTCAATTCTTTCTATGAATGAATACACAGACTTTGATGGACAAATTTTTTTTCTTCTTTGAGGTTAAGTAAGTGATTACATAAATTTCACAAAATTCACAGTATTGTGGGATAGTGATACTTAGTTAAAGTCACAAACACATTTTAGCCTTCATGAGGTGCATTGTCATTATCATGGTCTATAAAGTTTATGGTTTCTACAAACTTTGACACTACAGATATTTTTTCCAATTGATGGACCAATTTTTAAAAATGTGAATATCGTCAATGAGCACAATACTTAAAGACAGTCCAAAAGGAAAGAAAGATCTGCTAAAAGTAGCCTCTATATTTAAATACACTTGACAAGAGACTGATAAAAATATATGTGGCATGGATTTATGATTTTCAAACATTTATTAACCATTTACTATGTAAAAGCCCAAATACTTACAAATCTTTTGGCTTTTATTTTGTGTCTTTGTTTTTCTTTAGTTTATTTTTAAAAAATTTTTATTCATTCTACCTATTCAACTATCGAATCTATCATCTATTATTTTTTGTCTAATCTCACTGAATAGCCCAAGCTGACCTGAGAGTTACTGTCCTCCCTCCTCAGCATCCTGAGTGCTGGAATTATACATGTGCTACCATACTTGGCTCTTTTTTCTTTCCTTTCCTCCTTTCCTTTTGAAAGAACTTTTCTAGAGGACGCGAGTATGGCACAGTGGCCAAGCACAGGATTTGCACATCTGAGGCCCTAGATGCAATTCCCAGCACCACAAAACAAAACAAAACAAAAAAGCAAACATCTTTTTCTTTTAAGTCCTCCAAAACAAAACCAAAATTTTTTTTACAAGACATCAGTGGGTTGTCCTGCGTTATTTTCTTTCGCCTCATGAAGAAAAATATTGCCTACATCAAGATGCAGGCATTTCTTCAGTCAGAAATTTCTTCATGCCTGCATCAAGATACATAATTTTCCTCTGATGAAAAACCGCTGTGGTTTCCCTCCAGATGGGCAAAAGCTACAGTTCTCTAGAATCACAGGATCTGGCCTCTAGGGCTTTCTGACTTCAGCTCAGCATCTCCACCATCATTTCTCCTTGGTCGCATGACATGTCTCTGCATTGGGGAATCCCACAGGGTCCGTCCCCTCCCCCCTGGGGTCTGCTTCTGCTACTTCTCATTGGGTGATTGGTCCCCTGTTGTGTATCTGGCCTGAAATTATCCTCCTCCACCTGGCCTTGTTCTGTCCCTTTCTTTCTTTTTCTGTTTAAACGTTTTACCCTCTAGAATCTTTTCATAAATATGTTGTCCTTATTTCTTTATTATCTTTTCCTGTAAGGACATGAATGCTACGAAGGCAGGTGCCTTTGCTTCTGTTTGGTGTATTTTTGTAATCACATGATCTGAAACCCTGATTGGTTGGCTTCTAAGAGGCCTTCCCTGGAGTCTGGGTTCAACATTTTGCTCTTAACAGCCCAGTTGGAGCCAGGCCCCTGTGACTCATGCCTGTAATCCTAGTTACTCTGGAGGCTGATTATCACTGAGGATCCCAGTTCAAAGCCAGCCTGGGCATAAAAGTCCCCATGAGACTGAGACTCTTATCTCCAATTAGCCACTGAAAACCTGGAAGTGGAGCTGTGGCTCAAAATGGTAGCACACTCACCTTGAGCAAAAGAGCTCAGGACCAGCGCCCAGGCTCTGAATTCAAGACCCACAACGGACAAAAAAAAAAAAAAAGTCTAGCTGATGCAGAGTTGGTGTGTTTGATTGTGTTGATATTTAATACGCAAGTATTTACTTTTCAATGAGTTACTAGGCCCATTTGATCCTCTAAATACCCTTCATTTTCCTCTCTGAGTAATGAAACTACAGGTTTATACCTAGTACTTCTGCAGTGATTGGCGTTTATTTTCCCTACTCACGAGCATCTTACAACTTTCAGTTGGGCTCATTTTAGCTACAAGTGTATGGAGGCAATGAATTTGTGTGTGTATGTGTCAGTCCTGGGTCTTGAGCTCAGGGCCTGGGTGCTATCCCTGAGCATCTTTGATCATTGGCTTCTCTATCGAACCACAATTCCACTTCTGGTTTTTTTGGTGCTTAATGAGATAAGAGTCTTATGGACTTTCTTGTCTGGGTTAGCTTTGAACTTTGATCCTGAGAACTCAGCCTCATGAGGAGCTAGTATTACAGCCATAAGCCATTGGCTCCAGACTGAGACAATGGTTCATTTCAGTTTAGGGTTTATAACTGGAGACATGACACTACATAGTCCCAAGAATTGCACAAAATAGCCACCCTCCTTATGATGTTTCTGACTCATGCAATGTTCTATTACTTTCTTAACAGAATAACTATTTGATGTAACTATACTTCAAGTGACAAACATGAATTGACTGGGAGGAGCAGAATGTGGTAGAAGCACTAGGTAGACCTGGATGGCCCTGGATGGCCAAATCTATCTGTCAAATCAATCAGATTATTGAGGAATCATGTTTCTGCTTTCCTTTGTATCTTCCAAAGAAATTACAGATAGCATACAAATTATCTGGTTCACAGAAATGTCAGTAATGAGAACAAATAAGTATCTCTAGTATTCAATGACAAAAATGAAGTCTACTAAGGAAGTTAAATTGCTCTTAGATGATCAAAGTAAAAAATTTTCTTCTGTGATTTCCAAAATTACAAACACAGTCTGAAGTCAAAGAACTCAAATCTGATTAGTGTTGTCATTAATACATGTTATGTTAATGGTAACAAAGCAACTCATATGATGTTGAGGGCTGCTAAATCTGGAATTTACTACCCAAGCTAGAAGTTAAAAAGAGTTCATGACACAGTCTTGATACTGATTCCAAAAGGCAGGGAATTCAGATAGGCTTTCTATATTGAAATTTTGAGGCAAAATTCATTTTTCGCATGTGGCCTGTCAGTTCTTTAAGCCTTTAGGTGATTGGATGAAACTCATAGTCTTTCTCCTTATCAGTGCCTTTGTGATGTCTCTCTTATGTACTTCAAACATTATCTTAGTCCTCACCAAAGAAACTAGAACTAAGTTCAACTCCTTGCTCATAATTTTAAGTAGCAAAATTGAAATAAGTGTAGAGGAAAGTTCACCTAAAACTTTTGAGAAGAAAAAGAAAACACGGTAAACAAAATTACTCATAGGACAACTTATTCTTGGAATTATTTTTTTAAGAATCTAAAATGTCCCATTTATTATAAGAAGCTTGACAAGCAAATATTGGCAAGACCTCCAGTAGACACGTCACATAGTGTGACAGATTCCTGAAATGTGTTTGGGTCTCTTGACTTTAATGACATGATCTGCTTATTGTATGGGAGAATATGGGTTTCTAGTCTTTTTTTTCCCCTAGAAGTACTGGGTTTGAACTTAGAGACTTGCACTTGGTAGGTAGGTGCTCTACTACCTAACCACACCTGAAAACCTTTTTGCTTTCAAGTTTTTCAAATACACTCTTACATTTTCCCCTCCCTGGCTGGCTTAGACAGCAATATTCCAATGTATCCTTCCCACATAGCTCGGATGACAGATATGCACCAGCATGCAGGCTTTTGATTGGTTGAAAAGGGATCTTTTTGTCCAGATCAGCCTTGGATCTCAATCCTCCTGATCACAGTCTGAGTAGCATGGATTACAGGTATGTAACCACCATGTCTGGTTAATTTTCTAAGTTTTTAAATTTTACTTTGGTTTTGAGAAGTAACTGATGTCAATTGATGTATTTACTTTAAATGCTCACTTGAATGAGATTTGACAAGTATATTACCGTGGAATCAATATCCCAAACAGAACTGAACACACCTCTTTTTCTCAGAATATATCCCTCTCCATTCATGTATATGAAATCCAACAGTATATAAATATTATATATATATATATATATATATATATATATATATATATGCATGTATTTTTTCTGTGTCTGGATTCTTTGGCCTGACATAAAGTTTGGAGAGGAGAGGTTATTTTTTATTTTTAAATTCACAATTACAGAACATGCTGTTTTTAGTTTCATTATGTGGTTCCTTTCTTTTTAAAAAAATTCTGAGCAGTTTACATTTCCTTTTTTCCTCCATTTTCCTGTTGATATATTTTGGGTTCTTTATTTGGTGGGGGGGGATTCTTTTCAACATTTTTTTTTTGTGTTTTTGGACATGTGATTTAACTCACTTGACTCCGAGGTCTTTGATCCATTTGGAGTTGATTCTGGTGCAGGGTGATATATAAGGATCTAGCTTTAGATTTCTACAAGTAGTTAACCAATTTTGCCAGCACCATTTACTGAAGAGGCTGTCTTTCTTCCATTCTATGTTTTTAGCTCCCTTAACGAAGATTAGGTGGCTATAGGTCTGTAGGTTCATTTCTGAGTTTTCGATTCTATTCCATTGGTCCTGAGGACTCTTCTTGTGCCAGTACCAAGCTGTTTTAATTACTATGGCTTTTTAGTAGAGTTTGAAATTTGGTATTGATATTCCTCCAGCACTGTTCTTTCTGTTGAGGATCATTTTTGCTAGTTTGGGTCTTTTATTGTTCCATATGAATTTTTGGATTGCCTCTTCTATTTCCTTGAAGAATGAGGTTGGAATTTTGATAGGTATTGCATTGAATTTGTAGATAGCCTTGGGAAGTATTGCCATTTTCACAATATTGATCTTTTCAATCAAGGAGCAGGGGAGTTTTTGCCACTTTGTAAGTTCTGTTTTGATTTCCTTTTTCAAGTTTTTAAAGTTTTCATTATAGAGGTCCTTCACTTCTTTGGTTAAGTTAATTCCTAGGTATTTTATTTTTTGTGGGGCTATTACAAATGGAGCTGCTTTCCTAATTTCAGCCACATTTTTCTCATTGTTGGCATACAGAAAAGCCATTGATTTTTGAGGGTTAATTTTATACCCTGCTACTTTGCCAAAGTTTTGAATCACCTTGAGTAATTTGAGAGTGGAGTCTGTGGATTCTTTAAATATAAGATCATGTCATCTGCAAAGAGGGAGAGTTTTACTTCTTCTTTCCCTATTTGGATCCATTTGTGTTTGCATCTTGGCTTATTACTGTAGCTAGGGATTCTAATACTAGATTGAAGAGAAGTGGAGAGAGTGGATATCCTTGTCTCGTTCCTGAGTTAAGAGGAAATGGCTTTAGTTTTTCACCATTAAGTATAATGCTGGCTGTAGGTTTCTCCTATACAGCCTTTATTGTATTGAGGAATGTTTCATGGATTCCTAATTTTTCTAGAACCTTCATCATAAAGGGGTGTTGGATCTTGTCAAATGGTTTTTCTGCATCTATTGAGACAACCGTGTGGCTCTTATCCTTGCTCCTATTGATGTGATGAATTATATTAATTGATTTGTGTATATTGAACCAGCTTTGCATCCCTGAAATGAATCCTGTTAGATTGTGATGTATGATTTTTTGGATGAATTGTTGAAGTCGATTGACCAAAATTTTGTTGAGAAGTTTTGCATCAATGTTCATCAAAGAAATGGGTCTATAGTTCTCTTTCTTTGATGAGTCCCTGCATCATTTTGGGATGAGGGTTATGATGTATTCATAGAATGTGTTCGGTAGTGAACTTTCTCTTTCAATTTTATTGAAGAGTTGGGGGAGTATTGGTGTGAGCTGTGCTTTGAAAGCCTTGTAGAATTCCGCTGTCAAATCATCTGTTCCTGGGCTTTTCTTAGATGGGAGATATCTTATTGCTGTTTCTATTTCAATACTTGATATGGGTCTGTTAAGATGGTTTAACTCATCTTGGTTTAGTATCGGCATGTCAATATTTGCTAGGAAAAGGTCCATTTCTCCCAAGTTCTCAAACTTCTTAGCATAAAGTTTTGAGAAGTATTCCCTTATAATGTTCTGAATCTTGGTTGTTTCTGTGGTGATGTTTCCATTCCCATCTCTGAGTTTATTTATTTGGGTGTGTTTTATTCTTTTTCTGATAAGATTTGCTAAGGGTCTGTCAATTTTGTTAATTTTTTTGAAGAACCAACTCTTTGTTTTGTTTTTTCTTTCTATGGTTTTTTTATTCTAATTCATTTAATTCTGATTTAATTTTAATTATTTATTTTTATCTACTGGATTGGGGTTTATCTTGCTGCTCTTTTTCAAGGAGGCTCAGATGTCTCATTAAATAGTTGGTTTCAGATTTCTCCCAATTTGTTGATGTAGGAACTCAGAGCTATAAACTTGCCTCTGAGTGCTGCCTTTGCTATGTCCCAGAGGAGCTGGTAATTTGTGCATTCATTTTTGTTGAATATCATAAACATTTGAATTTCCTTTCTAATCTCTTCCATGATCCACTCATGATTCAGCAGTGTGTTGTTCAGCCTCCATGTGATACCGGACATTCTTAGGTGGCTATTGATGTTGAGTTCTAATTTTATTCCCTTGTGGTTTGAGAGAATGCAAAGTATAACTTCAATGTTTCTGAATTTGGACAAGTTTGCTTTGTGACATAAAATGTGCTCTATTTTGGAAAATGTTCCATGTGCTGCTGAGAAAAATGTGTATTCTGATACTGCTGGGTGAAATATTTGGTAGAGGTCTATTAAATCTACTTGATCTATGCAGTTGTTTAGATCTGCGGTTTTTCTGTTGTCGAGGTGATCTATCTAGTGGGGAAAGTGGTGTGTTAAAGTCCCCAATAATTAATGTCTTTGGATCTATGTGGGATTTGAGGGAAATACATTTCTTTTTTGGACAATGTCACTCCTTCCTTTGCTTACCCCCAGTTTCCCCTTCTGATCTCTGCTCACAAGTTACATAGTTGATTTTCCACATAGAGTTATTACTGATACATATAGTCTTCAGAAACTCATATAGGCCCCTTTAGCAAGCATCAGTTTACTGAACACAGTTAGATCTTTCTGGGGCCTCTTTATGCTAACACCACACTGTTACTTTAAGTTGTAGGTATAATTTCTCCAACTTTGTTCTGGTTCTCTTAGACAGTGTTTTAGATATTCTGTGCTTTAATTTTACATTTGAATTTTACAATCACCATAGAAACATTCTGCTGCTGAAATCCTCTAGACAAAAGAAGAAATACCTAAACCAATGTGAAAGGCATGCCTATCACAGAAAGAGAGTAAGGAATGATTATGTGAGACATCATATCATGAGCATTTAACCTCAAAGTCTCAGTTATGCCTTGGTGTTTTCACATTTACAAACATGTGAAAATACTGACCATTTCTCACATACCCAACACTCTCATTTTTCTCTGTCAATCCTCAATCCACAGAGAGTTCCTTCTGGCTTTCCTGATGTTTATTCTCTTCTTTGTAGAATTGCCCACAACTTCCCATGCGATTTTCAAGGGCAACTTACATAAGAAAAAAAAAAGAAATGACATTTCAAAAGAGAGGTTTAAAAATCATAGCAATATCTGGGTATCAAAGTGACAACTATTATCTTGACACTTAGGAGGCCAAGGAAGGAGGAAGATGGGTTCGAAACCAGACTGGATTGTATAGTGAGACCCTGTTTCCCAACAAACCAACCAGCCAACCAACCAACAAACAAACATGCTGGTTGCTGGTGGTTCATGCCCATAATCTGAGCTGACACAAAGGTGGATGTATGAAGCCATCCTGGGCAGAAATCTGTGAGACTCCATCTCCAGAATAAGCAGGAAAAATCTGTGGTAGAGCCATGGCTACAGTGTTATTGTGCCAGGCTAGCAAACTTGAGGCCCTGAGATCAAGCCCTCATACTAGTCAAAACAAACAGCATAATAGCAATGCTTTGTTCTTGTTTGGCCTTAAACATGTACCAGTTGCTTCTGAATTTTGGCAGAGGTAGGAAGAAGGAGAGAAGGAAGAATCAGGATCTGGAGCAGTTCTGATTGAGTGGTCCTAGAGTGTAGCATAGAATCCAGGAGATGGCACTTTACCTATGAGCCAGGCTACCAAACACCACATGTTCTATTACTGATGGATGTAGGTACTACATAAGCTTTTGTTAAGAAAAGAGAAGGATCACAACTAAAGAGATCTTTAATTAAATGAAGGGAAAATGTTCTGTCCTTTGCTTGTCTTGTGAGAATAACTAGCCCATGAAAAATGCATCTAAGTTTACTGTGAGGATGGCAGGCATGGTGTAATCCCAGCAATGTGGGAGGCAAAAATTGGATCTCATTTCAAAGCTAGCCCAGGCAAAGAAAGCGAGCAAGACTTCATCACAACTGACATTCCAAGTGTGGTAGGGCACACCTATAATCCTAACTCTGGAGGATCAATGGGTAAGAGGGTCATGGTTGGGGTCTGGACAGGGGAAGGGAAAGATGTGAAAAATAATTGAAAAAAATCTGAATATCTGAAAAAAGTTTATCTGAAAAACAAATACATAAAGTCCAAGAAGTGTGGCTCAACTGAGAGAGTATCTATGTAATAAGTACAAGATCCTTGCATTCAAATTCTATGCTGCCAAAGAAGAAAGGAATGTTTAATGTCACCAAACATCCTTGGCTTCTGAGATGGGTTAATGGTAAGAACAGGACAAAAGTGGCCAGTTCAGAAATATTAACACATTCATAGCTTCCTTTTGACAATGCCAAGCCAAAGGAACAAGCTTTGCATAATATCCTCTATGACACAGCGTATTTAAATACTACAGACCAAAGCAGATGGTAAGGAAATGATTCGTCAATTTAATTTACTTTTTAGTGGAAATGTCAGAGGAGTAGATTAGAAATTAAACTCCCCTAATGTAAACTCCTCTAATCAGGGGAGTATGGCCAAATTAGGTTAGATTTTATTAGATAACATTTTTATTATTTTTATAAGTTTTTTATTGTGAAAATACTGTACAGAGGAGGCGTAACAATTACATGAGCAGGGTAATGAATATATTTCTTATCAATCATTGTTGCCTCCTTTGTTTTTCCCCTACCATCCCTTCCCTCCCATCTCCTCAACTACACTCCCCCCGCCCTATAAATTGTAAAGTTCATTTTTCAAGTGTCTTGCACATCTCATTGTTACAATGGGTCAACCTGTAACCCTATTCAAACATTTGTTTTTTTTCTTTCCCTCCCCAAATTATACCGACATCAAATACGGTGAAAACAGGGGTTATACCGTGGGAGAGGAACATACAACAAAAAAATCCCATGGTACCTTATAAATATGTTAGAAACAATAGCAAGAAAGAAAACAACTACTTGTGTCCCTATCTTGGGGTTCATTTCGCTTAACATCATCTTATCTGGTCATATGTATATAGCTTTTGAGCTTTTCTGCTTGTCCCAGACATATACTAGTTATTGTAAATAAGGGAAACCATGGGCGCTATGTTCTTTGGGCCTGGCTTACTTCACTTAATATAATTTTATTTTGCTAAGGGAATTGTTAGAGTCTGAAAAGAGGGCATTCTCCAGAGAAATGGGCAGAGCTTGTCACACACGTCCCAGTGCTGACTTAGCAGCTCCCTGGGCAAATGAGAGATGTCAAAAATGGCCCCAGATACAATGGGAGGGCAGGATAGGAAGGAGGCTGGGAGGGAAGATGCTGCAGGAAATTAGCTAGAAAAGTGGGCCCAGAATTCCTTATGGGCAGCACCCCACTTCTGGTTTTTCATCGCTGACAGCAGTTGATCTGGTGATTAATTGTGGTTGGCGCCAGTCTGGGTTCAAATTCTGACTCGGCCACTCAGCTTTAGCAGCTTACATAATTTCTGTGCCTCAGTGTCATAATCTATACAGTGCGGTTAATGATATCAGTGCCTTATCATTGTGTGATATTGAGAGTGAAGAAGTGATAGAGTGGAGACATATAAAACTATGGGCTGGAGAGGAAGTTCTCAGCAGTTATTGTCCTATTATTGTGCTGCGTTGGAGCTGGTTCTTGCATCTTTCCTGCCCATAGTCATTTAGAATTAATTTGAGTTTATGCATAATAAACTCATAAGATCAATTTTAGCATTCACATTTGTTTTAATGGTGTCCAAAGGCTGAGGTTCTAGTTTTCTTTGTCTCTCCTTTGTTGAGAAAATTTTTTTCTCTCTTGCTTTCTTCCTTTCTTTCTCTTCTTCTCTTTTCCTTCTATTTCTCTGTTTCTTTCACTCTTTCTTTCTCTTTCATTCTCTCCCTTCTCTGTCTCTGTCTCTGACTCTCTATTTCTCTCTCTGTCTCTGTCTGTCTGTCTGTCTCTCTGTTTGTTTTTTTTTTTGTGCTGTTCCTGGGGTTTGAACTCAGGGTCTGGGTGCTATCTATGAAGTATTTTTCTCAAGGCTAGTGCTCTCCTTCTTGATCCACAGCTCCCATTTCTGGCTTTTGGGATGCTTAATTGGAGAAAAGAGTCTGAGAACTTTCTTTCCTGGGCTGGCTTCCAAGTCCATCCTTGAATCTCAGCCTCCTTAGTAACTAAGATTACAAGTGTGAGCTGCTGGCACTTGCCTGGAAATTTCTTATTCACAGTCTCCCTCTATTTGTCTGAAGTCATCAGTAGCAATGGTTCATGTCTATAATCATAGCTACTTGGGAGGCTGGTATCTTAGCATTACAATTCAAAGCTGACCCATTCAGGGAAGTCCATGAGACTTGTCTCCAATTAACCATCAAAAATCCAGAAGTGGAGTGTTAACCACTAGACAGTATGTTGAAAATGAACTATACAATTTGTGGGTGGGGATAGGAGGGAAAAAACTACAAGAGAGGGAGGAAAAGGGTGACATTGTTCAAAAAGAAATACACTCTTTATCTGGCTTATGTAACTGTAATCCCTCTGTACATCATCTTAACAATAACATTAAAAATGCAAATAAATTACACATAAAACTTCAAGCCAGAAAAAGGAAAAAAAGGCTGATAATCTTAGTGGGATTAAGATCAGGAGCTGGCTCTTGGTTTGAGATGAGTAGGCATCACATTCTGCACTACAGACAGAACATTTCCAAGAACTCTTGGTGTCCTGATAACTTTTCCTTCACTTCCTGCATCTTTGTTGAAATTAGCCACACCAAGGAGGCCTTCTTGAGTTCTGTCAGCGAAAAGAGAAGTTGGAGATCATCTGGCAGGATAACCGAAAGGTCCCATAATATCAAGATCATTTGGAGCCAGCAGTGTTCAAATATCAAGGAGCGAGACATCAAGTATTGTTTATTATTCAGTTTGAGTAGAAAAGACAAAAACAGAGGGAAATGATTTAAGTTGTTCCTCTGAAAGGGGTTAGACAATGTCTTACATTTAAATATTTATGTAGCAAGCTCAAGAATTTCTACTACATGATACATGAGTATTTTTTTAATAAATCATGGATCTCACGTGGGTAGGGTGGCGAATTGGAAGATGACATTGGAGATTTAAAACAGAAGAGGGAGTGTATTTTCCAGTTCCAGTTCCAAGGACCGGCAACAAAGGCAAGAACTATTTTTGGTTCAGTCATTGATTCCAGCCTTATTTTCTCTGTCTTTCCTTGTGGGTAAGCAATCAGTAATTATCTTAGGGTTGGAATAAGAGAAGTATCAGTGATTCATATTTAAGAGATACATGCTTTCTTGAAGATAGTTATGTATTTGTATTTCTATGTTGGTTTGATCCCTCTTCTACTGGTTTTAGAACAAAGGTTTAGTAAAAGAGTCTTTTATTGAAAAGGAAAAAAAAGATGTAATTATTTACAGACATTCATGAATTCTTAACCTTTGGTGACTCTAGGGATGAAGTTCTGGCAGGGACAGTTTTGATGTGAGGAAAAGTCTCAGAGAAATATTTGGCTAATGCTTTGATTCTCATTTTTTCTTTGCTTCATGGTTTGGTGACGATTTTTTTTTCCTTTTTAGTTTGGTAATGATTTATTTTCATGCATGCTTAGGTGTAAGCTAACATATGTGTGCATGCTGTAACCAGCCTGTGGTTGTTGCCTTTTCTGTAGTCTGAAACTTTAGGTTTTAAAATTTCAGAAATGAAAGTGCATCTCTCTCTCTCTCTCTCTCTCTCTCTCTCTCTCTCTCGTACTACTAGTACTTGGGCTTAAACTCAGGGCCTGTGCACTGTATATTAGCTATTTTGTTTAAGGCTAGCACTTTACCACTTGAGCCACAGTGTCTTTGCCGTGGTTAATTGGAAAAAAATGTCTTGAAGTTTTTCCTTCCCAGGCTAGCTTTGATCTGTGGTCCTCAGATTTCAAATCTTCTGAGTAGGTAGGGTTATAGACATGAGCCATCAATTCCTACCCAGATTTTTCATCTTAAGTTAGCTTCTTTGAGAATACAAGACTGGTAACACATAATTGTGAAACAGTGCTTTTGTTGTGAGGACTGTATCCCATCTCCAGTCTCAAGTAGGAATAATGCAGTAGTGCATGTCTCAAACCTGCTGCTGTGTATATATGTACATAATAATTAAGTGTTGATTGATTCTCCTGGGTGGTCTTGAGTAAGTAAAAAATCACGGTCAAATAAATATTTTGCTTGTGATTTTGTTTAATTTATTTTTCAGGAGAGACACTAACACCATTTCCAGTTATACGTCTAAGGCAGCACTGTCAACCTCAGAGAGGAGATCTTCCCTACCAGTGTCAACGGTTCATTTGACATCTCAGCAACCACTTGCCAACACTTGTTCTTGATCCATAAAGTATGGGACTTGGGATCTTGACAATTCTAGTGATTCTCATATGTTTCACCACAGCGGCTAAGAGTAGTAAGTATTATTTTTCAATTTAAATTCATGAAGTGATTCCAAGAATATTTGCTTTGTTTTCAACTCTTAGCTTCCAGTTAGAAACTGCCAAGTTCCCAAATTGAAACTCTCTGGATTGCCATCTGGATTTTTTTTTTTAACTGAAAGTTTATTGTTTTGTCCTTCATCACAAATCTATTGGAAGGAACTCTCCACAAAAAATGCATATGATAACTTTAAATTTATAATACATTACAACTTTATATTTACATATTCAAACATATCAAATACATTCTGTGGCCTGTACATAGGAAATAATAGAGGTGTTTATTGAGTGACAATAAGTTGTTCAGCTAAACTTAGCTACTTTCCCCTTGGAGTAGAATAGGGATTTAGAACTAAATTAATTTAGTAATCTGTGTACTCTGTGGAACAATTCATAAAATATGTTAATTGTTTATCCTTTCTCAAAGTATCATGATATACTACTCATTTAAAATTTTATTCCTAGGGGGCTGGGAAGGTGGCTCAGTGGTAGAGTGCTTGCCTTGCATGCATGAGGCCCTGGGTTCGATTCCTCAGTACCACATAAGCAAAAAGAAAAAAGTCAGAAGTGGCACTGTGGCTCAAGTGGTAGAGTGCTAGCCTTGAGCTGAAGAGCTAAGGGACAGCGCCTAGGCCCAGAGTTCAAACCCCATGACTGGACCTCCCAAAAATATTCCTAGATGAAAATATCAAAAAGCATACGACTCATGATCTTTCCATATGATAATTTCAGGATTGTATTTGTATTTTGTATTTGCAGGTAAGCCATTCTGGGGTCTGGAAAATGAGGCTTTAATTGTGAAGTGTCCAAAAAATAGAGATTTCCCTGACCCTGTGGACTGGTATTACTTAAAAACAAATGAAAGTATTCCCACACAGAAAAGAAATCGTGTCTTTGCTTCAGAAGATCGTCTTAAGTTTCTGCCTGCCAAAGTGGATGATTCTGGCATTTATTCTTGCATTATCCGAAGGTATTTTCACCATACTCTTCAAACAAACTATCTTCAAAATCAATAACATAGACATCTGACCGTTGAGTTCTATGGTGGGGAAAATTGGGTTAGATCCAAAACCTTAGTGGTAGGCTGCAGCAGCTTCTGTGCACAAAACACTCAGTCTGTATAGACATTCTGACCTAATTTGATTTCCTGCCTTTATTTAATACGCATAAAGCATCAGATAAACTACATAGAAAGGGAAACTGGGTATCATTTAGTGCAGAGATTCTGCGGCCAGGCAGTTTAAAATTCATGGTTTGATTGTCACTAGTTCTAGCAAGTTATTTCTGTACCTTTCAGTTTCTTCATCTGTCTAATACATACCATAACACAATCCATCTCAAAACATTGCTGTAAGAGGTTATAGGCATGTATACACAAACATCACAACGAAAGTATGGTATATGCAAGGGAAAATTCCAATAGTGTAATTCATTTGAGCAACTAGCTTATAGTCTAACAAAATAGTTATCAGGACTCTGGAAGTTAAGGGTCCGAGGTGGGGGTGGGAGTGAGATCATGGAGAAGGGAGTAGATGACTACAACCATAGTATTTAATGTGCACATGTGGAAAAAAGAACTAGGAAAATTGAGGGGATGGGTTGGATTAGAGGAGATGGGAAAGAATGAAGAAAGGGGTGACACTGATCAAGATACATTATATTAATGAGCTGACATCTTGAATTGAAATCCCTTTTTATAACTAAAGATAACAATACTTTTTTAAGAATGTTATGAGAAGAAAATGAAGGGACCCATGACAAATTCTTGCCTCCATGAAAAGTACTAGTAAGCATTTAATAAACACTGGTAATCTTTTAGAATTAGAAGCAAGCTTTAGAACAGACATAGTGAATGAAGAATAAGGGTTATGTTTTATCTCAAGGGTAACAAAAATGTATTTGAATCCTGAGATTTTTGAGGAGGCTACAATGCTTGATAAGAAATGTACTCATTATCTTGCCCATGTAATTGTAACCCCTCTGTATAGTATTTTCACAATAAAAAAAAGACAAAAAGAAAAAAACACCATAAGTTTTCTTGAAAAGAAAAAAAGCAATATAAGTAACTCTTTAATTACCTGCCTTATTTTAATAGTCCCACCTTCAATAAGACTGGCTATGTGAATGTAACCATATATAAAAAGCAACCAGACTGCAACATTCCAGATCACTTGATGTACACAACCGTTTCTGGCTCAGAAAAATATGCCAGAATACACTGTCCTACAATTGACATGTACAATTGGACAGTGCCTATTGAGTGGTTTAAGGTAAGTGGAAATTTGGAAAGAAATAGATAACATTTGTAAAATTGAAAAGTGAAAAATGACTGATGTGGGAATGTCATTTTTTATTTCAGAATTGTAAAGCTCTTCAAGGATCAAGGTACAAGACACACATGTCATCTTTGGTCATTGATAATGCGCGACGTGAGGATGAAGGTGATTATACATGTAAATTTATACACTCTGAGAATGGAGTCAATTATAGTGTGACAGCAACCAGATTATTCACAGTTAAAGGTAAGCCACTGACCTTTACACAAGAGTGGATTTAAGCAAAGAGGAAGAGAAATTACTGAGTTTTTATGGCCAAGTTTCCTTCACTCTATTCCCCTCCATCAACTCCCTCCTGATTCCTTCTCCATATTCTGTAGTATTACAGGAATTCCCTGATATATCAAGACCTAAAAGCGTCCAGGAAGAGAGCGTATTACTTATTGAAAAGTCATACTCATTTCTTTTGTAACATAAGTGATAAAAGAACCTGAATCCTAATGTCATTTACTTAAAAAAAACATAACAGTCTAACCAGAAGTGAGGGATTTGCTTTAGGATCACTTAGTAATGAACATCAAGGAAGCTAGTCATTTATACAAAATGATGCAGTGTTTGTATATCCACACCTACCCTCATTTCTACCTACACCTGTACTCATTCCCAGATGACTTATCATACCTAAAACAATGTAAAATCTCTATAGGTAGTTATTATATTAAATTGTTTGGGAAACAATGCCAAGAAAAAAAGTCTATGCATGTTTATCACATAAGCAATCTTTTCTTAACATTTTTGGTCCACATTTGGTTGAATTTGTAACTTTGGGGTCCACAGATACAAAAGGTTTAGTGTGATAAGGTAAACTGTTGAATACAGATATAGTGGATTAGTTTTCAGTCCTGAAATGATTTTGATGTCCTCAATGATGTCAAATACTTATTTCAAATTCTTTCCAAATGTATTTTAAGTCTTACAAAAGCCCATTTGGGGGAAGACTTCACCTTCATACCTTATCAGAAACAATTTTTCTTAGTCTCCTTAGCACAGATTGATGCATAGGTGCAGATCACGTAGAAACTTTCTAAGTGGAGATTTTCTTAGGGTCAAAGCAATACTGGACAAGTTTTTGTCCGAAAGTTTTCAATTGTCCCATTGTTATAAAATAAGCATCACCAAAACATATTTCTCTTCATCCCTCTCACTATTAAGCATCAACCCCTGCAATAGTTTTTAATCACACTATTAATTTAATGGGTTAATGCGACATTTGTGTTAATAATATAGAAAAGGATTAAAAAGTCAGAGAGCATCATGGTGTTACCAGCAAATGTATTACATGAGTTTTTTTATTTGTGCATATTACTAAATATTATTGTCAAAATTTTGAGAATTATTGTTAGTATATGAAAATATGATTTGTTTGATCACATCATACTCTCTTAATGCTTATATTCTCCTTTTTTGTTTTTAACTTAAAGTTAATCAAGGATTTTCTAAGTTACCAATAATCAAGGCTCCTCGGCACAATGAAACCAAGGAAGTGGGAATTGGTAAGAAAATGCTTTTTTACTTGGTTCTTCTTCCTGACCCCTGGTCTAGATTCCCCTAGATCAGATATTTAGGATGGGGGACCTGGAGGCCTATGGCAAATGGCAGAGTGGGAACACCTGGTTCAAGTACTTGCTAAAATTAGGAACTCATCAGAGCCACATACAGTCCTTACATTTGCATTGCACTTCGGAATTCAAGGTGCCCTGTGTATCCAGCTCACTTTATTGTTATGTCCATCCTCTAGGATGGAGGAAACTTAAGCTCAGAGATGTTCAAGGGCATGCCAGAGTCATGGATATCCAAAGTCATGGATAAGAGATAGGGGGCTAAAATGAACAAAATGACAGACTTTCTGGATCTTTCTATTTCTGTCTTTCTGGGTTGTCATTGGAAGCAGGATGCAGTGAGAAGGGCTTCTTCTGTGAAACAAGCATCCTCATGCTCTTCTTGTGCCTCTGTCCTGCTCCATCTGTAGCCATTCATGCTTCCATACCAACCTCATGTCACATGGTATCATTCTGATGGCAGTGCTTTTCATACCCTGCCCTACTTCTGCTCATGTTGTTCTTCCTCCTCCTCTCTCAAGACTGAGCTCAAATAGCACCACTGCCATGCAATTTCTCTCTATCCACCCTTCTCTGCCAGAGCATCACATCCAAGACTCCTTAGTCATCTCAAGTCCAGAACACTATTTTGATGTGTGGAGTGACAGCCATGCTCCCTGCAACTTTTTCCTCTCTCCAATGATACATCATTAGCCTTTCTTTGTGCCCCAATCCTCTCTTTATACCATTGTCACTTCCCAGAGGTTCCTCAAACTGGAATATGATGACCAATTCTTATCAAAGCTCCTCATAGGAACCTAGATTGGGGAAGGGATAACCCAATGAATGCAAATGCATGGTCAACAAGCAACTCTTCTGATGCTTTTAATTCTACAAAGAAGAAGTCTCAAGTTCAAGGAGTTGGGATGGAGTGCTGGAGAGTACTCTTTTTGAATACTTAGAAATTTGAGGTGATCACGGAATGGTAGCTGATGGAAAGAGAAAGACAATTCAGTGGGAGGAGAAAGTCATTGAAGGGACCAGTGAAGATTTTCCCTGAAGTGAGGGGTAGGTGGGTGGGTGGGGAAAGCTGTGATTCTAACTTAACAGTGAGTAAAATGAAAATGGGGATGAGGAGACATAGAATAGACGAAAAGCATGCACCAGATAGATGGAGTGCTACGGGTAAGAAAGGAAAACAGAAAGAATTGCAGAACTCCGAAGGTGTTCCCTGAGCTTTTCTCACACTCAGTGCAATTAACTGCCACTTGTTGATGAATTTCTTTAACTCTTCATCTAGGAAAACCAATAAATATGACCTGCACTGCTTGCTTCGGGAAAGGCAAGCAGACTGTGGCTCTTGTCCTGTGGCAGATCAACCGACGCAAAGTTCAGAGCTTGGGTGAAGAAAGAATTCAAGAGGAGGAAGGGCAAAATGAAAGGTAATTTTATGTGGAAGTTAAAACATTTCTGTCCCTTGTGTCACTTTGCACATGCCAAGGAAACAGTCAAAGTAACATGCTTACTTTCTCAGTTCTAGCAATGATCTAACTTGTCTAAACAAGTTTTTGAAGATAACTAAAGTGAGGGAAGAGGATTTGTCCCGGGAGTATGACTGTGTGGCCTGGAATCTGCATGGCATGAAAAGGCACACCATAAAATTACAAAGGAAAAAGCCAAGTAAGGAGTGTGTCTGAGACTTTGTTGTGTCACCTGGAAGCTGACCTTTGTTTCTTAGAAGAAAATGGGTTGTGGTTTGGTTCTGGAAAGATTCGTCATCAGGAAGAAAATGGCCTGTGTCATAAAATGTACTTTTCCTCTTCAAGATGGTGTTTGAAATCTGGTCTTTTCAGAATATTATTCTTTGTTAGGAAGCTTCTTGGATCTCTCCCTCTTTTTTCTTCTTTCCCTCTGTTTCCTCCTCCTTCCTTCCATCTCCTCCTCCTCTTCCTCCCCTTCTTCTTCCTCCTTCTCTCTTGTCACCTCTTTCTCCTCTCCCTGCTTCTCCTCCTCTTCTCCTGCCAGCTCCTCCTCCTCTTCTTTTGCCATCTCCTCTTCATCCTTCATCTGCTTCCTCTGTCAATCCTTCTAGTTGCAGGTATCAAGGGAATTTGCGGTCTACATAGGTTTCAAAATAGTCATAAACCCATCCAGAAGTTCTTTTGCTTTTTCTTGCTACTAGATCCCAGCGATGCTAACCAATATTAGAGATGAGCTGCTTACCAGAAGGGCAACCTGACCCTTTGTCCCACCCCCTGATAGGTACGTTTGTGACATTGACACAGGAAAGGACTTCAGCAGCATTTCCTTCCCAGGGGCACTTGTCAGTCTCCTTGCCTTGTCTTTGTATTTCCAGGTGGTCAACTGTTTGTTACATGATGCATTCCGTAAAATAAAAGAGAGAAGAGAAAAAATATAGTCATTTGCACTTACTACTCCTTTGTGGTAGTGTAATTACATATGTAGAAAGTATTTAGTTTTGTGTGTGTGTGTGTTGTTTTGTTTTTTTGGGTCCGGTCGTGGGGCCTGAACTCTGGGCCTGGGCGCTGTCCCTCAGCTCTTCAGCTCAAGGCTAGTGCTCTACCACTTGAGCCACAGTGCCACTTCTGGCTTTTTTCTTTTTGCTTATGTGGTGCTGAGGAATCGAACCCAGGGCCTCAGGCATGCAAGGCAAGCGCTCTACCACTGAGCCACCTTCCCAGCCTCGAAAGTATTTGGTTTTTATGAACTAGCCAGAAAGACTCTGAGCTTATACTCCTGTGTCAAGTACAGATAAACACCCTAGGACACTGTAGAAGAGAAAGATGAGTGCAGAGGAAATAGATCACCAGTTTCAGAAGATCCTAGATAGTCTTTCTACTGGAGATGGTGCTTGGAATTTTTATTTGACCTTAACTCTCTGACCTGTACAGAGGTATGACTCATTTTAGTGCTATTTTTAAGTACTGTTATATCCTGTAGGGCATTAGGCTTTTCTTTTCTGGTGATGATGTTGTTGCTCTAGGATGGGTATAGACTACAGGAATACATTGTGGGTAATAGTGGGCATATTGATTTTACAGAAAAGGGAAGTCACATGACCTGTGTCTTCATCCTTTCTGGATGTTGGTTATCATTGATGAATGTTCTATACTTATCTGTGTCCTTGAATTGTGTTCATGAGGAGTGATTTTGTACTTTCTAGTCTGTTTGTATTTCACCTATTTTTGTTCATGTGAATATTATTGTACTCTGTTTTCACAATTGTATATGTTAAACAAAATTTGTCTGTTACTTCTCAATTTGTCACAATGAATTTCTTTATTTCTAAAATTGCTGCATTTGTTGAATTTAAATAATGAAATTTGATACGTTTGTCTCTAATCATTAAATATTCTCAAATAAACATTTTTGCTTATGATAGTAATAATAATGCAGACATGCATTTATTTCTATGTCCAAGTTCAGCCTAATTATTATACAGTGAAGTCTCTCATTAATTTTCTCAAGACTCACAATATGGAGAATGTTACTGTCTTGTAATTTCATACATGATAAAACAAAGACAAAGAGTGATACATCCTGTCAAATACTGCAGTCATAAATCTAGAATTCAAATGCCTAAAATCACTTACACATTCATTGAATCATTCACATATAGGTGGATATTGAACTTCAACTGTCTTGAATAAATGTCTTTCCTCTGGCTGAAATCATTCAGCCACCTGCAGAGTTTCAACAGTCCCTTTGAGAAGTACATTTTCTGTATGCATTTGGCTGGACTTTCGATAATTTCTCTGGAAAATGTCAACTAGAAAGTTCAGTCATTTCATTCAGCTTTTTCTCTCACCTTTGGATCACTTTTGCCCTGATTATTCTTGACTTCATAATGTCAGGTCCTCAGAGAGCTGCTGAATTATGTCAAAACAGGAGATTGTAAATACAGACCAGTGATATCAAAGCTGAGAACTCTAAACCTGGAAACAAGATTAAGATTAAAAAGAACCATAGAATTAATTCTTTTTTTATTGTGAAAATACTGTATGGAGGGGTTACAATTACATAGGCAAGGTAATGAGTACATTTCTTATCAAGCATTGTTGCTTGCTCCTTTGTTTCCCCTTCCCATCCCTTCCCATCTCCTTTCCCTCCCCCTTCCCCACCCTCCACACTTTTTTTCTTGTTTGTCATGGAGTTTGAACTCAGGATCTGGGCACTATCTCAGCTCTTTTCCTCAAGGCTAGCTCTCTATCACTTTGAGCCACAATGCCACTACTGATTTTCTGGTGATTATTTGGAGATAAGAGACTCATGGACTTTCTTGGCTGGGCTGGTTTTGAACCACAATTCTCAGCTCTTAGCCTCCTGAGTAGCTAGGATGACAAGGCATTTGCTTTTAATGCACCAGTACCTGGCAGGATCAACTCTTATTTGAAGTTCTCCTCATATTCATCTTTAAGCAGCACAATTTCTTTCTCTTTCTTTCTTTCTTTCCTTCCTTCCTTCCCACTAGGGCTTTGAGCTCAGGGCCTTAGCTTTTTCACTCAAGGCTGGTGCTCTACCACTTAAGCCACAGCTCTACTTTTAGATCTTTTCTGGTTAATTGGAGATAAAAAGTTCCATTGGCCTTCTTTTCCTGCTGGTTTTGAGCCATGAGCTTCAAATTCTCAGTCTACTGAATAGTTTTAGGATTACACATGAGTGCTTGGTTTAACAGCACAATTTTTAAGATAATCTAGCTAATAGGTCAGAAATGGATGTAAATGTGGAATAATAACCAAGATTCTGATGTTCAACTTGTACATATCTGTTAGAAGTCCATGAGGATGCAAGTTATGGTACATATGCATTTTGTGAAGCAAAGAATACCAGGATGAAGTTCAGTGGCTGTGAACCCATAAACACACTGTAGCTGGTGGTGGGCAAAGGATCCTGCAGAAAAGGAAAGCCACACACTGGGTGGAATTTGTCACCCAGCATGACATGTATGTCATCATCTGTGGTCTACTTACCTATGTTCTAGGATGGTGTTCATCTTACCTGGTAGATGGGGGAGTGATTTTGTATATTCTAGTCTATCGATATTTTATTTGTTCTGTTCACCATCAGGAAATCTAGGTAGGACCTAGATTTTAGCAATTTGACTTCTTCATCTAATGTGCTCAGAGACTTCTATGATTTTTAGCTTCTTTGATGCCATACCATCAGCCTCTGATGCAGAAACTAACCTGAATCTACAGATTCATTTTCCTTACGACTCCCCACACACACCAGGCTTGTCCATTCCTTTCTCCTTGTTTTGTAAGTTCATATTCTCCTCATAATGTGCTCCCAAAACACCTCTTTCTACTCAGAAACCTGTAATCTGTTTCTAGAGCAATCTTCTGTTACCATCAAATGAATCTTACATGAAAGACACTTACATTCTTAATGCCCCATTCGAAGTTCTCCTTCAGTTTCTGTGACATTCGGCATAGGGAAAATTCTTTCCCAATCATTTCAAGTCTTATCAAACCTAGTCCTCATTCCCTTTGTCATCACATTTTTTTTTTTTTTTACTAATTCCCCACATGAGTTAATCCAGTTCCTCAGAAAACACATTCACTTCTACTCATGGCATCCTTTCTGGGAAGTATGGTGTTATTTTCTTCTCTCTATCCCCCTGAATTCTGCATGTTCTTTAGGGAACTTTTTCTTTTTCTTTCCTTTCTCATCCATCATGGAGCAAGTGCTCTTTAGAAATGCCTATACTAGCTGAAATCTTGCTTCTCTGCTCCACCTTGGCTAATTTTGCACTTACTCTTGTGTCTGCTTTGCCTTTGAGTGTCTTTTGTAATGCCCAACTTGGTGCCTTGTACAGTGTTGGGAGCTCAATAAATATCAGTTTACTGACTTTTTATTTTCAATTTCTTGGTTTCAATCCTGGGGCTGGAACTCTGGGCCTGGGCATTCTCCTTGAGCTTTTTTTTTCTTAAAACTACCACTCTACCACTTGAGCCACAGCTCCACTTCCAACTTGTGGTGGTTAATTGTGATAAGAGTTTCATGAACGTTTCTGCCCAGGCTGGCTTTGCATTGCAAATCTCAGCTTTCTGAGTAGCTAGGGTTATAGGTATGAGTCACAGGCACCTGGCTCAGTTGGCTGACTTTTTTTAAAGTGGCCATGAAAATTTCAGATGAGCATCTTGGGTGTGAAACTCTTGTATTCCCCAGGGAGACAAACATGTATGCATTTCTTTTGCCTTGTTATGGTTACAATAATGATTGTTTTTTGTCTTTTCCCTGTCTTTTGATAGTTAATCGTCAGAGCATGTACTACATAGTTGCAGGATGTAGTATATTGTTAATGCTTATTAATGTCTTGGTGATAGTCCTGAAAGTGTTCTGGATTGATGTTGTTCTGCTCTGGAGAGACATAGCTAGCCCTTATAAAACTAATAATGGTAAGTAGCAAGTTTCAAGATTTTCCTCAGAAGCAAAAGCATCATAATGGCTATTGGTGATTGGTTATTAATCATAATAATTATGCTGCCTAATACAGTTTCCATTTTCCATGCTGACATTATCAGTAATTTTTTTAGTCTAATAAGGGTCCATTTTCTACCTTGCTTTATTTCTTCTTTTGGTTCTGAGATTCATCTCAACTGTTCAAAAATCCTTTCCAATAGGATTCTAGCTCCTACTAAATCCCCAATAACAAAATCTATCCTAAATTAGAGAAGGGTGAAATATTTTGGAAAATGTGTATTGGTAAAGGTTTATGGAATAAAAGACATCAACAAAATTGTTCCTCTTTTCTTGCAAACTTGATCTGTAAGGGTACAGGAGCACATAAGGTGTGCACATGAAAGAAGATATCCTGTCTGCCAAAAAGTCCTAGTCTTTATTTGGAAGGAAACAAACATTAGATTTTTCTTATACAGTCCACTCAATTCGCATCTGTTTGATTTGTGGGAAACTGAGACTGTCTCCTTGTAGTTTTCCATCTCCTTCTATGGAAGGCAGATGCAATCTGAAGTCTGAAAATATTACATGAAAAATCCCATAAATCAGAAAACATAAAGTTTAAATTGCACTCCACTGTGAATAGTGCGATGAAAGTGCTTACTGTCTTTCTCTGCCCCCTCCAGGACATGAATCTTTTATGCAGTGTGTTGACACTCTATATGTTATCTGCCCATTAATCAAGAGCTGGCTTAGTTATTAGATAGACTGTTGTAATATCACAGTGCCTATCTTTAAGTTACACTTACCTTATTTCCTAATTGTCCTAAATTATAGAAGTGACACTAGCAACTGTGCTACAGTATATTATAATTGTTCTACTTTATCATTAGTTATTATTGTTAATCAATAATGTGTGTGAACAAAACATTAAACTTAGATACTTACATATAAGAAAAAGCAAAGTATACTTATTTCATCACTCTCCAGGCTTTCAGGTATCCACTGATGGTCTTGGAGTATATTCCCTGTAGAAAAGTAAGGATTATGGTATGGAGAAAAGAAGGAAACCACTATCCATGACTATACATAATAATAAATCAATAATCATGTTTGACCATATGGCTTGAACTGCACTGGACAGGCTTTTGTCTCTTTTGTGTAATTCAGGCTGAGACAGTAATGAGAAAGAGAATTTGGAGAATGAGATTCTTATTTCCTGACCATGTTCTGTAGCAGTGGATTGCAATAATCTCCTGATTCTATACTGATTAGAGAATAATATACACTCACTCACCTCCATACAACTTGGTCAGGAAGGCCTATCAGGAATCAAATGAGACAGATGCTGGTGGTTTATACCTATAATTCTAATTATTCAGGAGGCTGTGATCTGAGCATGGAGGTTCAAAACCAGTTCAGATGAAATTTCTCATTTCCTATTAACCCACAAGAAAGTGGAAGTGGAACTGTGGTTCAAGTAGTAGTGGTAGAAC